>NW_023494808.1:10362700-10525200 GCF_904425465.1 Colossoma macropomum | reverse complement strand
TCTAGTTGATGGCTCTCCTTGTCTACCAAGCTCAGCAGTAGGCTGAGTAGCTTGGCTGGTTTTGGAAAGGAATTTTATATATATCCTAGAATTATCTCATTGACTTTAACTGTGGCACTGTAAAAGTTGAACACATTTGAACTTTGTATGACCCTGCACGCTTGAGGCAGCTTACTCGGTTTACTGCTGCACCGAACTCAGAAGCGAACCCCTCACTGTGCCATTCATCCTGTTGTGGACAGTTGAATCAATGGTGCATTTAGGAATGCAGTATTTATTCCAGCCAATATCAGCCATTGATTACAATGCAACTGGAAGTCATTTCATGCTACTATTTTTAAAAGGGTTTTAAGAGTTTCATTACGTTTCTATCTTGTTTTTTTTTCATTAAAACTTTGCTAGATGTATTATACAAACATTTTTAATAATTTACACTGTGTTTCCTGTGACATTTATGACATTTATAAATTTAAAAAGGTCCCATATCAAGGAAAACTGAATTTTACTCAGTTTTTTTTTAATGAGTTTGATTTAGTATTTGTAACCATTATTAATGTTTCAAAATGTATTATTGACTTCCAGTCTGTACTGTCCATATATTTAAGCTGCAACCGCAGTTTGATGTCACCCAAACCATAACAACTAACCTGTATCCACCTGATTCAGTCCACAGCAGTTTAGCCCCACCTATATAAAAGTGTTTCAACCCAGACCAGAGAACTTGCAGAGAGGAGAATTACCACTCTGTAATGTCTTCCACGTCTCTCAAACACTAGGGGGCGCTCCTGATATTCTATTATAAATGACTACATTCATTTCCTGAACACAGAACAGCTACAGTTACTCTTGTGAAAATAATACTTAATTTTTTTCAATGTTAAAAATCTTTTTAAATTTCTTTTAAAATGAAGTTTAGAAGATTTAGATTTATCATAAGCTTAATTTTCTAATAAAAATACTTCAAAAAATGCTGTCACTACTGAGTTTTTGTCCATAGACAGAACCTTATTTTAGCCCACCCATGTATTTTGGATCATAATTTCATGGCCACATGGTGAGCAGTTGGATCCCATTGTTTTGAAGTAAATGTGTTCCAAAGTCTGAAAATCAGTGTGGAACATCAAGAATTGTCACTACCAAAACACACATTTTCTGCAATAAAGTACTTTTTTGTGTTTTAATGAAGAATATTATTATTTTCTGCATGTACAACTATTCAAAACTGTGTTTGTTGGCATTTTTGAGTTCTGTTCAAAATTAACTAAAATTGTCACCACCGAAACAGTCACTACTGAAACATTTGGTAAAGTTTAGGTAGTGCTATGATTGTTTCAGTAGTAACAAAATGGAATTTGTAATCATTTATTGAAATAAAATACAATTAAGATATAGGGTCACTCAAAGCAGAACAATTCTGAAGTCTAAAATCTATTCTAGTCTAATTTTAGTCTAAATATAATTGCTTCTTGTTCCCCAAAAACACCAAAATGTTGAATAAAAAAAAAAACTACTTTCCTGCAGTTCAGTCTGCACTCTTTAAGTTACCACTGAATAAAATAAAAGTAGTTATAAATATGACCAGCAATTCTAAACTTTTGAATGTTTTATTTCTTTGGTAACTCTTTATAATAACTGACCTTTAAATAGCAACTTATTATCTAATAGAGTTTGTTAGTGATAGTTAATAATTACACAAGCCTTACTTATGCATTAATAAATGCTACCATTTAAAATATTAACCTTTTTTCTGTAAATGTGTTATATTTAAGTGCAGTAGGTTATACAATACTGCCTCATAAATACTTCTTAATAAATATTTCTTTTATAATACACTTGCAGGAAAAAAGCTACTGAAGTGTCACTGGGGTGGTACCCTCAAGGGTTCGCCTGCAGTACCCTTAGTTATGAAATACAACTCTACCATAATCCATTGAAATTAGATTTTCTAAGTTGTATTGACTCCACACACCCTGTCTCGTCTCCAGGCTTTTTATTTTATTGTTCTGTTATAAAATGTTGCATCATGAAAAGGTACAAATTCATGCTTTTTTCTGGCAAAAACTTATTTAGTTGGGCCTTAAAACCACTGTTGTACCTTTGAGGGAACATTTACATTGTTTGTACCTTGATGAACGAAAAAATGTACCTGCACAGAAACCCCCATTTAGTGATTTTTAATGTTTAAAAAAAGTGCATATTAACCACTTTAAAATGATTAACTAATCATGGAGAAAAGGTTTATGCATGCAAGTAGCAAGATAACTAGCAAGATAATGACTTATTTAAAACGTAGACAATTAAAACATATATATGTTGGCTGGAATAAATACTGCATTCCTAAATGCACCATTGCTTCAATTGTCCACAACCGGATGAGTGGCACAGAAAGTTCGTTTCTGAGTTCGGTGCAGCAGTAAACCGAGTACTGAACTGGTGAACCATTTTCTACAGTGTAAGTTTTTTTCTTAAATGTGTTCTTGAGAAAGGTTCTAAGAAAAAGTCTATGTCAGATACATGATGCAGAATTGCTCTTGAGTGTGTGTAGATTCTGTTCTTACGCTGTAAAAAATGTCTAGTCAGATCATCCTAAAATATTATTTCATGTGACAACAAGTACATTAACTAGTTTTATTCAACATAAATAGTTTAAATGAACGATTTTTTCAATGAATAAATTTTTTTGAGCTGATTAAAACAAAGTTCAATCGCTTGTTAGTACATAAAGTAATTTTTTTTGGTTGATCTGACAAGACATTTTTTACATTGTACTTAAGAACAAATACTCTATAAGAAAACATTGGTAAATGTCAGAATCTTCATGAAAACTGCATAAGCGAGTTTTAAGAAGACATTTCTTCTTAAGAACGGTTGGATAATAAGGCCCATTATTTACAGACTACAATTAATTTAACATTATTCATTTATCTGTCACTAAATGAATGGTTAGTAATTGAAATGATAGCGAGTATGAATGGAAATGTGTATTGTCGTTGTTGGATCAAACAATTCCAAAATGTTAATATTTCAGAAGAAAGAAAAAAACATTCTTAACTTGTGAAAGTTAATATAATTTTTTTTTTCCAAGCAGTGTTGGGCCATTTCTATCAGTCCATTCATTGTGAAATGTTCACACAATGTAAAGGACAGCTGGTGTTTAAACACTGTGTAAAGAAAACAAACATGACAATTTTTCTTTTTGTCCCCACAGCAACAATACAACTATTATATAATTACTAACAGTCATTAACAAGCTGTTAGATAATTAAGTTCCTGTTTATTGGGGCCTGTTATTCTAACATTTTTACATTAATTTCCAGAACATTTTCAGAATCTCTGCTTTAAAATCAAACAGAAATGTGAAAAAAACTGTTTGCGTGCACGTGTGTGCTGAGCTGCCTGGTCTGGTGCGTGTGTGTGTATGCGTCTCTGTGTAAGATTAATGCTAATGGTGAATGTGTGTGTGTTAATGGATGAGTACCGGTGACTGTGTGAGTAAATCATTGACCTTGTTAAGAGTGTCTGGAGATGTTATTTTGACTTCCTTACGCACATTAGATGATGGGGTAACACAGCCTAAGCATGCTCTGGATGTGCACTTGAGTGTGGAAGGGTATGTATGTGTGTGTGTGTGTCTATGTGTGGGTGCGAGTCCCCACCAACAAAAGGACACAATGATTGTGTAGTGTCTCTCTCTCCCTCTCTCCCTCTCTCTCTCTCTCTCTCTCTCTCTCCCTCTCTCGGCCTCTCCTGTATCTGTTCTTATGTGAGTGCACAGTCGCTTCATTAAACTGATGTGTTTAATGATCAATTCACTTAGACAGCCATCCGGCGCCCTCTCCCTCCATTTGCCTTTCCCTTTGCTTCGCAGTCAGCGTGGGGACAGGTCATGGCGGCTAACGCTACTACTAAATTCTTTGCTTATTCGCAGTCTTTCAGCGTGTCCGACATCATTGTGATCGGAGCATATTTTTTGCTTAACGTTGCAGTCGGAATATGGGTAAGAAACTCTCTCTGTTGTAGTACGCTGTATTAGTAATCAGAAAATAATGTGACTCCAAGCTTAGTTTCGGACTAATTTGTAGAGCTAATAGAAAATCACTGTTGGAAACTTTTCTTAGCTTAGGCATAGGCTTAATCTGGGTCTGGGAAATTAAGTCCAAGTGTCTTAATTACTGCAATATTTGCCATTATAAACTGGCAAAACAATTTTTACTTTAAAGTTACTTTAAGTGAAGATTACAATACTGAATTAACTCTGGTAGCATTTATTAAAACTCAAAAAATTAATGTGTGTGGTTGTGATGATATTTGAAATATAAAAGCTTTAAATACATGTACATCACCATTCAAAGGCTTGGAATCAATGTTTTCAATAATATAAACCAGTAAGGTGTGCAAGTTCAGATGTTTATACAGTTGTGTGCAAAAGTTGGGCAAATAACATGTTGATTTCCTAAGAGAAAATATCAATAACAATAAAATTATGTAATAATAAAATAAAATTTGGCCTGTGCAAAAGTTATGCCACATTTTCTGTATTCTGCACATTTTAGTGCCCAAGTTTAACTTATTGGGGAAAAATATAAGCATATAAACAGAATAAATAAAAAAAACATAGGCAGAAACATGTTATGTTAACTTATTTTCTCTCAGGAAAATAAAACATCATTTGACAGGGGGTGCTCAAACTTTTGCACATGAATGTAAGTACAAATAATTGGTAGAAAGCTTGTAAATAATAAATAAGTGAATAAACAAATTTTAGGTGTGTCCAGAATGAATAATTGAAGCTATAATACAATGAATTTTCATAATGCCTTATATTCTAATAGTGACAATCACATTTCAAGGCAGATAACATGACCAAAATTTGTATAAATCATAAATTAGAGTTTATAATTTATCCTTCAATAATTTCTTGCTGTGGCCAAAATGCTTGAAATATTGTAAAAGACATCTATAAGTATCTTTTGCTTTCGAGAGTATTAGATCCACATTGTACAGATTGTTATTGTATATAAATTGACAAAAACATAATAAAACACATTCTCCATCAAACTATAGAATAATTTCACCATGCAAAGAACTATTTGAGTATGTAAATGGTTCTTTGAGTGTTCATGGTTCTATATTGAACCATGTCTTCAGTAAAGTACCCTTGAAAAAGTGCATTTATTATTTATTCAGAGTTTTCTGTTGGGGTACTGTTTATGAGGCCTTAGAACTGAAACATTTACACATGGAGTGTTAATATGAGAAATACATTACCATTTAATGTGTGTGTGTGTGTCAGTCATCTTGCAGAGTAAGCAGAAACACTCTTAATGGCTACTTCCTGGCTGGCAGGGACATGGCATGGTGGCCTGTAAGTGAAACCAACATAAAAGATTTGAAGAAAGTTAAAGAAACATTAAGGAATTATGAAGAATGTACATGCTACTAAATGCTGTATCTAGTTTTTGAAAGGTCAGTAGTTTATCTGTTATTTTTGACCAGTAATTTTATTTGTGCTGGAGCGGTGAATGATTTAACAGGTCATTAAACGTCTACATGTACAAATCTGCTACTAACACAACCCACTTTCTGTTCACAAATGGCAACAATGAGCAAGATACTGATTTACAAATAAACTTTAACAAAGTAGCCATGTTTTTACAGCCAAAGCACCTAATATTCTCAGAAATAACTGTACCTTTCAAGGTATCAGCACTCACCCCTTCAGTATCTTCAGTTGGGGAACATAATTGCTCCATATTGTTATCATTTCTTTAGTTGTATTGACTCTATTGACTTTTACTTTATGACAAAAAAAAAATATTTTATTTTTCTATGTAAGCTACAACATTGGACAAGTACATTGCTTGTACAAAAATGTACATGTACAGTCTCCTTTTGTCTGATCATCTAACATAGTGCTTGGTATGAGTTGCGCAAAAGTTTGAACACCCCTGGTCGAAGGACATGTGGAGTTTTTAGGTGAAAAGCTAAAACATCCTCTAGAGAACCAACTTAAATATGGCATTTTGTTGAACATACTGTAAAAAAAGAAAACATAAATATACAGTGTGTATACATCCTCTCCATAGAGAACGTGTTCACTTCTTTGTACTTATTTAGATCTTTTACATTTACGAAACATAACGTCAGTTGACCAGTGGTGCCTAAACTGTAGGTTTGTTAATGCTTTTGATTAAACCATGTTTGTTCTGCCTTTTTGAACAAAAATAAGCATTTTTTTGACTGAGATACCATCGGTTTAGCATGCTTCTGACAACAGCCTGAACTTTAAAGAAAGTTTTATAGCCTAAATGTTGTACTTAGTACTTATTGGGCCAATTTATTGGACATGGGTTAAGCGTAGGCTTAAGTGCAAACATTGAATCCAGACTAGATTTACTGTGAGAAAGTTCACTTTTCTATTTTATATACAATACGTTTTTCAATATTCTAAGTAATTCGAAACAACAAGAAGTTATTAAGTGATAAATAATGTACTGTAATCATTTATATACAGTATTTTGTGTGATTTTATAGGCCTCAAGATTTGTTTACTGCTTTTCAAATGTGAGGCATTTATTCTTTGTTCCCAAAGTTGTACAGCTTTTTAAATTATGATAGAATTAAGTACATTCATCATAGCTTCCTTCTAACTATTTGAAAGTGGTAAATTTACATAGAACTCACATGTTAGAATTATTTTATATATGCATCTGCTACAATATCAGGTTTATATTACTGAACCCATTGCTTCTTGATGAAACACTATATGGCCAAAAATACTGAACACACTTCCTGATTATTGAGTTCAGGTGTTTCAGCCAAACCCATTGCTAACAGGTGTATCAAATGACATAGCCGTGTAAAACACACCACCACTGAAATCTGGAGCAGTGAAAACTGCAGTGATGAATCACACTTCATTATCTGGCATATAACCTACAGTAAAGTTTGGTGGAGGAGGAAAAATGAGCTGGGGCTGTTTGTCAGGGTTTGGGCCCTTTAGTTCCAGTGATGCTACAGAATTTTAGACAGTTATATGCTTCCAACTTTGTGGCAACTGTTGTGGTCGGCCCTGTTCCAGCTACAAAACCCTTCCCAGAAGAGTGGAGGCTTTATAGCCACAAAGGAGGGCCAGCTCCATATTAATGAACATGGTTTTGGAATGCGACCTCTAATTGTAATGGTCAGGTGTCCACAAACTTTTGGCCATATACTATATATTTCTGAATTTTGATGTTTTAAAAAAAAATTACTAGTATTTTGAGATTTTACAAATCTCAAAATATCTAAATATTGCGATACAGGATTTTGTCTTGAAGTATTAATAAGTAAGTTTACATATTAATAATCATATATCTTGCATTATTCTAACATTGAGAGGAGACATTGTCTAATGACTCTAAATGCCAAGTGAATGTTGTGTAGATTGGAGCGTCACTGTTTGCCAGCAGTGAGGGATCAGGGCTGTTCATCGGCCTGGCTGGAACAGGGGCTGCAGGGGGCATCGCTGTCGCCGGCTTTGAATGGAATGTGAGTTTCGTCAGCCCCCCATCTTCCCCTCCCTTTTGTGATAGTCCAGTGACGTACATGTGCCACCTGTCCTACTTCTTCCAGATTTTTGCAGGATTAGCATACCTTTTTACAGTTCATTCTAATTTCATCACAAGTTCTATATCTATTCATAACATTTTCATTAAAACTCTTCCATGCAAGAGTTTAATTTACCTGTATTCATTGTTAAAATTATTTGAATTTAACCTAAAACATTACCAGCTCATTTGTTTTTGTCACTCTTTCAGAATACAGGCTGCAAATTGACTCACTGAAAACTTGTTTAGTGCTTTTTAGCCTGAAATTTCACCCATCATGAAGCATTAGTGGCAGATTAAACTCTTATTAGCTCACTTGATGCTACCTAGAATGTATAGAAATAGAATGTTGCCAATTATACAGATGTAAGATGTGAATTTAGATGAATACTCAATACTCAATCATTTCCTGAATAAGGTCTTAATAAAGTGTTTATTGTGTGATATTACAAGTAATAATGCAAATATTATTGATTTTCACTGAACAGATGTCTAATTATGTATTAATACAGGGCAGAATAAATAAAGTATAGTAAATATTACATGATAAATAATAATTTAACATAATTATATAGTTATATTTTATAATTATATAATAAATAATAAATAAAATATAGTAAACTATATTGAGTTGTCTAATTTGGGCTTTATTGAATAAACAACAATACCTTATTATACACCAATATATCGCTGCGGTCAGAACAAAACCATTTTCCAAAATCGGAACCAAAATCTCCATTTTTGTTGTTTTGTACATTTTTACAGAATTTGAAAATGCCAGCTGACCTTTACAGTGTGCCAAAATTTCATGATAAACGGACCAGCAGAAATGCTCCAAAAGTGCTTGGAAAAATCTAGTTCCATTATCTTCCGTTTAAAGTTAAAAATGTTTTTTCTTTCTACTGTGAATTTATTATTTTGGAGATACGTCCAAAAAAAAAATCTCCATTTTTGTAATTTTTTGCTCTTCCACATGATTTGAACATGGCAGATATTCTTTATATTGTGTGAAAATTTAATGATGAATGGACCAATAGAAATGCTCCAAAATCACTTAAAATGAAACCTCTTTAAATGAACTTACATTCAAATTTAAGCATTTTGGAGACGTTTTTTGTCGTGTCTTGTTTTTCTTTGGACAGTGATGATATGACCATAAATTCTTAAAATAACATGTTACCAAATTTCTATTATTCCTAGAGCTGCAAATTGTTGCGTCAGGACAAAACCCTCATATAGTATCCAAAATAGTAACTTTTCAGGAAAAAGAAAAAAATGTTCTTAATCTATAAAGGAAGTTAATGAAAAAGATTTTTTCCAAGTGATTTTAGAGAATTTTTATTGGTCCATTCATAGTACATTTTTCACACAACGTAAAGGTCAGTGGGTGTTTACAAATTATGTAAAAAAAATACAAAAAAGCATAAAAATTGAAGATGGCTTTGTCCCAACAGCCACAATATACAAACATATGAAGAGACCTGCTAGCTCACCACAGGCATTGCTAACATGCAAAAAGAAAATATACCAACGTTTGCCAAGAATATGTTAAACCAAGCCAAATATTTCTCTGCTTAATTGAGCTGCTTGTTCAAATTGATAACCTCAATTTAATCAACGCGAAATATATGATGTTGAATTGTCTAATGCAATGCAATGTTCTTCCTTAAACATATGTATTCATTTATTTTTAGTTACCTCTTTTGAACAGCAGGGGGCGATATGCCTTTAAACATGTTTGGTCTTCTTTTTAGGCAACATATGTCTTGCTGGCTCTTGCCTGGATCTTTGTCCCAGTTTATGTGTCTTCTGGGGTGAGTCTTATGCACAAATATGCACACATGATACCACAGCAAGAATGCTAATGTTAGCACTTTAAGGGGTTTTACACTGGATGACAGTGGACACTATGTAGTCCAATGATATTCTAAAGCAATGAAATGTATGTAAATGTATGTAATGATGTAATTTACAGGTTTTTCCTCACCATAAATTTACACTCTTAGAAATTAGATAGTTCTTCAGGGGTTCTTTGTTAAAAGGAATGGTTTTATGTAGAACTATGAATGCTATATAGAACAGTTTCATGCTTAAATGGTTCTTGACATAGTGAAATTGTTCTTCAGATTGATGGAGAACGTGTTGTTTATGGTTCAATATAGGGCATGTTTGAAAATGGTTCTATATAGCACCAAAATTCAGGCAAAACATACTTGGTGTTTGAAGTTTGCTTCTTTAGCTTGCGATGGAGCTACAAGGCTAATGTAGCTAACAAGCAGTGGACGCTTATAACCACCAAACTGTAGGCCTAAATCATCAGACACCTCGTTAGGTAATGTCAAATAAACTTAGTTAGGTGGTTTATGACACTGTATGACATTTTGTTAGCTATAAAAATTGACATCCATCCATCTTCTAAGCTGCTTATCCATTTGGGTTGTGGAGGGTGCTGGAGCCTATCCCAGTGTTCATCAGGTGGAAAACAGGAAACACCCTGGACAGTCCAGCACAGGGCAGACACACAGACATAAACACTCACACCTAGGGGCAATGTAGCATCTCCAGTTGGCCTGACTGCATGTTGTTGGACTGTGGAAGGAAACTCAAATGCAAATACAGGGAGAACATGCAAACTCCACACTGAAAGGACCCTGGTCGTCTGGCCAGGGAATCGAACCCAGGCCCTTCTTCCTGTGAGGCAACAGTGGTACCCTGTACACTGTCCTTGCTGAGTAATCCCACATAGACTTATCATAGAACCATCACAATGTCTATGATGCTAATATACCCATTTTATTTACTATCCAAAACCACCAGTGAACCTACATGCGTCTTCTGAGGCCCAGTCCCATTTCTTCTTTTTACCCCTACCCCTTGTTTTTGAGTGTCACCCTATCCCCTTGGAGCTGAGTTACAAAGGGTAGTGGTTAAAATCTTGCCCTACGAAATGGGACAACCCTCAAATGAAAAAATAAAAAAAATATACTTCATTAACAGCTGCTAGCGCTGCTCTGTAGGTGACCCAGCCCATCTGCAGTGATAGCAGAGGAGGGAAAAGTTCAGCAACTTTATTATCGCCCACCGCTAATTCTTCGGTGATGCGAAGCTGAAGTCAGCTATTCTCCAGGTTCTTGTTCAAATTCTCCCGTTCCACCTTAAATGGTGCAGCAGTTACATTCTGGCACTTCAGGCATCAGAACAGCTGGACTATTTAAGGTGGAACAGGAAAGTTAGCTAGCTAGCTACTGAGACATTAGCATGCTATTAGCAATAGCGTTATGAAGAAAACGACCATAATACATTGAAATGACATTAAACTATGAAAATACACTGGTTATCATAATTTTTTTAACAGAGAAAATTTCACATTTGTGGGTTTCTTTGGTCTCTTGTTCAGCCATCTTGCCAGTTTTTCTTTTTTTTCTCGTAACACTCAGTTTGGAGTGTGACTCTGAAAATCCTCTGTTTGGAGGGCCATGTAGCCCTAACACTTCGCCCTACCCCTCTATCCCAACAATAATTGGGACGCCCTACCCCTAGATGTGAACGAGCAAAACAGAGGGCTAAAGGCTAAGTGGTAGGGGCAAGGGGTGAAATGGGATAAGCCCTGAGTTTTATATAAAATAGTGGTAAAATAGTGGTAAAATAGTGGTAAACCTAAAGAAATAAGTTTTCTTTGGGGACTACTTTACCTTACGGACACCCTGCTTGTATCCCTCCACCATGGATGGCTTGTAAACAAATATGTTTTAGGCCAGAACCTTCTCGAAAAACAATGTTATAACATTCCTCCTTCTCTTCCTCTCTCTGTTTCTCTCAGATTGTCACGATGCCGGAGTATCTGGGCCGGCGCTTTGGGGGAGAGAGAATTCGCATGTACCTGTCAGCTCTGAGTCTGATGTTGTCTGTGTTTACCAAAATCTCAGTGAGTGCTCTCACACATTCGCACTCAGACACATAGCATAACAGTGTTGTAATGCAGAATACATTGCCATATCTGGTCCTGACAGTGAAAAGAGAAAATTGTAGAACTGCAAAAATAGTAACAGTGATCTCTCAGGACATTAGTATTGTATTCCACATTACCCATAAGAAGTCACAGCTGTGTTAACAAAAGCATGGTGTCATTATATATAAATCATTTTTGGCTCCTAGCTCATTAAGACAAGTGTATTCTGTTGTAAGTGCTCATTCTAAACTTTTAATCAATACAAAATTTGTGCTCTTTGGTGGAAAAGAGATATTTTATTAGTTGTTTTTGATGAAAAGTTATTGCTGTGTCTTGTTTTACCATCCTTCCACACTTCTGCCATGCACTGGGCATTTGTTAACCTCAAAACAAATAGAAAAACTGCAAACTATGTAACTGATTATAAAATGACATAATAAAATTAACTAATATATGAGAGCATTGCATGAAATAGACCTGATTATTAAACTAAAAAAACAAAAGAAAAATAAAGTGTGAATTGATGAAGCAACATTGTGCGACGATGGAAAAAAAATGATACAGAGCATCAAGAAATATGATTTTTAGGTCTAAATATTTATTATAAAAATGAAAAAGCTACACTTCTTTAAATATTAAAAATGATAACATTTCTTTTACAATTCCCTAAATAAGTAAAAACCTCAAAATTATCCTAAATAAAACATAATTCTAAATGGAAAAAATATATAATGACTGCACTGTTCACTCATGTGGCTGTTTTGTTTAGGACTAGCTAAATACATTCCACAATGTTGCTTCTAGGCAACAAACATATTTCAATAATTTCTACAAGTGCAGTAACATAACATGCTGTGCAATGCCAGGTGCGGTAACGTATGTCGTCCAGAAGCTGCACCATCCTAAAAAAAATGTTCAAAATGTCCAAAAGATTCTAATGTGAGGTTTGTTCAAACTCTTCCCTTACGTATTAACCCTGTCATGATCAGTAAATACGTATCATGTCATTGTAAAGCGAGGAAAATTAGTTTGTTGCCCTGAGGCAACATCGTGCAACAGAGGGTTGAAAAAGCCAACTTACACAGCATGGCAAAACTATAGTATCCACAAGGGGTAGCAGAGGAAAGGCCTAACAGCGCTTTAGCAACCACCTGGGACACCACCGCAATGGCCGGGGAAACCATAGCAATGGCCTAGCAACACCTTAACAACCACCTGGAATGACAGCAACTCCTTAGCAACCACCTAACAACAACCAAGCAATACCCTAACTACAAGTTGGAATTCTATAGCAACCTCATAGCAACACCAAGACTACATGAAATTACTATATAAACCCAATTTATCAAAAGCAATGAACTGCATTCACTTTTGAATCATTATTAGCTTTAAGTTGATGTGAATCAGAAATCAGAATGCATTTTATTAATATTAATGTTATTTTTTCATGCCTGCTGGTGCATAGTGATGTAATCAAACATCAGAAAACATTTTAGAAGCGAGAAAAAATCTTTATATTTGTTTCAATATTATGTTAAAACCAGAAGTTTGTCTTTTCAATGATATGATATTATGAATTGAGCTTAATATGACCAGTAACATGAACTAAAAAGGTAAAAAAGGTTAATTTTCAATTTCTTAAACTGTTGTGTGTGGTGTGTGCAGACAGACCTGTATTCTGGAGCCCTGTTTGTCCAGGTATGTTTGGGCTGGAATCTCTACCTCTCCACTGTCCTCATGCTGGTGGTGACCGCACTTTACACCATTGCAGGTATGTGTGTCTTTTTGTGTGTTGGGGCGGTGGTGTTGGTGGTTAGGGCGAGGGTTTGGTTTGCTCAGTGTGTGGAGACCAAATAAGCCAACAGGTCAGTTTAACAGCTGTGACATTCCTTTGAATTTACTGATTGACCTTATGATTATTATGTTTGGCCTTATGATATACATTATTATGTTGGGGTAACAAGCATTAAGATACCTTTGTTCTTGTTATTTAATAAATCAAGGGCCTATATCAACTTCAGATTTACTCACATAATATATTTTGACTTTGTACTTAGAAATATGAACACAAAAAATATGTATTCTTAAACATAAACTGTAACTTTTTTCTCCTTTGTAGATGATTAATAAACGTTTATCAGTAACATTAACAACATATCAGTGCAGTAGCAGTAGGGAAGCATCTCAATACACTGAAGTAAATATCTTGTAGATGTTCCATTGATACATTACTTACATTAAGTAGATGCATTGTTAATATGTTACTTTCATTTAGTTTCCTAATCTTACCCACAACCTAACCCTCACCTTGGCCCTAATCCAACCCTTAACCTCAACCCAATACCTAATCCTAACCCTCATATATTTTTGATATTTTACTGGGAGTCCGTTGAGTGTTTGTTTCATTTGAAAGGACCTCTTAAAATAAAGTGTCACCACATAAACAAAGATAGATTTTAAAAATGAAATATTAAAAAAAGCAGGTAAAGCATTTGTTGTAACTCTGAAATGTCTACAGTAAAAAGTCATTTGCTTTTTGGAGCATTGTGGTTCAAATTTGGCCTCTTGTTCTTGGCAAACCTCCTTCAATTTCAATGTTACAATCATCCCTTTCATAATCCTCCATGCATTTCCAATGGGATTCAAGAAAACTGGCCAAATATTTTTTGAAACCAGTATTGAGTTATTCTAGCAGTATGGGGTTGTTGCCTTGTTGGAACATTCATCCTCTCCCCTTTCTTGGCTGACAACATTAAATTCTCCTCTACAATCTCAGTCCATCACTCCATTCAGTAGCCCCACATTATGATGCTCCCACCATCATACTTCATTGTGGGCCTGGTCTTATTGGGATCAACCCTTCTTTCTCCAATTATGATGAGCTGAATTATTGTCGGAGAGAACTCTTTCATGATGCACCTGTATGGGGACGATTAGTTGTGCTTCCATAAACTCTCCATTTGCATATTATTGAGGTAGTTCTACTTAAAGGGATGTTTAAGGTCTTTGCTATGGCTTTTTAGCCATTTCCACTCATGTTGTTTAATAATGTCATCCCTGAGAACTTTAGGAAGGTGCTTCACTGTCACCATGACTGCTATTTGTTGCATGAGATCTTCCCAACCAATGGTGACATCTTTTACAATAACCAGGTGCAATCTGCATGAGAACTTTATGAATTTAATATAGTGAGCACATATTTTTTCCCTATCAGGGTTGTTTTAAAACCTATGTATGCTTATGCATACCGTGGTATCACGCTTCATGTTTCAAAAGAGGCTTTTGGGGTGTGGTCTACAAACCACATTTGCTAACATTTGCTAGCAAGGTTAGCCTTGTAGCTCCAGTTCTAAACTAAAGATGGAAAATGTGGACTCCAAACACATCTAAGCTGATCTGCTATGTCTAAGAAGTGGAACATTTAGCAAATCTAAACGATTCCTACAACTCTTCACTTTAAAATTGGTGAATAAGCATTGAGTTATTCCTAGGAATCAAAAAGGAAAATAAGCAATTGTGATTGTATCACGGGGAAGGGTGTTGTTGGGCATGACACAAAGTGAAGTGGCTTCTAATGCAGCTCAGCCAATCAAATTTTAGAACCAGAACTATCTGTTTTTTAATAAGCATTATAGATCCAGTGCTCAGGTAAGGGCTGTGCAAAAGGTTATGGTGCATAATAGGCAAATGAAAGTGCTCTGAAAAATACTTAATTCACCATAGTTCATACTTAATACAGTGTAAATGATGCAGTTAATTCCCACCTACTGGCTTGATAAGTGTTCAGAGTGGTGGTGATGGGAACCAGACATCCAAACAGTTTTATTTCCTCCAAATGTTTCCTCACAGGAGGTTATTACAGGAGATGGTTTTGATTATGTTACTTGATGCCTAAGACATTATTGTACCATAGGTTTGAGAAGGTTTTGGCCCAAAACATATTTTTAAAATTCATCCATGGTGGAGGGGTACATGCAGGGTGTTGTAAGGCTAAATAGTCCCCAAAGAAAACTTGTTTACCACTATTCTACCATCAACAACATTGCAAATGAAAACACATTTGACGTTGTTTTTGTTGTGTTAGTGTTGGTTGTCCTTCTACGCTGATGCCACAATACTTTTGTGTATAACTACAAAGTCAAAAGACATGTGAATGTATGCTCTACAAGTACATTAAACTCACTGTAATACATTCATACAATGACATTTTTCATTTTGTCCCCTCTCACCAGGTGGATTAGCTGCTGTGATCTACACGGACACCCTCCAGACCTTCATCATGATCATTGGTGCAGTCATCCTCACCATTACAGGTCAGTCAGTTGCATTCAGAAGTCGACAGAGCAGCCCAAACCTATATTCGATAACAGTTTTGTTATTTTTAATTAAAAAGAGTCAAAAGACATGTTTGGAGTCCACATTTTGCTTCTTTAGCTTAGAACAGGAGCGACAAGGTTAACATTGCTAACAAACACTAGAATTGAATAGTCACCCAAATAGCGCAAGGAAATAAAAGACATCCCCAATACCACATCCAGGTCTTCACTGAGGTTGTGCAAACTTGTTTATGTGGTTTAGAGCAGGGGTTCTCAACCTCCTCCACCTCAGGGTCCATCTATTTATCAGTAGAAGACATGAAGGCCCACAGAAAAACAACAAAAACTGTTTTGCTTAAAAAATCATTTTTGAGAAATTCACTACAGCAAATTTTGGGTGCCACGACATGCCATGTGTATCCCTGAACATTAAATATCAACAGATTAAGTGAACATAAGCTTGTTTTATATGTGAAGAGAGAATGGTGGCAAATTAAGCAAAATTTCACTCGCAAGTGGACGCTAGAAACTTTGGGGCAGAATTTTTTGTTTCTAGAGACAAGGGGCAAAAAATAGATGAAGCACCATTGTTGCATGACTTGTATTCATATTTTTTTTCACTGATATTTATTACAAAGCAGCACTATTGACCACTGTCTCCTTCTCAGTATAGCACCCTCTTGTGGTCCACAGCCCAATGGTTGAGAAACCCTGGATTAGACCACAGTATGACTTATAAAAATGAACAAACTTCAGTGCTGCACGGAGGCATTTCAGACAACACCAGAGCTGGTATTCACAAAGCAGGACTGATCTCCAATCAGATTCCTCCATATTCATGATATCACAAATACCAATTCTAGGTCAGCACTCCTACGTCTTGAGGTGGCTTGTGAATACAGATCCTGCTGTCAAAAGTGGCTGCCCCGCAGGTTTGTTCATGTTTATAGCTCACACTGCGCCCCTAAACCACATCAGCAAGTCTGTGCAACCTTAATGAACACCTGGATGCAGTTTGTGGGGGTTGAAAGAAGTTTTGGTGATGTACTTTTACAGATGCGATTTGGGCGACTATTGAGTTCCAGTGTTAGCAACATCAGTGTTGTTGCTCCAGTTTTAAACTAAAGATACAAAGTTTGGACTCCAAACATGTATTATGTGTAATACATGTTTAATTCAGCCTATTTACTGCTTAATAAAAAATAATAGACACCTAAAATGTTATTATGTAAATACAAAAAAGTGCTCTGCTTAATAAAGTGGAAATGAGCCAGTTAACTAACATCTACTGGCTTAATTAAGCTTAATAAGAGCATTAAATGGGCGTTATAACATCATATATACTATAATATAGGGCATAATAATATCTTTAAAATGTTTGAATGCCTACCTCTAGATGAAAGCCATAGAACTTTGTTATTTCCTGCAAGAATATGCAGTCGTGTGCAAAAGTTTGTGCACCCCAAGTCACTCCAGGTTTTGTTAACACATCCTCCACAGAGCTGCACATTTAACTTAATTAGTTAATATTTTACATTATATTTTTCCTATAGACATAAATAAATAGACATTGTTCACTACAATTTGCAGAAATGTGTTTTCTATAAAGGATGTGTTAACTTGTTTTCACTTAGAAAATCAACAAAATTTGACCAGGGGTAACTTGGCATATGACTGTATAGTAAGTGGCAGCTCTATGCCAGGACTCTTTACTGAAACAGCCACTCTAAAGCCCTATTCGGGCAGGATTAGTTTTCCACGAGAAAAAAAAACGTTTTTTAAAAGGTTGTAATTGCTCTAAACAGACAGACCTGTTTCAGTAAAAGCACAATGATAGCATAGAAAGTTGGGGGAATCCTAAAGCCCGAAGCCAGCGCACCCTTAGGCACAGCAGAAAAGCATTAACATGGTAACACCATGATGACAGTGACATGACAGAACATGAAGTATGAGCTCTACTGCACCGACATGTTAACACGTGACTTATGGAAAAGAAGCCAACAGCCCAAAAGCACACAAATCGCACTGTAGTAAAACATGACATAAATCACATCAACATAGGCCTCACTGCAAGACAAGAATGAATAATATTCAACAAGGCAAAGCCCAGCTAAACTCTGATATTCACTGTATTTCACAGTAAATAGTTAATCACATGTAAAAGATTTTGTAAAAGATCCCTGGCATGATTTTACATGAATTTGGTATGACGTCAGTGGGGAGCCCTCAGGGCCTTCAAGGCCTCAGAGAAGACCTAATGGTTTCTAGGAGCTAAACATTATTTTTAGCTCATATTTACTTACTTTTTTGTTTGTTTGTTTGTTTTTTTTTTTGTGAAGAGGTTTTTGCAGCTGTAAATCTACAACTTTATTATATCCAAAATAGCTTTGAGGTGGTGAAATCAAAGGAATTTAAGGAAGTAAATTTCTTTTATTAGTTTTTATTTTGCTGCAATAAGGGAAATGTGAAGGCTCATTTTGATTCTGTAACCTCTATCAGGAGCTCCCCTTAATCCTTACCAAACTCCAGAGAGTTTTGAGACTGCGGAGATGCTAATAAGTGGCTTCCCATGGCCTATATTGTTAATTAGTGTAAAGGTTTGAGTAAGTATTAGTCCCAAACCATACACAAGGTTTCAACATTGGTCTGTGAGATTTCTTCTTAAAAGCTCTCAGAAGGTTGAAATACATATGTTTTTATCTAAACTAGTTTTAATTCACTGCTCCAAAGCAAGCCATCATGGAAAACTGAAGATGTATGGTTCAAGTTAATAGATGTGTGGTACTCTAGTAACATCATTCATGTTTATTTGCAATTTGTCAGGTCTTGTAACTGTAAATCTACCATTTTACTTCAGTAGATAGTAAGGAATTCAAGGAAGAATGTTTCTCTTAATAGCTTTTATTCTGCTATAATAAATAAAATGTAAAGATCACCAATATGCAATGGTTAGTTTGCTGGTAGCAATCCTTTCAAACCTCCAAAGAGTGGAAATCTTCGTCCAGGATTTCTTGCGACCTATATAAACATTCTAAGAAAATGCGAAAAATAAAATGTCAAAAATCAATGGTGTAAATTTTTGAGATATCTCAAAGCAAACCTAGCAATGACTTAGCGAGGGGTCATGAACAGTATTCCAGAATGAGACCGGGAAAAATAACAGGTTTGCCTAATGGCCCATGAGAAAGGGTAATAGGGCAGATCTTAATGAGTATCTCCAACATGGGTGTGGTTTAACAGCAGAAAGGAAAACAAAGAGACGGTGTTGTCCACTTCTGTAAACAACGGCTCTCTATCAAATCTCTCACAATGCAACGTTGTACCACAAGCTTGGATCTCCGAAATAGTAACTATAGAGTAGCAGCCAAAAAATGTTATTAACTTCAGTGAATGTTAACAACATACATAAAGTGGTACAAAAGTGATTTGGTACCACTTTATGCAAAGAGTTTAATGGTTTCAGTAGTTAATGGTTATGAATTAGGTCGTAAGCACCTTAAAAATCATTAATAAGCAGTTATAACACAAATAAAACAGGCAATAGTGACCTGTTACTTGCCAAATAATGAGCCCACACTTGTGTATAGTGTTAAATCTCAGATGTCCATATTCATCAAATGGAACAGCTCACTGTTCGCTGTTTTATATGTATGTTATAACTGCTTATTAATGATTTTAAGGCATTTATGACCTAATTTATAATCATTAGTAAACTAATTTTAAGCCATTTGTAAAGGTAGTCATTTTAAAGAAGTGATTTTGGATGCTCGAACAATGTGAAAGGCAGCTGTATGAAGGTAAAAAATGAAAATAAAAGCACAATTAAGTTTTCATATGACATGATTTAAGACTACACTAGACCTGCAAGAGTGTTTATTAGCTATTCTCTAAAATAACCTTGGATGGTATAGGCAGTCATCTTTCTTTGTTCCAATAATATTGACAATGGATGGTTGCCAACCACAGTGAAAGCATTGTTAAACCAGTTCTGCCAAATACAATAAAAAAACATTAGGTTAACCAGAGCTGAGCTCACTCGCATACTTCTGCTCAAGTGACTGATAAGGCCTGAGATAGTTCAGCCGTGAACAATCTCACACGCTCGAAAGCGGGGACACATTTAAAGTCCATTTAAATGCGTCTACTCAGGGTAGCCTTTTTACGGGACTTACGATGTGGAATAGAAACAGAAAGAGCAAGCAGAAGAGCAGTCATCTTCTACTTCCCATACCAGCCTCTTTTAATTTCACAGAACACAAAATCACATGATATGTTGCTTTTCCGGAGCCTTTAAAGCCTTTTTTTTCAGGGTTCAGGCCCAAAGCTTGAAATCTAATTATGATAAATCTATCAAATACTCTGACCTGCACAGTTATCACAAATTATGTCTTTCAGTTTCCCAATCTGTCTTTATTGAGCGCCTACATTTCTAGGCCATAGATTATTGCTGTTCACAGTAGATAAACCATGAGAAACCACTAGATTGCTATTTATGTGACATTAAGACTCCAACTGCTGTAGAAATAACTGTGTGCTTCTAATACATCTGACAGTAAAGTATGGCCTACAATGGCTCAAGGCCAGAGGGGTGTGCCACCCCAAGCTTTCTTTCAGGTGTGTGGTTGATTCGAAGGCTCAGATTAAGTCAGACACCAGCAGAGTGAAGCAAATGTTTTGCAAAACTGCACCTTGGTAGCAGAATTTAAGGTGGAATGGAGAATTTGAATCAGAAACTGGCAAATAAGTAGCACTCAGGTGCTTAGAGGACGTCATAGTCAATGTCCTCCACTGTCACCAGAGTTTCACTTCTCTATCTTTATGCTTCAGGTGAGTTAGATATTGATCCACTGTCAATGCTAATTTTTGTTCAAAAAAAAAAGGAAGGAAAGAATAGACCTTCATGTCATTTTCTAGGTCATCAAAATTCCTTGGCCTCAGAATGGCCACCATATACACCGATAACAATACGACCACCTCCTTGTTTCTATGCTCATTGTCCATTTTATCAGCTCCACTTACTATATAGGAGCGCTTTGTAGTTCTACAGTTACAGACTGTAGTCCATCTGTTTCTCTGCATACTTTGTTAGCCCACTTTTACCCTGTTCTTCAGTGGTCAGGACCCCCATGGACCCTCACAGAGCAGGTGCTATTTGGGTGGTGGATCATTCTCAGCACTGCAGTAACACTGACGTGGTGGTAGTGTGGTAGTGTGTGTTGTACTGGTCTGAGTGGATCAGACACAGCAGTGCTGCTGGAGTTTTTAAACACTGTGTCCACTCACTGTCCACTCTATTAGACACTCCTACCTTGTCGGTCCATCTTGTAGATGTAAAGTCAGAGACGATGGCTCATCTGCTGCTGCACAGTTTGTGTTGGTCATCCTCTAGTCCTTCATCAGTGGTCACAGGACGCTGCCCACAGGACGCTGCCCACAGGACGCTGTTGGCAGGATATTTTTGGTTGGTGGACTATTCTCAGTCCAGCAGTGACACTGAGGTGTTTAAAAACTCCAGCAGCACTGCTGTGTCTGATCCACTCAGACCAGCACAACACACACTAACACACCACCACCACATCAGTGTTACTGCAGTGCTGAGAATGATCCACCCCCCATATAGTACCTGCTCTGTGGTGGTCCATGCTGCCATTGTTAAAGGAGGTCCATCAACAACATGTTTTTCTGACCCTAATGCAAATTTACCCCTGGTTTAAAAAAATAGAGAAATAATATTGTGACTGATACAGATTCAGATTTTAGGGAGCTAAAAATTATTCCATACTTCAGTAGTTAAACAACTAAACAATTTAACTGACTGATATGATTGTCAGTCTTTAAAGATAGATATACAACAGAAACTCAGTGTTAAATAATAGGAATTTTCTAGCACTTCTGTGCAGTTTAGGGTTCTGTTTATTATCTCTTAGTTTTCATCAGTTCTCTTCATAGATCCAGAGTTTTTTGTGTGTTATAGTATGTTATTCTCCTGTTAAATGCCAGGTTTGGATACCTTTTTATATTGCTGCTGTCGGAACAAAAAACTTGTATCTCCGAAAAGATAACTTTACAGGACAAGGAAAAACATTCTTAACTTTTAATGGAAGTAAATGGAGAAATATTTTTTAAGTAATTTTGGACCATTTCTGTTGGCCTGTTCATCAGGAAATTGCCTTCAAATTATGCCAAAAAATGACAAAAATTGAGGTAATTCTTACTGATGGTGTTTTGTGTTCAAACTCACCAGTTCAGCCTGGCTTGCAGTCAGGGAATGCCTTATATTGGTATAACTATAACTATATGACTGTCTAAAATTGTAGCCAATCTTAGGAGGGTGTGAGTTTGAATCCCATCATTGCCACTTCCAAAAAGAAACTCACTAATTACCAGCAACATTTTTGATTGCAGTCATGGAATACTTCACATTAGGTTCCCCAAGAGCACAACTGTCTAACATTTTGGTCGACAATACTATCACTGATACAACCACTAGTTATCAGTGACATTTTGCAGTCAGGGAACACTTCGTATTGTGTTCCCCTATGGTATACCTATGTAAAATGTTGGGCTATCAACCATCAGGAGATCATAAGTTTAAATCCCATCAATGCCACAACCAAAAAGAAGCCACTAATTATAAGTGACATTTTTGATTGCATTCAGGGAGCGTCTCATACCAGCTTCCCTCCTGACACAATATTCTAAGCTTTTTGCTCATCTCCAGGAGATCTTAAGTTGAATCCTGGCACTGCCTCAAACAAAAAAAAAGTTGGAAAATATCAGCATTATATTTTGCAGGGAATTATCCCGGAATGCCTCATATTGGGTTCCCCAATGGCATAACTGTCCAAGTTTTTGGTCTATGATCAGGAGATTGTGAGTTCAAATCCCATCAATGCCACAACCAAAAATACGTCACTAATTATAAGTGACATTTTTGACTGCAGGTAGGGAATGCCTCATAGTGGGTTCCCCCATGGTATAACTATGTCAAATTTTGGCCTATCATCCATCAGGAGATCATGAGTTTAAATCCCATCAATGCCACAACCAAAAAAGAAGCCGCAACTTATCAGTGACATTTTTTGATTGCAATCAGGGAATGCCTCATATTGAGTTCATCCATGGCATAACTGTCTGAGTTTTTGGTCTATGATCAGGATATTGTGAGTTCAAATCCCATTGATGCCAAAAAAGAAGTTGCGTATTATCAGCAACATTTGTTATACCAGTCAAGGCACGCATCATACTGGGTTCCCCCTTGGCACAAATGTTCAAGATTTTGATCAGTGATGAGGAGAATTTGAATCCCTTAAGTGCCACAGAAGTCGTTAATTATAAGCGTCATTTTTCGCCAACACTAAAATATCCGTACATTGTCTATTTCGTCTGGTTGCCGGCCAGTCAGTCCCCAGTCTTTCGGAAAAGTGAGTCTATTTGTTTATGTAGTACAGTCTTAATGCAGGCTGGATGAGATGTGCGGCTACAGTACACTGAATGCACGCCCTAATGAATTATTACATAAGAGTGTGTACATGTACTCGCAGCTCTACATGGTATAATTGGAGAAATGCACTCATTAACCTCATTAAAGCTTGTAATGGGGCCCTGAAGGAAACACAACCAAAGTAAGTCATTTGCCCTACACACAGAAAGACATGCTCTTTGTCAAGAAAACATTCAGCAAAGTTTGCTCAACAGCACAAGCGAACCGTTAAAAAAGGACACATTAACTTTCGCCTGTACAGAATCTGCCATGAGAAGCAATAGTGCGGTCTGTAATTTATAATTTTGTGCTTTTTATTTACACATTTATGACATAAGCCCACTGAGACTTGAGGATAATGCCTCCTCCATGCCACAATAAAGGGGTACTCTTCCATGCTGCTTATCTGTATCTTACCTGTAATCTCACACACCTGACGCAGGTGTTCTGACGCTCTTCAGGAGGATCTGAATTCAATCCAGGTATGACAGAGCAGTTGAGGAGGACATCTCAGAGAGCAGAGTTGCCTAATTGTGCATTGTCCGTCCATGTCAACTCATAAAATCCTAAAAAGTTGCCACATCACTACATTGTAACTACCATTATTTGAATTTGGATTGGATTGAATTTGGACTGGCAAATGGTAAATTTATCATGAGAGAAAAGATAGCCAGTATCAGTACCGGGCCGATATCTGGAAATGCCAGATTGGATATTGGAGCAGAATGAATCACATCCTGAATTAGCACTCACATTGTGTTACTGGGGTATCAGACTGTTTAAATAGCAGTTTGAGCATGATAGCCTACTTTCAGAAGCTCATCTTGAGTGAAGCGCTTCATTTCATAGTATCTTAATTTTAAAGTGCAGTAGTTTTCAAAGAAAAAACATTGGATCGGTATCAAATTACGTGCTTTGTTGATTTTCCACATGAAAATAAAACCTCCACAAGGAAGTAAATGTGGCATTTATGCAAGTTTTGGTTTAACATATTGAAAAAAATAAAACGTTATATATAAAATGTGCCTGAACGTTTGTGCAAACCAGATTTTATGTTTGATTTTTTCCCCTTAATATGTGCAATTCTGTTAAAAAACACTAATTGTGCATTAAAGTGTATTAAAGCATCAAATTAGATCGGGGCTATATATATATATATATATATATATATATATATATATATATATATATATATATATATATATATATTCACTACAGTGAGCAATAACAATGTGCCTTGTGGAAAACGTCTTTACTACTTAATTTGTCAGGGTCAGTGCTCATTAATAAAGAGTATTAACAGAACCGTAAATTAATGCATTTTTAATCTATTAATTATGGTATTGATCGCAACTGCATTGTGCAACAACACGAATACAGTCATTGTTTTTCTTTGTCCAAATTTTGTTTGAAATATTGTAAGAATATAGAATCTTAAACTCTTGACGATGCCGAATGGCATGTAATGTAATGTGTTTTCAATATGGCTCAAACACAACCTTCCCATCGTCTGTGTCTTCCACTCCTTTTAGCGTTTAACAAGATCGGTGGCTACAATGAGTTGGAACGTGTGTATCTGCAAGCTGTGCCGTCTAAGATCATCCCCAACACAACCTGTCACCTTCCGCGGTCTGACGCTATGCACTTGTTCCGAGATCCTGTGGATGGAGACCTGCCCTGGCCAGGCATGACGCTGGGCTTGACCATCATCGCTACCTGGTACTGGTGCACTGATCAGGTAAACACGAACACAACTTGAGACGGTGGCCCAAAAGTGCCTTCTTTTCTCAGTGAGGATGTAAAAAATCCACTAATCTGAAAGCTCAAGTGCATTTATTTCAGAATGTCACAGAATTATACTGATGCCTGCATTGACTCAAACTAAAACTATTCAATCACAGACTTTGTTCCATCTGCCTGACAATATACTGAGTACTTCACATATTCATACTAACATATCGTCATGATATGGTTCTAATAGTAATCACTGTCAGTCGGTGCCAGTAACAATGACTGTAACAGTGACTGCAACAGTAACACTGTAATACTGTAACTATCCAGTGACTGTAACGGTTACACTGTAATACTGATACTATCCAGTGACTGTAACAGTAACACTAATACTGATATTATCCAGTGACTGTAACAGTAACACTGTAATACTGATACTATCCAGTGACTGTAACAGTAACACTGTAATACTGTTACTATCCAGTGACTGTGACAGTAACACTGTAATTCTGATACTATCCAGTGACTGTAACCGTAACACTAATACTGATATTATCCAGTGACTGTAACAGTAACAACATAATACTGTTACTATCCAGTGACTGTAACAGTAACACTGTAATACTGTTACTATCCAGTGACTGTAACAGTAACACTAATACTGATACTATCCAGTGACTGTAACAGTGACACTGTAATACTGTAACTATCCAGTGACCGTTACAGTAACACTAATACTGATACTATCCAGTGACTGTAACAGTGACACTGTAATACTGTTACTATCCAGTGACCGTTACAGTAACACTAATACTGATACTATCCAGTGACTGTAACCGTAACACTAATACTGATATTATCCAGTGACTGTAACAGTAACAACATAATACTGTTACTATCCAGTGACTGTAACAGTAACACTGTAATACTGTTACTATCCAGTGACTGTAACAGTAACACTAATACTGATACTATCCAGTGACTGTAACAGTGACACTGTAATACTGTTACTATCCAGTGACCGTTACAGTAACACTAATACTGATACTATCCAGTGACTGTAACAGTAACACTGCAGCACTTACCGCTCAGTAGCAGTGACTGGTTTTTATAGGTCCATTTATCATTTGTTACTCTGACAGCTCTAACAGCAATCAGTAACAGTGACTGTAACAGTGACACTGTAGCACTTTTACTTCGCAGTTACAGTGACTGGGTTTCATATCTCCTATTTGCTACTCTTATAGGCTTCTAGCAGACGCCAGTGCCAGTAACAGTGACGGTAACAGTAACACTGTAGCACTATTACTACTCAGTAACTGTGACTGTAACAGTGATACTGTAACACTGTTACTACTCAGTAACAGTGCCTGGTTTTCATAGATCTCTTTCTCATTTGTTACTCCATGAGGTCTCTAACAGCGGTCAGTAACTGTGACTGTAACAGTAACACTGTAACACTGTTACTACTCAGGAAGAATGGCTGGAACAGAAACACTAGTAAGATTGTTACTAGTCAGTAACAGTGACTGGTTGTCCTAGATCTATTTCTCATTTGTTACTCTGACAGGCTTCTAACAGAAGTCAGTGCCAGTAACAAGTACTTTTGACAATAACAGTAACAGTGTAACACTTACTGCTCAGTAGCAGTGACTGTTTTCCATAGATCTGTTTCTTATTTCTTATTGTTACTCTGATAGGCCTCTAACAGTAGTTAGTGGCATTTTTATGCAAATAGTAGTTTAAATTATTGAAGAAAAACATATTAATATAAATATTCTAATATAAATATATATGAAATATATAAATATATCAATATATTAACATATTAATATAAAATATATTAAGGCCTCCCAAGACCATTACAGTAACGTTCTAACTACTCAGTAACACTGAATATAACAGTAACACTGTTACTACTTAATAACAGTGACTAATCTAAATACTACTATGCAATGACAGGCTGGATTCATTCCTTTTTTCCATATTTAATATTAAATGTAAAATCCTATCCTCTATTCATATTGTTCTTGTGTTATAGTTTTGCTACTGTTTTTGTGTCAGCCAGAGGAGGCTGGGTTGCCCTTTTGAACCTTGTTTCTTTCTCTTGCTCTTAGGGAGTTTTTACTCAGAGCCCTTGGCTCATATGGGCTTGAACCCATGTTATAATAAGCACAATATAAATAAATATTGACTTTTAATTATAATTGATTATAATGAAATTCAATAAATGTATGGCCAAAACAAAATTCTCAGGCTGTTTTCGAACCTGACACTCCCAGAAAGTATTGTTTGGATTGGCACTGCCATTTCTGGTTCCTCCAGTCATTTGTTATTGTGCACCATTTGAACCGAATATCAAAATATAATGAAGCTGAATAAAATGGTGGCGAGATTTCACAATGCACTGAATATATTCCTGGAGAACTGAATGAAAATGAAGTGAGCCAGGCCGAGTCTTGCTACCGAGCCACCCAGGGGCTCCCCTGTGTATGTATTTAAAAACATTATTTTATATAGCGTACTGTTATTAGAGATTTACACTGCAAAACAAAATGTTTAGAAAAATGGTTTTATTTTGCCCCACCATCAAGCTTCGAATACATTCTGTCAGCAGGTAAGGTAATCCATGAATCTCTCAAGGAAAAACAAAAGCACCATTCATGAACATGAACAATCAGAAACAATATCCATAGCATTTCTGTACGACGCCGTTTTAGGGCCACTGTTCATAAAAATAAAAACAGTAGACTTCGAGAATGAAGTCACAATATTTTGAGAACAAAGTCATAATATTTGGAGGATAAAGTGGGCTAACTGTAGGGGGCTGCCATAACGCGTTGGGGTCTCGGTTGCTGTACTGGCGGCGGAGCTCCACTCACTCCTGTCTCTCTGTGGATCATTTTGATCATCATTCTCACTGTCTGTGAAACTTCATGCCCTCTTTGAATGGTGTGGAGATGAAGCCCCCGATAGCCGTGTAGACGACCCTGCCTGCGATTCTCCTTCAACAACACAGACAGACAGTTTCCTCCGAGTCCGTCTGGCTCTTTATTCTAGATAAACACAGTTTCCTGCTCAGCTGTTTCAGCCGGTTCTTATACACTAATAACAGGCTGGTGCTGATGTGCAGGAGAGACAGGGGGACTGAGTGTTTCTTTATGGGTGAATCGATATGAAAGTAAAACTCTACCAACTCAACGTCCCTCATTTTAACAAGAGCCAATACTGTGGCCAATATTGCAACCTTTCCTGGTATTAATGCCACTTTAATGTCGTAATTCTACGACTTTTTTTCTCAAAATATTATGACTGTATTCTCAAAGTCTACTATTTTAATTTTTATTAACAGCAGCCCTAAAACGCCGCTGTATTTCTGCAATTCTGATCCGCTCTGAAAGAGAAAATCTGGTCCAGTAAGAACATCTCTATAGAAAGAGCAACATCAATGGATGTGTGGTGCTGAATAGATGGGAATAAGCTTCCACACACATTTTTATCTAGGGTGAGCTACGCTCGGTAGGCCTTTTCAGTGTAAAACATAAAATAACTTTGACATCGCCTTCACCATGTTCAGAAATCCATCACCTATTCACCACAGTCTATGTTGCAGAGCGCACAAAGAATCTGCTTGTGCTTATGAAGAAGGTCTTTTAGTTAAATTATTTAGTGTGTATCTGGCACACAACTGAAATTAACACCGAAGATACTCAATCCCAGTCTGGTTTCCTGTATTTCCAGCAATTAATTGTGTTGTTAATTGTTCTTGTGCCCACGTGTTACCCTTTTGTCACCCATGGCAACACCCCCTATGACCCCAGGCACCTTCCCCCTCAGGTTTCGGAAGCTGGCAAGTTTGGAAAACGAAATTCCGAGTGGGGTCTGCATCTCGTTCCGCCTCCGAGGCGAAGGAGAGTGCGTGTGAGAGACCTGATGAGCGGGGGAACGGGAGTGGGCGTGAACGATGCGGTTCACTGGCGACTGGCTGGTCCTCAGTCCTCCAGTCCTGAAGGGGGAGCCGTGTCTGCGGGGGGAACGGCCGGTGCGGTTGGCCTCGGGTTGGGACAGTCTGTTTTGGGGCCGTTCAGGGCCGTAGAGTTTGCCCTGCCAATATCTGTGACCTCCTATCACGTGGGCACTGCTTTTAGGAGGACGATGAAACACTCCCGGTTTGGCGATCACCACCTTAGCTCTGTTGTAGTAGCTCTGTTCTCGAACAGGAGATCTTGATACAGGCTGATATGCCTGGAACAGAAGAAGGAGAGGGTATAAATAAAGCGCTAAGGTGTCTCCATACACGATTCCAGTAAAAAGAGCAAAGTTATGACCCTTAGAAGCCACATGACAACAGAAGCATGGTGTAGTTTGATGTTATTTCTTAATATATTACGTGTAGTTCATCGGAAAAAGTTTTGACTCCTAAGCCTTACCAAGCAAGCAACAATAAATAATATGACACAAAATCCACTTTGCAGAAAAGCATTTCGCTGTTGTCGGAACAAAACGTTGTATCTCCAAAATGGTAACTTTACAGGAGAAAGAAAAAACCTACTTTACTTTTAATGTAAGTCAATGGAACCAGACGTTTTTCCAAGTCATTATGGGCCGTTTTTTTTGGCCCATTCTTCATGAAATTTACAAACAATGTAAAGGACAACAGACATTTTCAAATTATATCAAAAACTGAAAAATGACAAAAATGGAGATATGAGGTTTTCTTGCGACAGCAGCGATATAGAACATATATAAAAACAAATATAATCTATGTTAAGAACTATTATTAACCACATGAGCCCAGAAGGTTTGGTACAGTACCCAAAAAAAGAAAGAAAAGCCACTCGTTTAACTCTGCTGAGGAGTTATGCCACATGTACATTCCTACTAACAACATTAAAATCTTTTTATCAATTTCAATGCATAGAACTGGGTTATTTGTGTGTTACCATGTTTTCCATCACTGCATTAGGCTTTCTTCTTTTCAGAACAGAATTCGGATCATTTTATTATTGTAATCATAGTCAGACCACCGACCAGCCACTTCATTACTGCTCTAGGTACACCTCCTTGTTTCTACGCTCATTGTCCATTTTATCAGCTCCACTTACTATATAGGTGCACTTTGTAGTTCTACAGTTACAGACTGTAGTCCATCTGTTTCTCTGCATACTTTGTTTCCCCCATTTCACCCTGTTTTTCAATGATCAGCACCCCCACGGGACCCCCACAGGCCAATACCTTATTATAGGAGTATCTAACAGAGTGGACAGTGAGTGGACACAGTGTTTAAAAACTCCAGGAGCACTGCTGTGTCTGATCCACCACCAGCACCAGCACAACACACACTAACACACCACCGCAATGTCAGTCTCACTGCAGTGCTGAGAATGGTCCAGCACCAAAATAATACCTGCTCTGTGGTGGTCCTGTGGGGGTCCTGACCATTAAAGAACAGGTTAATAAAGTATGCAGAGAAACAGATGGACTACAGTCTGTAATTGTACTACAAAGTGCTCCTATATGGTTAGTGGAGCTGACTGGAAAAAGGACTTAAGGGGAGGTCTGGAAATGGTTAAATGAACACATTGACATCCATACAACCACTGAATGTATTAACATTATTTATATTTGTTGGAATATTAAATGTTTATCTAAGCAAATAAACACAGCCCAGATAAATAGCTCCATAATTCAAATTTTATCCGGTGCTTAAAACTTGTTTATCACTGCACTGTTACTGTATTATATGTGTTGTATTAAATAAGCCTAGTTAACATTGCGACTTTCCAGGTGATCGTGCAGAGGTCTCTTTCCGCCAAAAATCTGAGCCATGCAAAAGGAGCGTCCATCTTTGCAAGCTACCTGAAGATGCTACCAATGATCTTCATCATCCTACCCGGCATGATCAGCAAAGCACTCTACCCAGGTAACAAATTCTCTCCTATGGATCCTTTATGTACAATACCGGATAGAAATAAAGATATTTCTGGATTCTCTTAACAGATCTTAAAGTTAAAACGCTACAATTTTGCTCATCTGTCACATCACAGTGTGTTTCATAACAGCCACACAAACATCTCACACTAGAAATGAGTAATAAATGCTGTATAAAATATAAATATAGGCTCAATAATGAGAGTTCTTACACCAGCATATGAGAAACCTGTAAACTTCAATCCTAATACAGCTATAAATTCTCTTTTCCTATTAATAATACTATTTTTCTCTTAACCCAATAAATCCAAGGCTAAGGCTTATTAATTAGTAACTACAGGGACTTCAATGCAAACTGGTTGAGCTATTCGTATTAGAAGTGTAATAAAACTCCAAAATCTTCAACATGGTAACTTTACAGGAGAAAAAAAAAACATACTTTACTTTTAATGTAAGTCAATGGAACCAGACTTTTTTCCAAGTCATTTTGAGTCATTTCTTTTAGTCCATTCATCATGAAATTTTCATAGAATGTAAAGGGTAACATATATATATTGCTGTTCTTCAGACAACAGCAATATATATATATACATATATATATATATATATATGTAGGAACTGCTCCTTTTTCACTGTCTGTTTCATTATGACATGAAAGTAAGGCAACACATTTAAAATTCCAGACACCTTCATCACGCAGAAAGCCAAGGAGCTGCCAAACTCAGTAACTGGTACCAGAAAGTGCTTACATAACACTAATCAAATGCATAACCAGACATTTTTGAAACATCTGCACCAGATACAAACAAGCACAGTTCACAAATATGCACTCACACCAATGCTAGTGTTCAAAAAGGCCAGGCATCACAAGTCTCACACTCTCAAAATAAGTTACTATATTTAGTATCAATGTTCTCATCAAAAGGGTTGGAGAAAGTCAATACTGAAAGCATCCAATAAAACCAAGCCTAGATATAATGAAACCAGGTCACCAGCAAAAATGGTAATGATCAGTGACTTGAGGATATTTTGCTATGACACAGTTTAAGCAGACTGACCCTGACAAGACGACTGGGCCTTAGTGGCCAAGACAGCAATACCAAACATACCTTAAAAAGCAAGAAATGGTTTATTAAAACAATGTTTTGCCCTGTCAGTATTTGTCTGTACTGAAATCCTGAAAACATATGCTCTTCATCTAAAAAACCATGCGCTATTGCTAAAAGATATCACAAGAAGTGGCGCAATTAGTTCTATAACACCATTAAACCATTAAACTGACTCAATTTCATTGATACTCGTCATTCTTCTGATTACGAATCAACATATTAGGAAGTGACAAGGGAACCAAGCCAATCATGTTTTTGATTCCCAATGTGTAGGGCCAACTGTGTGATAGAAAACATTATTCTATGCCTTCTGGACGTTCTAGATACGTCACTAACTATAAATACAAGTGGTAGTCTAACCAGGTTTCAGTCATGTGTTTTAATGTCTGTTTCAAATTTTCATATCATCAGATGTCCATAAAATATGCCAAAACAGGCTACTAGTGCTAACATAGCACCAGAAATCAAATAAGTGTGCTAGCAGATGTTAGCAGTATGGTAGAGGTGGTCTTGGCACTGGCAATCACTACGGAATCTGGTAGTGATTATGATATTTGGTGTTTAGTAACGTTTTTAGGTGGTTTTTTAAAAAAAAAAAAAGACTTTACTAAAACATTACTAAACACTGAAGTACCATAATTAATGCCAAATTCCATAATCATTGCCAGAAGATTTTGAGGGGCCTTCACAAAAGGCAAAACACACCACTAGTGCTAACATTCCACTAGAAATCCCCTAAGCGTGCTAGTAGAGGTTAGCATTAAGGTAGAGGTGGTCTTTAAAAAAAAACAAAAAAAAAAACATTACTAAACACTGAAATACCATAAATCACTGCCAGATTCCATAATCATTGCCAGAGGTTTTTGGCCTTAACAGCTTGTTTGTAGGCTTGTAAGCCTGTAGAGAAGGCCTAATGATTTGCATGTCTGCAAATTTAGTTCATTATTTCATTGTATTTAACAGAATCACACAGATGTCAAACCACACAGTTTATCAGTATAAAACACTGTTTTGTCACAGTTTTGGAAAAAAGCTCATGTAAAAACATAAAAAAAAGATGCACTGACTCCTCGATCTCACCTCACAGATGCTACCACATCAGAGACCTTTTATTCTCTCAGCTTAGCACAGAACAGAGTGAGTCTGTTCTCTCTCTCTCTTTCTGACTGCCAGGTCACCATCTATGGAACCATGTTTGTTGTATTTAAACTCTTAGCTCTTAGCTTCGTTTAGCAGAACTACTCTTATCTCTCTGTAAAGTTTTGGTTGGAAAAAGGATAAAATCTTGAAACGGCCAAAAGAAAACTGTCCAGTCAGGTAGACACAACGTCTCCCACTGGTTAGAACTTCAGGAGCTGGACTGAAGACCCTTTGGATTCAACATTAATCAGTGATGGAGAAATCAGCCAAATGATGTTTCAATTTCCAATGGGCGTTAAAAATTTTATGTGAAAAACGTCACTCTAGGCCAGAGGTCATTAATAGGTGGACCGTGGTCTGAAACCGGACTCAGATGCTGTCCTACGTGGACCTGGACCTATAACCACTAAACTATGGATAATTATTTAATTTCGACGGGGTGGTCCTATCTTAATCGGCGTAACTTTTCGACCCTTTACGGTAGCTTTGGCAGGCCGGGAGAGTCATAGACCAATCGTATGCATTGTAAATATGACACGTGACGCTACTCAAGCCAATCAGATCTGTGCATTAAGATGAGCACTGAGTCTCGAGTGAGTGATGCACATACAGGGGAGGGACGAGGTGAGAAACAGCAGTTGGAGAAGAAAGTGAGTCAAGGGGAAGTTATTTCACATGTCGTGCTCTAAAAAGAGAAAACTGACCATAAATGTTGTTGAAATATGACTGAATTGTACTTTATCTGATTTGACATTCAGTTGTTGACTGTATAAGATGTTGATATAACTACTAGCCTGCTTCAGTAAACAGTATATGGCACTGAATCACGATGCAAGTTAGACATGACGATGTTCCGGACCTTCGGATATTTTCTTTAACTGGACCTTACTGAATTTTAATTAAAGACCCCTGCTCTAGGCCTTCTGGAAGTTCTAGATACATCAATGACTGTGAATACGAGCGGCAGTCTAACCAGGTCCCCGTCGTTTATATTAACGTCTGTTAGCAGCGTCAAAGAAAACATATGGAACCTGTTTTGCAATCTTCAAATATCTGTGTTTAACACTGAATCTCATAACAGTGCTAGCAGAAATTTGTTTACTGCAGAGATGAGGTTTTTTGTCTTAATGGGGTTTTTTTTTGCATTTTTGGCCTGAACTTAAGGCCTTGCTCAGTTCGCCACTGAACTTTTGCAAGTTCAGTCAATACAATGCAGTAAATCATACATCTTGTCAAAGATTCTACTCAAATAATTATTAAAATAAGACTGCATGTCTCGACTCATAGCGGTTTACCTCAGAGGTTCACATGAGGCAATGCATCAAAGTAACTTTCAACAATAGATCAAGGAGCGGAGCAAACTAGACCTGAAATCTGAATAAAGACTGTATGGTAATGTATACATTTATCAGCATCACTTGAGTTTTTATCACACGGCAAAAGCAGAAATTTAAAGTACATCCTTGTTTGGAACTGACAAAAGTCATCACATCAGTCTATCTCACTTGAATACCTGCCTGGCCGCTATCAAGATCGACAAGTTCAAGCTGTGTGAAAAAAAACATTTTCAGCTAGTTTCTTTTGCATGATATTAAATTTTAAACATAATGGTTCCATGTAAATATGTTTCCACTATTCTGACACGTTTAGGCTTGCTGGAAGTGCCAGCAGCATTCTGGAACGCACGCAGACACACCTTAGCATATTTCATAACATGCACACCCAAACAAGGTCTATAAAGTGTAAGCACACCTCTGTCATCCACAGCCAAATGGATCTGGGACACACCCAAGTTTATGGAGGCTGACGGAAAAGATAACACAGCCTATCTGATTAAAAAAACACTTTCATGGCACACATACATGTTTGTTTTTATACCATGTCAGGACATGGCGCCATCCATATGTCCCTTATGTATTATATATTTATGTGGTCGTATGCAAAAAATTGGTTTCGCATTCGATTTTCTAAGTGAAAACAAGTTAATCGTATTCCTCTACAAGAAACACACTAAAATATTTATTTTTCCTGCAAGTTTTGTGCACAAGTATTCACTCAACGCATTGGAAAAAAGTAAAACATAAAATAGTAAATATGCCATAACTTTTGCACAGACCACATTTTATGGGGTTTTTTTCCAATATGTTGAATAAATAAAGTAATAGTGCTTTAAAATGTGAACTCCCAATAGAGGATATGTTGACTTACACTTTGAAAAATGACTGGTCAGTTCAACCTAAAAAATGTGTGGTAACAAGTACATTTGCTAGTTTTATTCAACTTTATAACAATTCTTTCAGTCAATGTATTTTTTCTGAGTTGAATAAAAGTTCAATTGCTTGTTACCACATGTAGTAATTTGTTTAGGTTGATCTGATGAGCCTTATTTTACAGTGTATTTTCACTTAGAAAAACAAAACAACATGTTGACCTGGGGTTGCTAAACGTTTGAATACATCCATATAAAATAAATATATAGTAGCTGCCAACATGAAAAACGTGAATCTCGAAAACGGTAACGTAAACATGGAAATTTAGGGCATTTCTATTTGTCCTTTTATCAGAAAATGAAAAATGAAAACTAATAATAACGTAGAACAGTGGTTCTCAAATTAGTCCTCAGGGAACCCCAGACAATGCATAGGAATAGAGCAAAAATGTTAACCATGTGGGGCTCCTTGAGAGTCACTGACCAACAAGAAATGTTTTTTCAGTTTCATAAAATTGCATGTGGATTTTGCACAAAACCAGGACTGTTTTCCTGATCCTCATAAAGCAGGTCACCCCTGTTTCACACAAACACATGCTCCCTTACCTTTCCTGGGTATTTGCTCTGTATGTTCAGCAGGTTCCTCTCAGCAGGGTCCGGCTCTGCACAGTTTTCTGGTCTCAGGTCCAGCATGGACTGAGAGAGCCGTGCCATCATGTTCAATGAATCAGTTCCAGGGCTATGGTCCCCAAAACGTCCTGAACCAGTAGTCCTCCCGTTGGCGAGCTGCCCTTGCACGCTGAGATTTTCCGAGTCGCTGCATTCGTAGTACTCGTCTGATGCTGTGGAACTCTCATCCTTGTCCTTCACCGAATGTGCACACATGACCTTTGTACTGTCCGCATCGTTATCCCGAAGTCTGTCCTTGCTAGACTGGTCTGTGTTTGGGACGGTCTGCGTTGAAGTGGGCTCCTCAGGTGCTTCTCTGTACTCGTCTGAACTTGAGGCCTCTTGCACTATGCACGGTGGTGGGCTGACTGTGTCGGGTACTGTTTGGGGTTGCTGAGGCTGTTCCTTCTTCACAAAGCTGACCTGGACTGCTTCAGAACCATCAGTGGGATTCATCACCAGCTGTAAGGTGCGTGGCTTGGGCACGGGTGGTCCTGGAGGTGGCCCTGGAGGTGGCCCATCACTCTGGGTCTCTTCCACAATAGGTTGTGTGGGTTGGGGAGTGGATTGTGGCTGTGGAGATGCTGGAGCGTCAGCTTTGGTACCTTGGTTCTCTGTTTGAGCAGGTGGTGATGTGTTGTCAGCTAAAGCTGCATGATTCTCTGACAGAACCTCCATTTTAGGCTGGTCCTCTGGTTGAGCACTGGTGTTTTGTGGGGGTTTTGTTTTGGGTGCGTTTGTTGCTTTTGTGCGAGGGCTCGCCTTCTCTGGTAAAGGCTGCTCAGGCGGACCAGTAAAAGGGTCCTTGAAGCGAATGGCCTGCGATGTTTCAAACAGCTGCGATCGCATCAAGTGCACCTGCAGCGGCTTACTAGTGTCCCGAATATTAATGAACCCAATGACATCACTGGGCGGGTCAGGCTCCGGCCAGATGGGCAAGTAAGAAATAAGTTCTGCCTTGGGCAATCCCACTAGGCCGGGGTGTTTGGGCAGTTCCTCTACTACTTCTCGCTGCCTCTTGACAGGCTGAGGCAAAGGATTCTGAGAACTACTGTTTTTGGGGCTGATTTTATCTGAGGAGGTCCGGCTTGCCGTATCCACCAGGGCGTATTTGGGGTTAATCAGTTTTCTGGCAAGAGCCGCCGAGGGAAGAGGGGCTGGTGCAGGGACAGGCGTAGGGTCAGGGTCAGGGAGGTCCGCCAGCGGGACTTTAGACAAGCTGACACCACGAGAGGTCAAGTAGAGTTCACGGAACTGTTTGTCAAAGGTCTCCACAGCTTGCCCTGTCAAAACTGTGATGAGGTTACGGTCCAGACGGGAAGCTGTCCATGTAAAACTGGAAGGCAGAGGACAAATAATGTTAGACCTCTTCATTTTCCCACAGAGTCTTAAGCTCTAGTTGAGCTAGATTTGTTTGACCTTGAAAGATACTGTAATTTAAGTGATTATCAACAAGGTCTGTGCTTTTTAATGTAGTGCAATTCTGTAATATTCTGTAATTCGCTGAACCTGAAGTTCACTCCGTAAGAAGTAATCCTATTGGAATCAACTAGGGATACAGCAACTGAGCAATAACATTAATAACGTCAGCAATATAAAAACACAGGCAATGACTTTATCAGCGTCACTTGTTTGGCATCAGATAATATGGATGGTTCCCAAGCCTGTTCCTGAAGTACCTCTTGCTCTGCACGTTAGTGTTTTCTTGCTCCCAACACACCTGATCCACCTAAGCAGTTAATTAGCAAGCCCTTTTTGAGGTCAACAGGAAAGCGCAAAAATGTGCAGGACCAGACAGGCTTATGATGATTCAATCCAGGCTACCCGTCATACTTTTGAGGAAGACTAAACAGAAATTCTATTTTGTACGAATCTACCAGTCAAATCCCTTATAAAGTACCTGGCAAAACTAATCCAGCTGGTGCAGTGTTTGACAAACACAACCTCCCAGTTCCTCAAACATAATATCGTCATCTAAAATAAGTCAAGTGATCCACATGAGCTCCACTTCAGGCCGAAGAAACAAAAGACATTTGTTTAGTAGATGCAACCGCACAACCCACAGTTCAGGAGAGACTATGGTATCATTGTTAGTCTCCTGCAGTAAAAATAGCATCAAATCACACAATACTGAAGAAGTCCATGCACATACAAACTAATTAAAGACAAAGACACGTCCTGAAGTGAAGCAATGCAAATGACTGTGGATGGCCACTTTGTACGTTTATGGTATTATAATCCCATAAGGTACTCTTGCATTACATTCTCCATTGCTTCCTTATTTAGCAACATAAAAAGCATGCAATTACGATGAGAAGCAGTACTTTTCCAACCCGATTACTGACATATTCAGCCATAAACATACCTGTACGATCCAGACACTGCGCGGTCTCCATCCACAAACATGAACCTCTGATTCAGTGAACCTTGCACTTTCTTTGCTGAACGTGTGTGAAATTCGCAGCCTCCGCTGCAGCGTACACGCAGATGCTGTAAACACACACAAGCGCACATAAATATCCTTAAATTAAACTGATTGAACTGATCATTGCATGCAAATATTGGTCAAATTTTATGTTTTGTTGACATTTGTTAATGTTAGAATAAATCAACCAATATAAATACAGGAATTTTTAGTTTTTAAAAAACTGTATTAATATATTTGCTAGAAGAATAATGAAGGATTAATTAGATTAACTAGGAATTGGATGGTAACCATAAATACTTGGCTTCCTCAAGGAGAGCTTTGAAATGGTTACGCTAATAATAGGGATGCATCGATACCAGTGCTAGTATTGGGTATCCACTTGATACCGCGCTCAATTACTCACGCACTCATAAAAATTCTCACATCCAATACTTGCTGATGCTATGTGACGTAAGCTGAGTGTACGCCACTGCGCTATGAACAAATGACTCAAGCTGGCCAATGAGGGTCTGCTCACAAAAAGAAGTGTTTCTAACGCCCTGGCAGTCGGACACAATGTCGGCGGTCACTTTAAATATCCTGCCTTCGCATATTACCACTGAGCGATTTCAGCCTGATTTTAAATATACACAAATCACAACCACTTCCCCAGTGCGGGTGTAGTAACACTAACAAAACGGAGGTCAAAAACTTGACTACCAAAGTTCGTATATGCTGACCTTACTCTGTTTGGATCATAATTGCGAGGTATAAACATTAATACATTGATTTTTAAATTGGCTTTACAAAATAGGCTGTAGGGAGACTGTATCTTCCTGTCGATGTACATCAACACCTGCTTTTAGTGTTAGCAAAGCTGCTGTAGCTCAGTTCCTCAGTGTTTTTCCTCAATACGGATCATGTGTTATTTTGAATGAAACAGCTTTATAATTTGTTCATAGACAGAGACGTCTGTAGGGGCTGTGTTTCATGTACAGAGCGAGTACAAAAACTGTAGGCTTTGTCTGTAAACGATGGGTGATTCAAACGTACAGTGTGCGTTTCACCAAGTTTTCTAAAATCGCATAGCGTATGTCTGGCTTTAGAGGTCATTTAACTCCAGCTCAAGCAGCCACACAAAAGACTCCAACAAGACGTAAAACTCCACAAGTGAGCTCCTCAGATGTGTGAGCCTCGGATGTGATTCCTGTTTTCACTGAGCTACAGAGGCTGCTGGTAAAAGAGACAGATGAGGATCAAAACTATGAAACATACTTTACTTACAGCTGTACAGAAGCGCTTTTCTGACATGGAACTAAACCACTCTTCTCAACTGCAACGCACTCAATCCAGGGTAACTAATGTAACTGGCTAATGCACGGCTAGATTTGAATGATTTAGCTGTTAAGGTACATCGCAATCATTCACACTAACAACTACTTAATTCTAAGTTGGTTACTCAGTCGCTATCAGTATCCAGAAGTACCACAAAACGTACTCGTACTCAAGCTGAAAAAAATGGTATTGATGCATACCTAGCTAACATTTACACTTCATTTCATGATGTATTGTTTATTTGCTTATTTGCATTTATACAAACACATGCTTATGGCCCAGATCTATTCCTTTACATCTCATTTTTATATACGTTTCATTAAAAAAGCTCATTGCACAGTGTTCTACATAAACACACATTTAAATGGAAAACTTACTTTCAGGCTTTAACCCAGGAAAGCGAATGAATCATTAGGAAGTGTGGAGTAGGAAGCATTAAAACATTAGACCTTTGTCTACTAAACAGTTCGGAGGCCTTTTTGCTGCTGTTAATCCGCACACAGGAATGAGCGGAATGATTAGAATGTTCTCACGAGGAAAGAAATATACACACCTAAAGGTACAATAGCAGGAAAGTTCTTCATAGAGCCAACAGCCTTCACACGATGGAAGGAACAGTGTGTGTGTGGGTGTGGGTGTGTGTCAGGGCTGGACGTAATCAGATATCGCTGATGATTTGACGTGTAACCTGATGCTTGACGGGCAATAATGGCCCATGTTAGAAAACAGAGCTGACAGAAAAGCAGGCTTAATTTAAACATCTTTTCTTTGCACTGTTAAACCAATAGGTTTTTAATTTTAACTGGACACAGTTTTGGAACTAGAACCACAGAACTTGGCAAGATCATAGAGGCTATACAGGAATAGTGCACTTGTGCTTTTGGAACCTCGCAGTCATCACATACTGACTCACATATATACTATGCAAATCCTACGGATACAGACAAACATTAGCAACTACCTGGGATACTACAGCAGCAGAATTTAGCACAGTATATGAAATGCCGAACAAAAGCTGGTCTAGTGTAGTGGGCGACAACGTGGTCCTCCTTGTGGCAGTCTGGGGTTCAATCCCCTGCCTGATAAAACACACCATGCTGTTCCAGTAAAAGTCCCTGGGCAATACTCCTAACGCTGCATTCGCCTACCTCTGCCATATAAATAATAAATGTAAACCACTGTATTTGGGTCATTCTTCATTCGGAGGATAAACCATGTCACAAAGGTTGCAGGGCTTAAAAAGATGCTTAAAATATTAGCCCCAAATGTCGGTATGTACATTTACACAGATTAAATAATACTTTTCCATTATGATTTCACTGATTTTTCTTTTTCTATCCTGTTTTATAGTCGCTCTGCATCTGTAAAACAACTCGTCACAAAACCAATTTCCAACACCTGAGAAGCCATTTTTAATATAAAACAATATTTTTAAGAGGTTTAACTTAGGAACTTGCATAAAATAGATTTGTTTACATTTTATATCATTAATATTATCCTACATTTAAAAATATGTATTTCATTTTAAAAATTCATTTGTTACAGTGATTTTGGTCACTGGTTTTATCAGGACTCTTATATTACATTTTAACACAGTATTTTCAGCTCTATTAAACTGCTTCTTTGGGTCGAGGCTCATCAGAGAGGAAGCATCTCAAGGCATGAGAAGGCGAGTCACACTTCCTCACTATATTTCATTGGTTTATCAATCATTTTGTTTATCAGGCAGCTCATAACTTCTATGTGTCAGTGGTGTTACGTGCTTTAATAGCTGGGTGATTAGAATTTTGTCAAAATAAGGCCAATTATCATTTTTATTACTGATTTTAAATACACAAGGTCACCTGACCACCAGTGAGTCAGCCAGTTTACAAAATCCTCAGGTTTAACCAAAATGTCACTGGAGTCACTGTCACTGGTGTTACACCATATTCATACAACACCAGTGACATGTTTAGAATTAAGCTCTCCTTTTCATGTATATGATAATAGGAGATGTTAATAGACATATCACAGTTATTTAGTTTTGGGATGAAAGAAAGTGATTTTTTTAAACATGTATCCATCTGAATCCCCACTCCAAATGGAGAATGACCCATTCATAGGTTCTCATAAACTTTTTAATGGCACTGCAGCTGCTTTTTTTGGTCTGCTCTGACTTACTAAACCTCAGAAAAACTGAATATTGTGATGTATAGTGTATTGTGAAAAAGCAAAACGTATTGGGTGTGATGTTTATTATGATGCCAAATTGCCCACCTCATACAGTCACATGCACAAGTTTTGGCACCCCTGGTCAAATTACATTTGCTGCTGTTTTAAGTGAAAATAAGCTACAAAGAACATCAGAGAACTCACTATTTGCTAAAAACGGGGGGAAAACAATAAAACACAAAATGTGGCCTGTGCAAATGTAACAGCACATTTTACATTTTATGCTTCATTTTTTTCTAATATATTAAATTCAGCAAATAAATAAAATGTTGCATTAAAATTTGCAGAAAAGTTTGTTCTCTTTTTACTCAAAAATCAATAAAATATGTAATTTGACTAGGATAGTATGTAACTGTATGGTGAGAACTCTTTTTAGATATCGCCCTATTGTCTGGGGGTGCATAACTCACCTTTAGATGTCCTCTGTGCATGTTCGCTCTCTCACACATGCTAAGGAAATGCTGAATGGACGCTTGCTCTATGATGATGTAAACAGCCACCTTCCTCTTAAAACCAGCGTCTAACAGATCTTTGAAGATGTCAACGTCTGTAAAAACGTCCATCACCACTGCAATCACCTGGAAAGCACACACAATCACACACGTTGACCCAGTTAATGCATTTTCATGGACATATTTGAGGCAACTGTCACTACTTCAATAGACAGAGCATTTCTAGACTCTTTGCAAATGCTAATTTTCCACAAATATGCATCTAAAACTATTTTTTGTTAAGCAAAAATTAAATTTATGAGGGTTTTTTTTTATTTTGTCTTACACTTTTTGAATGTCTGAGCATTTTATGATGATTGGACCAATTGATTGTTTAAAAATGATTAACGTAAATTCAAGTTAGACACTTTTTTTTCTTGTCCTGTAAAGTTCAGAGATACAATGTTTTAAGGTTTTCAATGATCAAGTGTCAGATATGATGGTACTGATTGGTATCAGCATCAGGCTGATATCAGCAGAAAATGCTTTTTCCAGTTACTACATAATCAGCTGGTTACAATTATTCCAGGTGGTTGCTATTATTTTAGCTGAGTGCAATTACTCTACACATTTGTTAGGTCTTAACCCCTTAACATTCTAGATTTACTTCATTCAAAGGCTTATTATTCAGTAACTACAGGGACTTGAATGCTAATGAAAACTAATGGAGCTATTCTTAGGTTATTGAAGTGTGTAATAAAACTTATGGCTTGTTAAGGGGTTAATCATTTAGTTATATAGGTGCTAAAACAATGCAAATTATACATTTATGGCATTTGGCAGACGTTCTTATCCAGAGCGACTTACAATTTGATCATTTTACACGGGTAGGTGAAGGTAGTGTTAGGAGTCTTGCCCAAGAACTCTTATTGGTATCAATATCCAGTGAGTAGGTTACAATATACAGCCAAAGACATGTTTTTAGACATGTAATTATTGAGTTCAGGTGTTTCAGCCACACCCATTGCTAACAGGTATATAAGATCTAGCCATATATTGTCCATAGACAAACACTGGCAGTAGAAATGGTCGTACTGAAGAGCTCAGTGACGTGGCACTGTCATAGGATGTCACCTTAACCTCAAGTCAGGTCGTGAAAATTATACGCTAGATCTGCCCCAGACAACTGTAAGTGCCATTACTGGGGACACGGAAGTGTCTAGAAGCTCTTTTGACTGAATGAGCACAAATTCCCAAATTCCAACAGACACACTCCAAAGTCCTTCCAAGGAGAGTGAAGCCCACAAAGGTGGGTGGAGTAACTCCATATTAATGCGGTTTGGAATGGGATATCCAACAAGCTCATATAGTGTATATCAAATAGGTCGTACTTTTGGCTAGTCAAATGTAGCTAGTGTTGCTAATCAGTCAGATTGTGAACTGCAATTTGAAGTTCATCGTAACAGACCTACTGGATTGGAAATGGGAAGGACAAAATGTATTACTCCGATCCAATCCTGTAATAAATCTGACCTGAAAGAGCATTGTGCATATCATGTTGAGCCTACTTTAGATGCTTAAGCGCCTCAGTTAAAAATAGCACAGTAATTTTTTTTTTAATTATCGGATCGGAATCGTCCAATGCTGACGCTATTCCATTTCCATCACACCATCTCTAGTGCATGCCTATCTTTTCCGCACTTAAGAGATATAATCTCCTAATTATTTAATCACTTGTCTGTTATTCTCCAGTCATTACTCATGTATTTGCTCTACTTCTATTACTAAGTGGCTGTAACATAATGATGCAGACAAAGTTAATCCAAGTACTCTGAAACACACACCTGCTTTCACCCACCCACACTTCAGACAAGCACACACACACAATGGCATTCAACACACACACACACACACACACACACACACACACACACACACGCACCCAGTTTTTAATCAAAGAGCCCCCTGTGCGGAATGGCATCTCTCCCAGTGAGAGCTTTGGGTACAAAATGACTAAAGCTTTTATGAACCCTGTCAAAGAGGCACTGTGAGCGAGGCCGAGCGTCTGTGTGTGTTAATGGCAGAAGCATGGAAGGCATGTTTTAACGTGCCTTGCCTTTGAGTCAGTCGGTCTGCACCTTTATAGCATGTGAGTACGAGAAACGATGATGACGATGACATGATTGGCACTGTTAAAATCCGAGGCACTCATGACCATAATTGAATTTTTTGGCCATAAGCCAGTGATCAAAGGTGCAAATCCTATCATTAGTGACCACAAAGCATTTGCATGAATCAACAGGTCATACTTCACACTGTTGGAAGTGGGGGTTGTAAAGCCAGAAGAAGTGGCAGCGCTTTCTTTACCAGTACCGATACAATATTAAAACCCCCTGTTACAGCCGATCCCAGTCCGATCCTAATTTTAAGCTTTTGACAGGCAGTTAAAGTGTTTTGAAGTACAAGTCTGAAGTGCCCCAACTGGCTGAGTAGACTAGCTGTTGATGCTAGCTCCCATCTGTAAACAATAAACAAACATTACTCACTGCTGGCCTCTAAATTTGTTATAGCACCAAGTAAGACGTTTTCTAAGAGCCATAATGTAAAAAACTGTATTCATCATTCTATTGTGACATCAACTCATCTTAAGATATTTTTGTAACAGTACAGTCACACATTTTACATCCATGCATTAGTACAAGCCTAACATGGCCGAATTAGCTGATCAGTTGTCTTGCTGACACTATGTAAGTTTAAGGGGAGCCTGGCTACTTCCTATTTCTCCCGTTATATCAAAAACATGGCTGCAAAATGCCAGAGGGCGCTCTAGGTCACGTCCTCAGCGAATGGGAGTGAATGAAAAACTCGTTTCTAAACCATTTGTTTGGGACCTTCCTTTAATTTTGGAAAGTAGAAGAACGCATTCCATTAAAACCGAAAGGAAACTTACGTGTATCTTTCCGTTTTTCTACAGAAAATAGGTTTTGTCCAGTAGGACGCTACCATTACTGCTACTGTGTACTAAGCCAGGGATTTTTCAGTCCGTGACAGTTGGAAGCACGAGTGCATGGGGCGCATGTATGAGACAAATGTCTGGAGAAATACTTACATTCTTTTTCAAATTTTCCGTTATATCTTAAATGATGCAGCGGGGATATTGAATCGCCTCCACAGGTGGCAGAATGCATTACTTCTCCATTTAAAATGGAATGAAATATTTGAACAAAATGCTACGAACTAAAAAGCCGACTTCAGCCTTGTAGACATTCAGAGGTGACCCAACATTTGGTACTGTTTTTACCAGAGGTCGTTATTGATACATAAGTTTATTGTTTATCTATATATTGCTCAGTTTTCTGACAATAAATCAGGTTTGCTTTGGATGTTTAAAAAGGGGTGAATAAAAAGGTGAACAATAAGCTACTATTATATTTATAAATATATATACATATATATATATATATATATATGTATATATATAAATAATATGAGTGAGCGATATTTCAGCAAGCATTTGTTTCACAATTGAGCTAGTTTTCAGAGAAAGTTGCGGGAGTGTATTTTGCACAAGAATCAAAAATGAAGGAGCTGTTGGCTGTTCATGACGTCACATCCCATTTACGGGAAAATTTATGGCAAGTATGAACGTGTGCATCCCGGTAAAATACCGCTCAAGGGCTGCATGGGTGAATGACAAACATTGCCAGCAGAAGTATCCTGGTAACGTCCCGGACTTCATGCATGAACAGAGCTCATGTAAATGTGTGCTGTTTCAGGCTTGATTTGTTACAGTAATAGATCAGATTTATCCTTTTTTCCCTGCTATCAGCTCGATATAGATACTAAGTTTGGACCCGTGTCTCTAAAAGCACATCTTTTGTGTGTTACGTAAAATACGGCTGAAATTCTGAGGTATTTTTAACTGTTCCCCAGAGTGTCTTTTGTTAGGGACTCCAGAAAGTTCCATCAACTTTACACTCTTTCACATCCCTTCAATAGCTTGGACACATCTCATTCTGTGTGAGCTGAGATATTTAAAGGCAAGTCCCAGACTGACCACATAACTGAGCACTTCTGGGCTGTGTTCTAACTGAGAAATGGGGCACTGTACAGTCAGTCAGTCGTGTTTCAATTCTCACTGAAACCTGACCTCGTCATGTGGTCTGATGATGGCATAAGTTGGCATTTTTTTTTAGTTTTAAACTGTAATATCACAAACCAGTTCCATTTTTCTTAGTGTACGACACCTTTCTACCATACATACATGATTTTAAGACATGAGTGAACCATTCTGAACAGAGGTCCTAGATGTTTCTCACTTACCAAAGAGTCTTGCGAAAGGTAACCAAGCAAGAATAACTCGCTAGATGGTGATAATGGGATCCCTGCTCATCATCAAGAGCTGCTTGATGAATGTTGGAATATCAGGCTTTGAAGGCACCAAATGAGCCCATTTCCTGCCTCGTCTTTTTAAAGAAAACAGATTTATTTGAAATATTGAGTTTATTTTAGACTAATCTTGGGTCTGACCCACTTAAAGGATGTTAAACATCGTTGTTGGTGAGTCACCAGTGCATCCTTGGTGTACAGGTTGGATCAAGGATGCTTCCAGGTGCCACAGCTGTTCTACAATTAGTGGGAATAGTGGACCTGACTACCCAGGGTCCCCATGAAGAGGGGGCCTAGCTCAAGGGCCCTGGACTGAAATGTTGCTTCCAGACTGTATCATTTGCTAAGGACTCCAAATTCCCTTGACTGGAGCAGAAATGACTTGGGTTCATGAGGGGCCATGAGGACCCTGGTGGTCTCTTACCTTCTGCGCCTGCGCGATGGTCTTCCTCACCACCTCCTTAATGTGCGTCTGGCCGTCGAAGGGCGGCTGCGTGTACACGTTGACCCGCGTGACCCCGCGGTACGAGTTGCAGTCCGGCCAGCCGAGGTCCAGGTCCGGTATGGAGGCGTCCGAGCGGTCAGGCCAGTACTGCAGCGACACGGCGCCGTCCTCGGCCTCGCCGGCGCCCTCCGGCCTGATGTGCTCGGAGCCCGGCCGGTAGTCCTCCACGGAGCGGCACAGGCGCTCGAGCTCCGGCTCGGACAGGAAGGGCCGGAGCTCGCGGTCGCTGACGTACGCGTGGAACGCGTCGCGGCCGCTCGCGATCAGCGCCTCGAGCGCGAGCCGCTGCTCTTCACTGTAGAAGAACTCGGGCTTGGACTCGTTCATGCGCCAGTTGACGTGGTTGTCGTCCAGACACTGGATCTGGGACAGAGCCATGGCTCAGGCTGGAAGCTCACGAGACCGCTAAGAACACACGAAAGAGATAAATAAGTAGCTAGAACAGCCCACGAGCTCTCCCCTCACATCCAACGTGGCTCTGGAAGCTTCTCCCCCTCACGTCCAGAGAGATGTGGAGCCCAGCTCACGAAAAAGTGGCTCAAAGAAAAGCCAGAGAGTTTCTCCTCACATCCAGAAGTTCCTCTCGAGCGTCCATTCCCTCAGCAAAAACACCATTTTCCTCTCCACGCAGCGCTTTAGTAGAGAAGTCATTCCAAGAAGTCGAGCTTAACTCCTCACATACTGTTCATCTGTGAGCGGAGCCGGCCGGGATCAGCTTTCACTCACCAAGCAGGTAGAGGAGGACAAAAGCGCGAGCGCCTTACCGGCCGGCACGCCTCGCTCACGTGACGAGCAGGAATGAACGAACAGAGTCATCAAAAGCCCACTCCGGCTCTGAATACCACGGCTTTCAGTCGAAAACTCGCCATTTCCACGAAAACACCCACCCACTGCCTTCAGTCAGCGGTAAAGCAGACCAAGCCTCGTGTCTGGGGGTCTTGAAATGACCTTTCCTCTGAGAGAAGTTCCAGAAAATGTTCCCCTCACAGAAGCGAGACAGCTTGGCTGCTTTTCCATGTAACTTTGCTTCTTCTAGCCTTGTAACTTTGTTGGGAAGAGGAACAAGTCTGAAGGGGGCTTTTTTCACACCCGTATTCCGCCCACGCCCCGCCTCCAGCGCTGGGATTGGTTAGTAGTTGAGACTCACGCGGCAGTTCAACGAATTCCGGCCAATCAGCGCAGAAGCAGGGCTAACGCTCTCACAGGAGGGGGGCTACGAACCAGTTGTAGAGGAGGAGGTGGGGCTTGTCTGAAAACAGGTGGGAAAAAATAATGCCGTTTTTTATTTTTTTTCTCCTCCCATGCGGTTCGATGACGCGGCGTGTCTGGGTTGGGCGGGGTGTCCGGTTATTGGTCAGGAAAAAGGGAAACTGGGGCAAGTTCCACTTCTCTCTCACATCATGTGGCAGGCAGCTGTCTGAGCCAACTCTGTGTGTGCAGTAGGAGCTTGCATGCTATCTTTTAATGAGCCTTGGCCATTATCTTGGAGAAACTCTCCAAACCCCCAGCTAAATACTCAGCCCACAGCTATTCACTCTCTGTAGAGCAAGCTAGAACAAGCCCAGGACATGCTGGACAGGCTGAGGCTTTCTCTGCCTCACTCTGTGGCCTGCTTGTTCTCCTTTAAGGGCCTCTTGCCCATCCCTTGTCCTTTACCCCAAAATCTCACTACTCTTTTACGACTCAACTGTGTAAGGGTTATAAATGTCAAATAGCTTGGTATCAAATATAAACCTTCATTGTGAAAGAAGCAGGATTTACTTAAACTTTAGTTTCAGCCTCAACAACTAAATGAACAACTTTTTCAGCATTTAGTGTGTCCACCTTTGTGCTTACGGCTTCCATTCTTTTAAGGAAACTCGCTTTCAGTTTTTCCAAGAAATCTGCATCGATATTTTTCCACACCTTCAAAGTTCAGTCTTAGAAGTTAGTTGCATTTTCTACTTCTCATGATCCAATAAATCCCAAATGCATTCAGGTCTGGACTCAGGGGTGGACAGGCCGTGGTTCAGCTTTTTTCGCTTTAGTGTTAGGATGGACACAAACACTTTTAGATCTGAAGCAAGCTCAAAAATGAAAGCTTTAAGTGCTGCTTATCTGAAGGGGACAGTTTTGGTGTCTACAAGGTCTTCCAGGTGGTTTTTAGGAGTCCCACTTTCCCTGTAGCTTTCGATCATTTTGTGAATTCCAGTTTTGACAACTCCTATTTCCTATTTTAGACAACTCCTATTCACTCATTTTCCTTTGACCTTGAATGATCTTATATCTGATCTCATCAAAAATATCTTCTGAAAAAAAAATGGTTTTAATGGCCAATCTGATTGGAAATTAAACAAATGAAGGGTGGTGTCTGACTTTTGCACAGCACTATAAGTAATGGTATATTTGATTACTATTATATTGTATTGATGCAGTAATTTTTTGTTATTTTATTTATAATCTGGTAATGGGGTGTGATTTTTTAATGGAATTTACTATATATCAAAGACAAACTTTTGGGTTGATCATTTAAACTGAAGAAGTTCACACAACACTGTCAGAAAGTGTTTTGTTGCTCTGCTTTTTGAAAACAGCTAAGGGTCCTAAAATAGAGCCCTGCAGAACACCACTTAGAATACTGCTACTGTATAGCATTGGTGAACAAATGTGAGACACCTAATGGACAATGGAGAACAATGTGAAATGTATTAAATAATAAAGGGTGATGTCTGACTTTTGCACAGCACAGTAGGATATTATATATTCATTTGGCATCTCTTATTTGCAAATAAATGTAAGACAATATAAATAAGAACAATGTGAAATGTATTAAATAATGAAGGGTGGTGTTTGATATTGCACAGTTGCCAAGGATATTGTATATTTGTTTGGCTTTACAGTTTGGGACTAGCCTGTCTTCAAACTTTGACATGGTAGAGCAAATGACGTGCATATTAAATAAGTAAATAAAATGAAATAATGACCCGTGATCTTCTTTATTGTTGCTTTTTGTCCTAAATGTCTTCTAGCTGTCAATGTGCCTTTTATTTTCAGTAAACAGAAAATGTTTGGGTGTGTAATTTCAGACTCCGTGGGCTGTGTGGATCCTGAGGAGTGTATGAAGGTGTGTGGAGCAGAGGTTGGCTGTTCCAACATTGCTTTTCCCAAACTGGTCATCGAGCTTATGCCTAGCGGTAATGAGGATCTTTTAATGTATGTGTTTGTTTTTTGTTTATTTCTGTGAGTTAAAAACTTTTTTTTTTCTAGTGTGTGTTTGTTAAGACTTGTGGTTTTCAGTCCTGCTCCTGGCGATGCCATACACTGCATAGTTTTGCTAATTTAATTTTTGGGTTTGGTCTGCTCACATCTGATTCAGCGCGTCAGTTCCTCTTCAGCGTGTCAGGGCAGGCCCTCAGGTTTGAGGAACATGGGTCGTTTAAACCATTTGTGGCTTTAAGGTGAATGCATCTGTGTTTGTGTTTTTCAGGCCTGCGAGGCTTAATGATTGCAGTGATGATGGCTGCTCTGATGTCATCACTGACCTCCATCTTTAACAGCAGTAGCACGCTATTTACCATGGACATCTGGAAGAAATATCGGAGGGGGGCGAGCGAGAAAGAGCTGCTCTTAGTCGGCAGGTGTGTGGTTATTTGTGAAATTGTGTCAGTTTGAAAAAACATCATTCCTCTTTATATTACTGCCATGTTGTATCACTACACTCATTTATTATTCTTTATTTATTTTAAATTCTTCTGGTAATAAGGTGTGAATTTTTTTAGTATTACCTGTTTATGAATAGCAAATGTTTGGGCTGATCATTTTAAACCGCTAAACTTCTGGCAACACTGTCAAAAAGTGTTTAGTTGCACTATTACTTGAAAACAGCCAAGGGTCCTAAAATAGACCCTTGCGGTACACCACTTAGGATGCTGTTACTGTATAGCACTTTATTGTTATTTGTGAACAAAAGTGAGACATCTAATGGACAACAGAGAAGAGTGTGTTTAAGATGTATGTAAAGAAATACAATTTGCAAAAATGAATAGCAAAAGACAAGGAAATATATAAATAAACCTGAATGTCACAACAGAAGAACTGTTGTAAAACCTCACCAGAGGTACTAACAGATGTGATAATGATCGAATGTGGTTATGTGTGTCTCATTGCAGGATTGTGACCGTTATTCTGGTGGTGATCAGTGTGGTTTGGATCCCAATCCTTCAGAGTGCCAACAGTGGCCAGCTCTATGTTTACATCCAGTCAGTGACCAGCTACCTGGCTCCTCCTGTTACTGCGATATTTGTGATGGCCGTATTCTGGAAAAGAACCAACGAGGCGGTACATATACTCTCATCTACACACACCAGAGATGTTCTCAAGTCCATTCCTGCGAGTCCAAGTAGAGTCTCGCGTAGCTGTTAGCATTGCATTGTACCAACATACACTCTAGCAAAAGTCTGAAAGACAGAACTGAAGCTCTACATCAAATGCAATATCTGAAAGAAAGAAGTTGAAATGGTTTGTTTGTCTGTAGTTTGTATAGCAAGTATGCTAGCTAGCTAGTGTAACAGCTAATCCAACTGAAGTTTTAGTAAGTTTAAAGGAATGTGATCTAAAACTTGCTAAAACCTCAGCTACATTAGCTGATTCTTCAGCTGAATTGGCAAGTGCGCTAGCTAGCAAACTTGCTATCCAAACCACAGTCTATCCAACTGTGTGGTTGTGTGGCGAGTATTTAATAGAGTTTGTAACGGGTTACATTTTATCCCCACATTTAACATCAGTAGCCTAAATTACATAGTTATAATAGTGTTATACAGCCGTGTTGGTGGATAGTTTGGTTATGCTAACATGTGTCGACTTAGCTAGCTAACCTCACTAGCTAGCCAACAAATGGTGACACGTGAATACATGAAAAACAGAAAAAGGGCATCTGTCAGAAATCAGGCATACGTCAATCAATCAATCTGCATCGTGCTATGATTAAAGGTCATAAAGGGAACAACAAAGAGCAGATTTTTCAAGAGGAACGCACTTTGCCTCAGCCAGGCTAGCCTCATTGAGCTAATTAGCTAGCTAAGTAATTCTAGCTAGCTGTCATTCACATCATCATTTAATGGTAAGTCTGAGTGTCGAATACATAAATATTTTGAATACTTGCTTTGTCTGGTTTAAGTGAGGTGCACTGCCCTTTTTTGTTGTTGCTAGTTGTGTAGCTGGTAGCTTGCTAACTATTTAGCAGAATGCAGTCACAAACTTGAGATGCTTTAAGGCGAAATGGTGATGACAAGATATGTTAAAAAGGATATTTGAACGGAAGGTAGATGTCATCACTGAGGATGTGCTCAAAGATTCCGTTAGCGTAGCCAAATGTGCTAATGTGGTGCAGAACTCTGGGAACATAGGTTTCCAGTAAATTCACACGTAACGTCAGAAACGAAAGGTTATATTGTTTAAGGTCCTCATTTTTCTCAGGCTGTTATTTAATGAGTCTCTGAGTCAGCATACACCTTGAGACTCAAATCCACATCTCTGACAAGTTCAGTTATCATTTGACAACATCAAAGGTGCCCTAAAGTATAACCTTGTGGTACACCACTTATGACATTGTTCCTTTATAGCACTTTATTGTTATTTGTGAACAAAAGTGAGACATCTAATGGACAGTGGAGAACCGCATATGTACAACGTATCTAAAATAAATGCAGTCCTGAAACATGATACTTATCAGACACATATATAGTCATTGAGATTCAAATCCACATTTCTGGCAAGCACAGACACAAACATGCACGTCAGATGCCGCATGCACTCACAAGCCACGGGATCCAGTTGAAGGCAAAATATCTATGTTTGTTTTTGCTGTAAATTCTTCTGGTTGTGCTGTAGGTGAGGGCGTGTATATTTGTGATGCTATACTGTATATTTGAACAGGATTTGTGTAGTGTGAGAGCGAGAGACAGAGACAGAGAGGAGGGAGGCAAGGACGGAGAAAGTTCGTAGATGATTTACTGTCACATGTCACCAAAAATTATCTGTAAACAAGCCACTCACTTAAGGGGAGAGAGAGAGAGAAGAGAGAGAGAGAGAGAGAGAGAGAGAGAGAGAGAAAGAGACAGAAGAGAGAGAGAGAGAGAGAGAGAGAGAGAGAGAGAGAGTAAAGAAGCTCAGGAATGGGGCGGGTAAGGTAAACTTTGTCAAGGCTTGTGAGATCTGTGTCTGGGGGTAGAAGATCAGAGAGGACATGACCTCATACGCTTAGACATTTTGGAGTCCACTCTTTAACATGATTATGTGATAAGCCTTATCACATAATGAGATACTGACCAATGAGGTTTAGCCATGCTATACTCTATTGAAGGGGAATTCCACTGATTTTTCTACATTTATGCGTAATTAAATGGTTAAGATGTAAACAAAGCAATTCAGAGTGCTTTGATGTGAAATGCTCTGTTCTAGAGACACTTACTGAGTCACAATCTTTTACAGTGGTGCTGATAGGAACCAGATGTCTGAAGAGTTTAACACTTTTCAGGAAGTTCTCACTTGGAATGGTCATGAATCCACTGCCTGATGCCTGATACATTGTTTTGCAATAGCTTTGACACATGATTTTGGCCTAAAACATATTTTTCAAAATATATTCCTTGCAGAGAGGCACACACAGGGATGTCCTAAGGCAAAATCGTCCCCAAAGGAAAGTCATTTTTTCAGATTTACAACTATTTTACCTTAATCAAAACTCAGAAAACATGTGTACCCATGTGTACAAGAGGATAGTGGACCACTGTCGGCCCACTGATGGCAAAGTTGGCAGTCCACTGGCGTTTTGCTCAGCGTTTTCCATGGTCATAGACAAAATTCCGCTTATCTTCACTAATTTTCCACTCACAGTCCAGTTTACTTATTTTTCCTTCCTTCATTTCTTTAGGTATTCTTTGTAAATTAGTTTAGCAAATAATTTTAATCCAGCTCAGTGTCAACAACATTTTCTATAAAATCATTTTATATCGGGCCTAGTAATACATTTTTTTCTCTCAGTTGTTTGTAATGTTTGTCTAAGTTTATTTTCCAAAATAAAAGTCTGTGTGCGTTTAAAATCTGTTTGAGGAGATCAAAAACTAGTTAGAGCTTGTTTGCAGGACAGTAATCTGGGAGGTCCGAGGGTGGACCAGCAGTGGCATACACTCAGTGGGGTGCTGACCTTATCAAGCTAGCGGACCGATATATGCTTGCTATCTGGGTTGGTTCACTGGTGGTTTTGGATAGTAAATAAAATGGCTATATTTGTGTTGTAGACATGGCGACCCCTGGTTCCTATGACCACCACTGTAAAGAAACCTTAGTTAACCTGCCACTCTGAAAGGCTTTGTTTAAACCTCAACGGTTGAATTTCGATGGAATTCCCCTTTAAATGGTTCTATAACCAGAATAACTAGCTTCTTTGTCCGACCCCATACAAATTTGCCATACTAATCTGTTTGCACAGTTCACGTCTGATTCATCTTCACTCTCTCCTCCCTCACTTGCTCACCCAGACGTTCACTCGACCAGTCACTGTCTGTGTTTCCACTCTCTCTTTATGAAGTGGGCTGATTGGCTGACTAACCAGAATATCTGGAGATTATCGTCAGGAAACGTTTCAGCACGAAGCTGACGGGAGCAGATGTTAAAAACACATTAGAGCTATCTGTGTCTTTTTTTGGTATGTATGTAAGAGAGACCTCATTACTGAAGCTGGTGTCAGCTCACCAATACCATCACCACAGATCCTCATATTCCATGAGAACATCTGATCTCCTCATGAGTTCAAATGTCAAACATGTGAAACGAGACACTCTGAGAAAGTTTTGACATCTAGTTTGTGAGCTTCAGCCTCCTAATTAACACTGTGTGGTTGTATGATTTCTGAAATTCTTGAGAAGGTTTCTGTTTGTGAGTTGAGGTGATATGATGCATGACTGATGTGCTTTAGGGCAATTCAGTTCAGGCCAAACCTTGGGAACACCAAGCCCAGGTTCGTCCATCAAACTGCCGGATAGTAAAGTGTGATTTATCACTCCAGAGAACTTGTTTCCGCTGCTCCAGTCCAGTGGCAGCGTGTTTACATCACTCCAGCCGACGCTTGGCATTGCGCATAGTGATCTTAGGCTTGTGTGCAGCTGCTCAGGTGGAAACCCATTTCATGAAGCCCCTGACACAAAGTTCTGGTGCTTATGTTACTTCCAGAGGCAGTTTGGAACTCTGTATTGAGTGGTGCTATGCATATAATGCTAGGCAACACCAATCTGTGAGTTTTTGTGGTGTGCTGCTTCATGGCTGACACTTCCATTTCACAATAATAGCACTTACAGTTGTCTGGGGCAGATCTAGCAGGGCAGAAATTTATGAAGGTGGCATCTTGTGACAGTGCTACGTTTTAAGTCACTGAGCTCTTCAGTACAACCTGTTCTACTGCAGGTGTTTGTCTATAGAGAGTACTGTGCTTGACTCTAAACACCTGTTAGCAATTAGTGTGGCCGAAACACCTGGATTCTGGAGGGGTGTCCACATACTTTTGGCCATATAGTGTTTTTTGAGCAGCATTACTCCCAAGACAGTTAGAATAAATTACATATTCTAGGTATACACTGGCTCTATGTGTGGAACAATTTCCTAAGTGCTGTGCAGTTATTTTTGAGTAAAATGAGAGCATTTAACCTGACAGTCTACCCAAATTAAACTGAAATAAAAGGTTGTAGCTATTAAGCTGATAAAATCCATGCTAAAATATCTAATAACTGACTTTCACTGATGCCAGTGTGCAATGTGGAGGCCTGTAACTAGGTAGATCGATAACTTCATCGCCTATTTCAAAAGGACTAACATCTTAGGTGTGCTATTCCATACCAATCTTGAACATTGCATTTAACATCTTAATTTCATAGGCAAGACATGTATTATGCGCTCTCATACTTATGTTCCTCAGTTTCATAACTGCATAACGAAATAATAATCCAAAAAGGGAATGAAAGTAGTTTCAAACGTTTGAAAGTAGTTGAAAGACCTTCATAGAAATTACTCATTAATACATCTTAATATGCAAGTCCAAGTCGAGTCTGGAGGCTTCAGTAGAGAATTTGAATCTCTTTATTAGCTGCAGGCATTGACTTGTACACAAGGAATACTCTACTGAAAACCTGTCACTTTGGCATGACTTCAAAACCTGTCACTTTGACATGACTGTCATGTTAGAACAAACTTCAGTCTGAAGGACAGAACTGAAGCACTACATGCACTAAATGTGCTGTTTAAAGGGGTCAAAGAGGCTAAACAACTTAAAACAGTTGACTAGTCTGTAGTTTGTATAGTAAGCTAACTAAATGCTAGCTAACCTTATATGCAATCAGCTGAACTTTAAGTAAGTCTTAAAAGAATAAGATCTGTAACTTACTAATATGTCAACTAGATTAGGTGACAACTTAAGCTAAATTAGCTAAATGTAGCATGTATGCTAGCTAGTGAGCTAGCTAGCATGCTTGCCACATACTTGCTATTGAAACTAAATGCACGTTGTCTTGGTTTTCTTCTTTAGACTCCACATTTATTGTATGTAGTGCTGTTTTGTCCATAAGACTAAAGGTTTATCTATAATGGAAGGCTTATCGTTTGTTTTTATCGTCTACACTTGATTGAGCAGAACAGTTGGTCAAATCTAACATGTACTGTCTGCGTTTGGCTTTGTAGTCTAACTAAGCTAAGCTAATTATGAAAGAGAAGCCAGCTAGCATTAGCCTAGCTAGAGCCTACATATCCAACACCACAGAACTTATTGTCTAAACTTGAATCAACAGAGCTTCTGTTAGCCAGAATCGAGCCTGTTATGTGGTGAGGTGAGCTGTGGTTGATCAGTTTGATGTCTGAAATTTGCTTTAGTTCTGAATTGGAGCTTCAAGGCTAACATCGCTAACATGTAATGAAAGCTAACACCCTCCAGTTAGCGTTGCACAAACTGCACGCCTAAATCATATCACACGTTCTTCAAAACCACAACGAGTTGTAACATAAACATGCCTGTTTTGCCAAGTCATTGCTTCAACACTAATGCTAACGGAGAGCCCTCAGTCCTGAAAAAGCCAGTCTAGTAGCAGATAGGCCTCCGTAGCAACCTGTCCCTCAACAGAAAAACTTTAGAACATTCTAGCTATGGGGAGGTACCTCCGAAAACTCAGTTTTCCGTGAAGTCGTTTTTCATGGAATGCTGAATAACCTCAAGCTACATAAGACACCAGCACCTTCAATCATGACTTTTATCCTATACTCTTTCCTAAAGTGTGCAGTCAAGTTTTATAGCTTACATGACACACTGTTATTTATCTGTTTCAAAGTCCTAACACATCAGGACTTTTGCTTAAAATCGCTTACCTGTAGATGCATGTTAATTGTTTTTATAGTCTGAACTGCCAGGGTTGCATTCTTGTTGAGGCGTGAAAGTAAAAGTCTGCCTGTGTGGGTAGCAATGCTGACAGAATGACAGACGGAAAAAGAGAGAGCAGCACAAGCACTGATACAAGTATTTTAGTAATGTCTATATTTAGAAATAAGTGTTTAAGTGACCAACTTTCACATGAATTGTGAGCTCGATGGACATCTCATTCAAAACCATGGGCATTAATATGGAGTTGGCCCCCGTTTGCAGCTATAACAGCCTCCACTCTTCTGTGAAGGCTTTCTACAAGATTTTGGAGTGTGTCTGTGGGAATTTGCGCCTTTTGTGAGGCCAGGCACTGATGTTGGATGAGAAGACCTGGCAATTGATGTTCCAGTTCATCCCAAAGGTGTTTAGAGGGGTTGTGGTCAAGGCTTAAGAAATGCAATTAGCGGTAAATTTAAGGATTTTTACTGTAGTTGCAATTTAACTGTATTTTACAGGGTTTTTTCGTTGAAACGCTACTGACTTCTCTGGGCTTACTCTCATCTAATATGGACTGATGCCCATTTTTTCTGCAAAAGTCAGTTTTCATAGTCACAGTGGAGTGTAGTTATTCTTTTAAAAACTACAAGCAGTTTAAGGCATATCCATAGGCAGACAGTGCTTTTACTGCCTAATGCAGAAGGAAGTCAGATTTCATAGACACAGTGGCTTGTGGTTTTCCTATGCTCATAGCCACAATCTTCTTCTCTGTTTACATGCTCAGAGATATCTTCTAAGCCTGCTGTTAAAGAGGAGTATGCATAGGAACCTGGATTAAAGAGTTTAAGTTGTTCACAGAAGTATTCACTTAAAGGGAGACTGAGGAAAAATGCAAAATATAACCATTATATCAGTCACTGCAGTGGTGCTGTTGTAGTCTAAGAGTGAGATTGACCAGAAAAACCCCCTTCAGATAAGATCTTGAAAGTGGAAGGAATTTTTGAAAAGCTACAAATGCTCTGGGGCAGATATGTGATGGGAAGCTAGTTTAAACATTTTTCTTGGCCAATGATTATTGATGTTACTGCTAGGAAGCTAATTATCCCGTCTGTAGGGGAATTCTCAATGGTAGTATGATGTTTTTGCTTAAGTGCATGCTGAATATAGTGGGGAGAGAACAGTAAAAGACAAAAAACACAAAAAGGATAGAAAATTATGCTATGTGGAAATGGGAATTTCAAAAGAACACAAGGGCCATCCAGATTGTTACCAGCGTAAAGTTTAAAATCCAGGGTCTGTCATGATATGGGGGTGTGGTAGTGGGTAGCTGGCACATCTGTGAAGGCATCATTAACACTGGACAATAGATATAATATGTGCTGCCTTCTAGACAACATCTTTTTCAAAGACATTCAGAGGGGTTGTGGTCAGGGCTTAAGAAATGCAAATAGCTGTAAATTGAAGGATTTTTACTGTAGTTGCATTTAAAAAAAAATTTAACTGTATTTTACAGGGGTTTTTTTTTGTTGAAACGCTACTGACTTCTCTGGGCTTACTCTCATCTAATATGGACTGATGCCCATGTTTTTCTGCAAAAGTCAGCCCACTTGGATCACAAGGTGCGGGCTCATTATTAGTACCCAGAATAAATAAAGTTACGTCAGGGGGAAGAGCCTTTTCACACAACGCCCCCCAGCTTTGGAATAGACTACCAGTCTGTGTTCGGGACTCAGACACAGCCTCCATCTTTAAGTCTAGGCTAAAAACTTACCTGTTTAGTCGAGCCTTTGGTTAATTTGTTTTCCTAACTATGTCCCTCTTATCCCCCCCTCCCCCCTGTCCCCCCGTCTTTCCCCTCCCCCTCTCTTTCCCTGAGCTGAGCGGCTGCCTGTCCTAAGAGGGTCTGACGTGACTGATGCGGCTGGCGCACTGCACAGTGGTGTTAAACTGTGTCCACTTATACTGTTTTGTGTCTGTGCTGTTATCTGGTGTCGACCAGAGGAGGATGGGTTCCCCTTTTGGAGTCTGGTTCCTCTCAAGGTTTCTTCCTCCTGTTGAGGGAGTTTTTCCTTGCCACTGTTGCCAAGGCTTGCTCACTGGGGGCGCGGACCCGGATTCTTTGTAAAGCTGCTGTGTGACAACATCTGTTGTAAAAGGCGCTATATAAATACATTTGACTTGACTTGACTTGACTTGATTCATAGTAATTTCAGCATTCCCATCGAAAACGAGGAACATTATGAAATATAATTACGAAGTCTCCACACAATCGCACAGCTGAAGACTTGAAAAACAGAAGAATGACCGATGGGACTGAAGGATGCAGTGCTGCTCTATAGGACATTACATAGCATGACATATTAAATGCTAGTTTTAAACCAGAATGCCCTGTCAAGAACAACTGTAAGGAATATATTTGGTTAAGTGATAAATATGAACTGACTTTGTTGTGTGTCTGTGTATAAGGGAGCTTTCTGGGGGTTGATGGTGGGCCTGGCCGTTGGGGTGACGCGCATGGTCCTGGAGTTTGCCTTTCCACCCCCTCGTTGCGGGGTATTTGACCCCGCCCCCTCTATCCTGAGGAGCGTCCACTATCTCCACTTCGCCATCATCCTCTGTCTCCTTACGATTATTGTCGTTGTAGTGGTCAGCCTCCTCACACCTCCACCCACTGAGGAACAGGTATGCACACATGTGACAAAGCATTGATCTGAACATGGTAATTCAACTGCATCAGTTTTGGAATGAATTAATTATAATTGAATGTAATGATACTTTAAAATATGCCTTTTGACCAAAATAAAATTCATGGAGAAAAACTGTGTTGGCCCTTTTACTAAACTAACCATGACTACCTTGGGAAAAAAATGGGTAAAAATCCCCCTATAAGGGTTGTTTAAGATTTATAAGATTTATATTATATATTTTTTTTATTTTGTATAATTATGTATATAGAACTTCCTACTTTAACTAATTAACTATTTTAAATAAATATGAATAATTCCAAAATAATTACATTGAGCTAAATTGAATCTCTATGAGACCTATGTTCTGGCAACTTTGGTAAAAAAAAAAAAGTTTACTTCATAGCTCTTAAATGAACTTTGCAATGGATATTCAAATACAAACCTCATTTCTAAAATAGTATGTGAAATACAAATAAAACCAAAAAACAGTGATTTGTAGCTCCACTTTCACCTGTATAACAAAACAGTAAGATATTTAACATCAACTTCACTGTTTTCTGCAAATTTGCATTCATTCTGAAATTTATGCTTGCAACACAATTCAAAATAGCTGGGACAAGAGCAATTTAAGACTAGGACCATTGTGAAAAGGACATCTTAAGCAGGTAATGCAGTCATGCTTGGCTATAAAAGGAGCATCCAGGAAAAGTGTAGTCCTTTATGAGCAATAATAGGTTGAGGCTTAACCACTTTGCCATGAGTCAGCAAATAACCCAACAGTTTAAGAACAACATACCTCAGCAAGAGTTTGCAAGAACTTTTCATATTTCACCATTGGTGCAGAATATTACCAAAAGATTTGGGGAATCTGGAGAAATCTCTGTGCATAAAAGGCAAGACTTAAAACCGCAATTGAATGTCTGCAACCTTTGATCCCTTAGACACCACTGCATAAAAAAAACAAAGTGTTGTCAATAAATGCCTTTTGTTGCTGCATAAGATGCATTACTGCACTATGCACACATATAAAGGCATATTAACAGCGTCAAGAAACACCACTGACTTCTCTGGGCTCAATCTCATCTGAAAGGGACTGATGCTCAGTGGAAATGTGTATTGTGGACTGATGAGTCAACTTTTCATATTGTTTATGGAAATAATGAACGTTGTGTTCTCCAGACCAAAGGAGAAAAACATCATGCAGACTGTTACCTGCATAAAGTTCAAAAGCCAGGGTCTGTCATAGTATAGAGGTATATTATTGCCCATGGCATGGGTATCTTGCATATCTGCGAAGGCAACATTAACACCTAAAGAAACATTTTGCAGCAGCATATGCTGCCTTCAAGGCAACGTCTTTTTCAGGGACATATATACTGATTTCTCATTGAAAACATGGCATATTATGAAATATGACAACTTATGAAGTGATGTTGAAAGGAAAGATGATGCAATATGGTGATGAATATGCTCACAACGTTTTGCATGTCCATCAAATTTGGAATGAGTATATAATGATAAAAAGAAAACCAATACTGTGTTTTGGTACTGCTTTCAATTGCATACATAAAGGAATCAAAAGAGTTTTCTAATCACTACCTCATTAGCATTTCACACCCTGTCCTTTTTTTGGATTATATAAAAGTGAGCATGTTTGTATGTGTATGTGTTTTTTAGACACGTAATCTCACCTGGTGGACCCTCAGGAACAATGCTGACAGAGATATACCACTACAGAAAATATCTACACTCAGTCGCAGAACAGAAGGTATGATACATGTTTACCTCTCTGCACAGCGTAAAATATGTCAAAGAGAATTCAGTGCCATTTTGCCTCTAACTGAGATTCAAATAATCATATTCCATAGCAGTTATTTATTTATTTTAAATTAAAGTTAGATATGAAAAAAGGTATGAATATGAGAGTGAATACAGTGTACCTTTAAAACTCAAATAAGGTACACAAGGACCATTGCTCTGCATTTACCTTGTTTGTACCTTAGGTAGAACGAACTCACCATTTATATATTTAATTTCCAGTAAAAACAGCCAGTAAGTTATTAATTTTTCACAATAAGGTTAGATATCAGCTTACATTAGAAAGAGGAAGGATAAAGAAAAATGAGTGAAAAAACAGGAGTTTCCAAACTGGAGTTAAAAATATGATTAAAAGACACAGATAAAATGGGACTCCTAACAACCACCCGCAAGACCTGGTAGACAACCAACACTGTCCCCATCAGATTATCAGCACTAAGAGCTTTCATCTTTGAGAGAAAACCAAGCTCCATACTTGCTGTGAGAAGAAAACTCAGCGCTATGGGTCTGAAAGGACGTATGGCTGACAAGAAGCCTCACTGAGAAAAGGAAATAGATAAAGAAGAAGAACATTTGCAAATCAAACAAAGAAGCTACTGCTGTTCTCAGAACCATGAACTGAGTCCAGACCTCAACATCACTGACTAATCTCTGATGACATCATGAATAAAACCACAGGATAAGGAATGTTTTGCAACAAGCAACTTTAACAAATCCAACAATCTGTGACGAAGCCAAACTCCAAAGGTGAGCAGAGCGTAATGTGCCCTTTCCAGGGAGACCTGGATCACATCACTAGTCTTCGGGGAACTGGAGATACAGACCCCGCTATCTCGCAAATTTGTATCCTACTTAGGTGCACCCTAGGCGGCCTTGCTGAGATGCTCACCTGCAGTGGCGGTCCGGAGAGCCAGAGAAACTTAGAGCACCATAATTCTGCGAAAATAGGTTTTACTTACAGGATTACAGGGCTTTATTGCCCCTCTTCAACAACACTAGCCTTTTAATCTAGTCTTCAGGAAACCGGAGAGAACGACGTTCAGTGTCTGATCTTTGAAGCACTGTAGATCAGACACTGTAGATTAAAATGAAGCCAAACTCCACCTCAGTGTCACTGCTGGACTGAGAATAGCCCACCAACCAAAAACATCCAGACAACAGCGTCCTGTGGGCTGCGTCCTGTGACCACTGATGAAGGACTGGAGGATGACCAACACAAACTGTACAGCAGCAGATGAGCTATCGTCTCTGACATTACATCTACAAGGTGAACTGACAAGGTAGGAGTGTTTAATAAAATGGACAGTGAGTGGACATAGTGTTTAAAAACTTCAGCAGCACTGCTGTGTCTGATCTACTCGTGCCAGCACAACACACACTACCACACAACAACCACGTCAGTGTTACTGCAGTGCTGAGAATGATCCACCACCCAAATAGTACCTGTTCTGTGAGGGTCCATGGGGGTCCTGACCACTGAAGAACAGGGTAAAAGGGGGCTAACAAAGTATGCAGAGAAACAGATGGACTACAGTCTGTAACTGTAGAACTACAAAGTGCACCTATATAGTAAGTGGAGCTGATAAAATGGACAATGAGTGTAGAAACAAGGAGGTGGTCATAATGTTATGCCTGATTGGTGTAATTGTCTGTGGCTCTGAAACAGCATTAGCCATTTCTCCTAGTTTCCTCTCTCCCCTAGTTTTCCTCCAAAAAAAGCAACACTTGGAAGTGGTTCCCTTCTTTTGCAAGGCACTCAAGTATTCTCCTTGTCTCTCTATCTCTTCTCGTTTACAGGGTGTGAGTCTATGCGCAGGGGGAAGTGTGTGCGTGCTCCTGGGTTTTGTAGTCCTCGGCCTAGCCGCAGCGCTCCAGGGACTCCACCTCCCGTGATCCACAGCACCAGAGAAGACCCCTTCTGGTCCCGGTTCTGTTGTGTCAATGCGATTATTCTTATGTGTGTTAATATCTTCCTTTATGCTTATTACGCATAACACGCGAACAGAAGCAACACACAGCATTACATCTGTTTTATTTGGTCAGTTCTTGGACAGTCATCTTTATGTATTCTTTAATCACATGCCTGCCCTTTAGAACAGTGTTCTCAGACTCATCCTGGAGAACACTGCACAATTTTGGCCTTTTTTCTTACTCTAATGCACCAAAATTGACTAATAAGATAATTAGATGATGAGTTCAGTCAGGCATGTTCTAGCAAGGAAAACTTAACTGTGCATATTCAGGTTTTACAGGAGTGAAGGTGTAGAACTTATATTGCTGCTTTCATAAAAGAATCTCCATCTTCAAAATTGTAACTTTACAGGTGAAAACCAAAAAAAAAAACATTCTTAATTTTTATGTACATTAATATAAAGAAATTATGTGTAATGTAAAGACATTTTCAAGTATGTTTGGACTATTTCTATTTGTCTTATCATGAAATATTCACCCACTGTACAGCTGGTGTTTTTAAATGGTCTGAAATGATGTAGGGTTTTGATATGACAGCGACAATACACTTGTTCCTGCAACTGCATATGTTTTCATGCATTTATAGTCAAGAAATAGGTTTGCCAAAGACAATGAAGTCTAGTATTGGAAAACATTACACAACCCATGAGGAAACACTTTCTTTTGCAGTCATTAAGTGTGAGATAACTCCAAAGCACTAGATAATTATTTTGGGTATCATGGTGGTAAGTTCCAAGGCAGTCTCAGCACACATGGGGAAACTACATGAAATGAGTTTTCATGGCCGAGTAGCTTAAGATACCCTTATTAGTCCCACAACAGGGGAATTTCACCTCCGCAATTTAACCCATCCGTGCAGTGAAACGCCACATACACACTGGTGAATGCACACACACTAGCCCGGAGCGGTGGGCAGCCCTATCTGCAGCACCCGGGGAGCAGTTGGGGGTTAGGTGCATTGCTCAAGGGCACTTCAGTCACGTACTGTCGACTCAGGGGATCGAACTAGCAACCTTCCGGTCACAAGGATGGTTCCCTAACCTCCAGCCCATGACTCTCCCCAAGCACACAAGCCTGAGCAGCTGCACACAAGCCTAAGGTCACTATGCGCAATGCCAAGTGTCGGCTGGAATGGTGTAAAACACGCTGTCACTGGACTCTGGAGCAGTGGAAACACGTTCTCTAGAGTGATGAATGGGCTTGACCCCTTAGTTCTAGTGAAGGGTGATGTTAAAGCTACAGCCTACAAAGACGTTTTAGAGAGTTAAGGGCTTCCAAGACCCTTTCCTGTGCCCCTGTGCACAAAGCAAGGTCCATAAAGGCATAATTTGGTGTGGAGGAACTCCAGTGGCCTACACAAAGCCCTGACCTTAACCCCACTGAACACCTTTGGGATGAATTGGAACATTGATTGGCCTTCTCGTCCAACATCAGTGTCTGACTTCACAAATGCTCTTTTGACTGAATGGGCACAAATTCCCACAGACACACTCCGAAATCTTGTGGAAAGCCTCCCTGAAGGCTTTGGAGTGGGGCAACTCCATATTAATGTACATGGGTTTGCAATGGGATGTCCAACAAGCTCATATTGGTGTGATGGTCAGGTGTCCACATACTTTTGGCCATATAGTGTATGTAAGTGTTTCTGTGTTACTTTCCTGCTTAAATGTCATTACGTTGAAATTTAGTGTGAACTTTCCACTTGGTGACTCATCATATTTCATCATGCTACCCAAAAGAATCATCTAGTACTTTGGAATACCTCACATGTACCCGATTAATTCCTATAACTGTAAGGGACTGGACATTTCATGTAGAATTAGGTCAAGGGAGCTAGTCCATATTGTTTCAGGTCAACAAAAGCAGTTTCGTCAGATCTTCATCTAAATGCTGTTCATTTCAACACATAAATCACCCTACTTGACTCCCTTAATTCTCTATAGGAGTCATGAGCCTGGGGCGCTACATTAGCTTCAAACTTCAATTTCTCACGCAACAAGTAGGTAGAACACCTTAGCTCTGCTAATGAGGCAAGTTGACAGAGTGTGTACTAAGCAGTAAACATCAGTGTTATTTCAGAGATGTTGAATTATATCATTACTGTCAGAATCTCCTAACTGTTAACCTTTCAGGAGAAGGAAAAACGTTCTTAACAATAGACGTTAATGCAAACTGAATTTTTTCCAAGTCATTTTGGACCATTTGTATTGGTCCATTCATTGTCTAATTTTTATACAATGTAAAAAACAAAAAAAACAACTAAAAAGGTGATGGTTTGTCCTGCCAGCAATTATGTGTTCTGTACATTCGAAGCAAATTATTCCTAATATCAGTTCCAGGTACTCATTCTTATGAGTGTGATGAGTAATTGGTGGCAACAGTGAGTCTTTTTATGAAGAGGTCAAGACAAGACTGCACATGTGAACAAAGCCTGAAAGGCTTGCAAGTATGTCCATTTCAAAACAGCAAAGCGCCCAATTTACAGACTGATGTCTTAAGATTATCCACACATAATGATTGCTTTCCACAAAGCCCTCTTTTCCTAGATCACAAAATATTTCCAATTTTAAGAGGGCTGGCAAATGTGTCCCACTTTGTCTTCAAGACTGAATAGAGCTTAATATATAAAATCTTGCAAGTTCAAATGAAGAAACCAGTGAAGGTTGTTGTGATTAACAGAAATGTATGTAATTTCTCATTCATGATTGCCAGAAAATTGTATGAAGTGAGCAACACTGCAGAACGGAAGCACCAATGAAGCCAAAATACGAGGCTCTTTTACTGAAAACGTTTATTGGATGTATTTTTATATTACTTTTTTGTTGTTGTTGTCATGTCTGTGATTGTGTTACAAATGAAGAAAAACAAACAGATTAAAAATCATTAGGCAAAGTATAATCCTGGCTTTTCTATTTTGTCTGGGTGGAGTGTGGTTTTGTGGAGTGCTTCCAAAGAAACTGTCAGTAATGGCAGGTGGGGCCATTTGATTGACACTTCTGGGTTCTTTTCACGTACTCTTTCACACCTCAGTAGGAATTCTAAAAAGATCTGCATTCCAGACAAGTGAAGAGCGGATTTACAGCATTGTCACTGTTAACTGACAAAATGTTTATTGTGATCTATATTTCCAGTGTTGCTGGTATCTCTATAGTCATTTCTGACCCCAAACAAAGTGGTTAAAAACTTTTAAAGTCCATCAGTGTTCCAATTTTACCTTCTATTTTCATTTTTTGTAAAGTAATTGATTCCCCATATATATTTTTGCAAAAGTCCAAGGCCACCCATTTGTTTATTGAATTGTCAGTAAAAATGGCTGCTAATTTCAAGTTATTCAAGAAAGCAGAAAACATACACTGATCAGGCATAACATTATGACCACCTCCTTGTTTCTACACTCATTGTCCATTTTATCAGCTCCACTTACTATATAGGTGCACTTTGTAGTTCTACAGTTACAGACTGTAGTCCATCTGTTTCTCTGCATACTTTGTTAGCCCCCTTTAACCCTGTTCTTCAGTGGTCAGGACCCCCATGGACCCTCACAGAACAGGTACTATTTGGGTGGTGGATCATTCTCAGCACTGCAGTGACACTGATGTGGTGGTGGTGTGTTAGTGTGTGTTGTGCTGGTCTGAGTGGATCAGACACAGCAGTGCTGCTGGAGTATCTGTCCAATCTATTAATTTGTCTATTAATGCATTAATTTGCCTACTCTTTACTTTTGTGAACCCTAGTGATATTTTAACTCTTCCAACCTTGCAATCTTAAAACCAACCTGTTACAACTGTCCTCCCAATAAAACATAGAAAATGGGATTTTGTAGACCAAAATAGAAAACAAAAGATGAGCAGTACTTAAAGTTTGACCAAGCAGCTACATCACTAGTAGCTAAGATCACTATGTGCAATGCCAAGCATTGGCTGAAGTGGTGTAAAGCGCATAGCCACTGGACTCTGGAGCAGTGGAAATGTTCTCAATGAAGCTGGTTTTGCTGGAAGCCAGGAGAACGTGACCTAGTGTAATGCATAGTGCTAACAGTAAAGTTTGGTGGAGGAGGGATAATGGGCTGGGGCTGTTTTTCAGGGTTTGGAAAAGACCTCTTAGTACTTAGAAAAGAACATGGACAAGAATCCAGACATCAATGTCATTAAATGTGCTTGGGATTATTGGAATTCAACCAACTTCTAAGAATGAACTTTAAAGATGTGTAAAAATATCCCTGTAGATTTCAAAGCTATAGATCTGCCTGGATGTGTAGTTGTCGAATAACTGATAGCAAGAAAAGAAAATAGATAGGAAAGAAGAAAATTGGCACTAAACCAAAGAAAACATGTCCAAGATTGGAGTAAGGTTGGAGGTTTTATGGACTGATTAGTTTAAATGTATGACTGGGATTACTTGGATTGTGAGAAGTAGAAAGTGCAACCATTGTTAAGTGCCCTGTTCGAGTGGGATTAGTATTACCTGGGAACGTGCTGTAATTTGAGTGATTAGAGACAAGCTTTATTTTAATCCAGTATGAATCTGCCATGTCTGTAGTTCTTACAAGTCTGCTAACTAATGATTCCAGAGTGAATTACCTCCTAAAATTTGCCAAACTCAGAGCTGCTCAGTAATAGCAGTCCTGCTCAAATCAACATCTCAGTTATGTAATAACAAAACCAGGTAACAGAAAACAGACAAGGCTGAAGTTGGCTTCCTATCCATATTTCTAAGATAAGGCTAACAGCTACAACGGATTTCAGTTTGATCCAATTAATTCTCAAGTTCATGACATGAATACTGAAATCCGCAATGCTTTTGGTGATGGTCAAATTACAAAAAGAAGGAAAATGTGAAAGTAACTTGAAAGTATCTCACTTGCTAGACTATTTGCTGTTTAGCTGCACAACATGTTATGGATGCCCCACGTAATGTTGATGTAAGCAACCCAACAATGATGTTTCTATCCAGGCAATCTGGGGTAATTTGGGGAAATTACAGAGATCCTTTATCCCATATGAATTGGCCAGTCAAATCACGGAAAAAGTACATTACTTGACCTCTTCTGGTAAAACTAATCCAACTCAAATAGGGCCTAAGACTGAACTTTGGAGGTACGGAACAATATCCCTGCAGATTTCTTTAAACAAAACTGAAAGGAAATCTCATAAAAAGAAGAGAAGCTGTGATAAAACCAAAAAGTGGACACAGTAAATACTGAACTTTTTGATGTTATAATTCATTGTTGAGGCTTCTATGTAGTTTTCTGCTAAATATGTTTATGCTTATTTTCCTAATGCTAACATGTTCTTAACGGACATTTTGACTGAAACTTAAATGAACGAAAGAGTGGCCTCTGATTTTTGCATAGTGCTTTAAATAAATAAATAAATAAATAAATAAATATCAAACGCTGGAAATCTTTAAATAAATGTACAATAAGACACTGCACAGGCTTTTGGGTTATAACATATAAAAGCAGAACATGTTATAGCACAAAACACAAAAAGAGGTTCCCCAAACTAAAGACCAGTGGAAAACTTTATATGGCTCCAGACACACATCTTTACATTTAAGAGAATGTATCTGTAAGTCATGAATTAAATTTGTAAATTTTTGAATTGTCATTAGCAAAATAGACTGGAGTTTAAACAGTAGAACGAAGTTCCCACTTTGTTTTACTGTCAATGTAATGCAATTACTTTAGCTATTTGATATAATAACTAACTATATAGTTATTATGACTCTAAATATAATAACTATTAACTATAAAAAGAAGTAAAATTCTTACTTTTACTCTTTTATTGTTGTACATCACTACCTTCACAATTCTATTACTCAGCGCATGGATAAAATGTTACTTCACCACAATTCATGTCAAAGTAAGTAAATTAAAGACAGCAGTTGTCTGTTGTGTTAGTAACAGACTGGCTGACATATTTCAATCATGTAAACTCAAAACATTATTTTTTCAGTGCATTTAGATTAAAAGAGTCACAGCTATTGATTTACAGAGCATCAAATAAAGATCCCTTTAAGTTCTTATAGTTTTAAGATGCTAAAACACACAAAGTACTGAATGATATCTGGTACAATTGAAATGACAATTGCTGTCATATATAAATATGCATGGTCAGATTTAGAAGAAAATAGCATTGCAATTTTATTTTGGTTCTCAGAGACGGGTTTGCTAATAATAAGCAATAAATAAGTTTCCAATTTACATAATTCAGTAGCAATTATACTGGAATTGTGAAAAATACTTTACAGTATTTATACTGTGCAACCCTTCAGAGACCTCTACCTTGTAGCTTCACCTTGCTGGCATAAAGGCTGAGAATGCAGCACAATTTGTTAATGCACAATTTGAGTTAATCGACTTCATAATATCTGGTCAACAATGGTCCTGTTATTGCTACCTTAGCTGTCTACCACAGCATATTAGAGGTAAGTTAAATAATATGAGCTTAAACTGCAAACCTTCAGCTTTAATTTGAGAGTATTTACATTTAAATCAGGTGAAAGGTGTAGGAATCACAACCATTTTCAAACATTTTCACTTATAATAAGCAGATAAATGATGTAGAGCCATTACTGCCAGTGAAGCTTGCCAACATTAGGCTGAAAAACATAAACATTATAGCAAAAACATTAGGTGTGGCCAAATCAACTATTTGGTACATTTTTAAAAAAGAAAGAATGCATTAGTTATTAATGTCAATTTGTACCCCAATGATGGGAAGAGAAGAGTATGAAGAAAGGAAGGAACCCCTCATGATCCAAAGCATACCACCTCATCTGTCTAGCATGGTGGAGGTAGTGTTATAGCATGGCCATGTATGGCTGCCAATGGAACTGGTTACTATTATTCCCTATATTGATGATGTGACTGCTGACAAAAGCAGCAGGATGAATTCTGAAGCATATAGGGCTATATCGTGTGTTTAGATTCAGCCAAATGCTTCAAAACTAATTGGACAGTTCTTTACAGTGCAGATGGTCAATGAGCATCTGTAAAACCAACAGGATGTTTTTTAAGGCAAGTGGAATGTACTGAAATGGCCAGGTCAATCACCTGACCTCAGTCCAATCAAGCATGGATTTCACTTACTGAAGGCAAAACTAAAAGTAAAACCCCTGAAGAACAAGCAGGAACTGAAGACAGCTGCAGTAAGTCACCAGGGAAAAAACCTAGAATCTGATGATGTCTATGGTTTTCAGATTCAGGCAGTCAATAATTGCAAATGATTTTCAACCAAGTAGTAAAAGTGACAATTTATTTTATGATTGTCAAACTACTTTTGGGCCCCTAAACTGGGGGTATCTATAAAAATAGTTGGAATTCCTACACTATTTACCAGATAGGAATGTAAATACCCTCAACACTAATATGCTGTAGTTGACAGCTAAAAGAACAGTAATTTTGTCAACATCCCAACTTTTACGGACCTGTCTGTATTTGTACACCCATATAGTGTATCTATTAGGTAGCTGGAGCTCATAAATTGGTAGGGGTTTCTAATAAAGTCAGTAGTGAGTGCATGTTTGACACAAACTACAGTAGATGGTCAGGATTTCCAGTATGGTTAAAAAATATGATATGAGTTTCGAGCTAAACCTTTGACATGTTAGTGATATATGGGCTGAACGTATTCTGGTGGGAACACGCCCACTCTTCCACGGCAACGGCCCCTCCAGCACTGAGCATCTGAGCAGTCCAGCAGGTCAATAACGTCACCACGCAGGAAGCGCAACTGGCTCACATGATGAGGAGTGAAGTCAAAGAGGGCATGGGCGTGGCGCGGTCTCTGGAAAACACATTACAAGGAAAAAACAATTAGCCAATGCTCCAGGCTGGCATAACGTTTACAGGAACTAGCTAGCTCTTCTTACTGCAGGGAAACAGATCATCTAGCGCTGATGGAATCTTGTTAACTACAGTTGTATGCAAAGGATTAACCCCATTAAAATCCCAGGCTTATTACATACTAAGGCTTATTGTTCTGTAATTACAGGGACTTCAATGCAAACTGGCTGAGCTATTCAGGTTACAGAACTATGGGTCTGCCAATGGGCCCTGGCCATTTAAGGAGTTAAACAACCCCAGTCAAATGATATGTTTTGGGAACATGTTCAGCAGGGAACAAACTTGAACATATTTCTGCAAATTTTAGTGCATAATTTCTATTTATTTGAATTTAACATACTTAAAAAAAACTTTTCAAATATGCCATAGCATTAGCACAGGCCACAATGTATGCTTTTATGGGTTTTTTTCCCCCAGTATTACAGCAAACAGTAAGTCTGCATTAACATTTGTTTAACATTAACATTAACATTAACAGAAGTGTGTACAGCAAAACATGTCATTTGACCAGGGGTGCCCAAACGTTTGCACACAACTAAATATCAATTTTTATTTTATTTTGTAATTGCCAACTCAGTTGAGACCTAGCAGGTCACTTTATGGATTTTGATGACAAAAATAAAGGAAAACCTCCATTTAATTCCGGCAACTGTGCACAATCTCCAAATAGTGTTCCAGGTAGTTTTTAGTTTTTTTAAATTTTCAAATTTTACAGGTTCAAAATAGCATTTAAATACTAAGTTTAACTGCTTACAGAATGACAGGAGTTTTGTACTAATAATTTCTCACAGATTGAACAGATTCATTTATATGATGTTGTACTTTTTATGTCAGAGCATAAAATCTTTCATTGTCAAAAGTTGTTTTTTTTTGTTTTTTGTAAATTTTAGATTTTAAGCAAAGTTCATACTGTAGACTAGAGACCACCCTTCATTTTTAAATTTCCAGTCAAAAAACATACAAGTACAAACTATTTATTTTTCAGCTTCAGGAAAAAATCAAAATATTTAACAGAAAAATACACAAAAGCCACAATAACTACATATAATATCACTTATGCCCACTTTCTACCTTTATTACAGTGGATTATCTTATATCTAATTGCCTCAGAAAAAAAACTGAACAACGAAAAACTTGTACCTAATGGTCATTTTGAATGAAAATTAAATAAATGAATGATGGTCTCTTATGCACAGTACTGTGTATATTTTTAAATATTATACTATGCTTTCATCAAACATTCCCACGACAGTCCCCACAATGTTAGGAAAACAAGACAATTCTGCTATTGTGGGGACATTTTCACACAAAATGCAGCCTTAATAGTTTAGAACACAATAAAAGATATTATATATTATATATTATAAAAGACAAGATTATGCATGTATGTGCATTTTCTCACAGCTAGCAATCTCTCCGGCTCTCGCAGGAAGACGGTTCTCTCTTTGGCAATGCTGTTGATTCTGTAGAAGTCCACCAGCTGATTCAGTGAGCTGAAGACTTCATCCCATATAAAGTACTGGCCTAATCCATCCTTCAACACCTTGAAGTGCTGCACGTGGTCGCCATAACTACAGAAAACATGGGCGGGGAGGGGGGGGAGTGGAGTGAGAACGCAATTTGGTTTGTCTATCAAGTGTAAAAAATGATCAAAGCTCTGGCTCAATGCACAGTTTGCTAACTTGGCTCACAGCAGTATGTCCTCGAGTACTTTGGACTCATACACACATAGTGGCTTTGATTAAATTATAAAGAACTGTTCTGAGCTTGGAAGCAGTAAATTAGAGAATTCTTCTGAAAGCAAGTCTCAACCAATCATGTCTTTATTATATGCTTACTAATGGGATGGAAATGCTACTGTCTGTTCACTTTAACAGCATTGACTAAATATGGAGAAGTAGATAAATGGAAGGTTAATACTGTTTACTTTCATTCTAAAAACACAATTCCATTAGACACTGAAGTCTATGGGTGTTTGTGTGTGTGTTTGTTTGTTTCTGTACATTTTCAGGACAAAAAAGTCCTGACATTGTAGCAAAGCCTCAACCTACAGGACCTTTTTAGTAATGTTGGACCATTCAATGGTCAGGAACCACCACAGAGCAGGTATTATTTGGGTGGTGGATCGTTGTCAGCACTGCTGTGACTGATCCACTCGTACCTGCGCAACACACACTAACACACCACCACCACGTCAGTGACACTGCAGTGCTGAGAATGATTCACCACCCAAATAATACCTGCTCTGGGGTGGTCCTGTGGGGGGTCCTGACCATTGAAGAATAGGGTGACAAAGTATGCAGAGAAACAGAAGAACTACAGTCTGTAATTGTAGAACTACAAAGTGCCCCTATATGGTCAGTGGAGCTGATAAAATGGACAATGAGTGTAGAAACAAGGAGGTGGACTTAATTGACCCCATGTCATGACATTGCATGAAAACAAACCTGTGTATGTGAGTGGCTCACATTGCATTCTATAAGATTCAGTCCTTTTCTATAGGGAACAGCACCCCTTGGTTTTCAATACCCCCATACACACACGCATTTACACATGCACACACCCTTTCCAGCGGGCTCCCTTTCATCGCCTGCCAGCCCCACCCTGCCACACCTGACAGGCAGCTTTCTCTCAGTCCCTTTCACACGCACAAACACACTTGCCCTACATACCTTGTGAGGACTAATGTTGGTTCGTTTTGATTTTTGTATTACTGCAGCTAAATAGCATGACACCTACACCTAGAGCTAAAGCTAACCTCAGTATCCATCAGGCAATCTTTGTGTTTTCTTTCTGTTTTCCAAAAATTGTGTGAAAACAGCACGTTGTTAAGGAATAAGGTCCTCACTTGTACAAAATCTTAAGCCCTATCACTGTGAGGACATTTGGTCCTCACAATGGTAGCAAAACAAGTACACACACACACACACACACACACACACACACACACACACAGTGCCATAGGGCACATTCTGCTTGCTCAGACAGAAAGAGGAACTGCCATAAAAGGAAAGTGTTCTTGAGCAAGAGAGAGAGAAGGAAAGAGAGAGAGAGAGAGAGAGAGAGAGAGAGAGAGAGAGAGAGAGAGAGAGATTATCCATATAAACACTATTTATCACAAATATATGCTCATATTTTCCAAGGTACAGTAAAAGTACAATATTTCATAGTAATAGTATAGTAATTACATAGTAATAGTACAATAGCTTGTTAATGTCCTTCACCATCAAAAGCAAAAAAGTACTCTGAGCTTATGTAAACACTGTGTGATATTATTGTGATGACCAAGTTCCACTTTCAAGACTTGTGTGACTGCAGACATGAATAACTGATCAACTGTTTGTGTCTGTAGCCAGAGCTTTTCCTAATAGGGCTCAAGTAGTAGAGCTTAATAGAGCTTTACGCAAGTAGGAATTTAGATAGGATAGTTACTCAAGTCATAATTGATTTTTATTTGAGTGAAGAAGTTTTTCCACCCCTGCAAATTTGTTATACTTGAGATTTACAGTAGTATTACTGTATTTTTACCCTTACTGTACTGTTTAGCATTTAAAATGTATGTTATACTACTGTAGTGTTTTGAATGGTTGCTACTGTATGTATAGTAAGGGGGCAGATCATGATCACGAGTATCTTTGGAGGCCCTCCAGACTCTAACAACAGCTGTAATACATTAGAAATAATTAAATAAGCAAGACCTGAAAAGTGAGATTAAGCTGTAGTTCATGTTTATGTGTATATACAATTTGAACAATGGAAATTTCTGTTTTTTGTTTTGTGAAAATAAGCAAAGTTAGCTTTGTGTCTGTAGCGTGAGTTTGTTTCCATTTGTGTAAGACAAACTTAAATTATGCCAAAAAAACAAGCTGTAATATAAAAAATATAAAAGTATCAAAGGGTTGTGTGTAAATATGTATTAGCTATTTGTTTATCAAATTTATATATCTGCAGTGGATTGGCTCAAGTATTTAAACCCACTCAGCCTTGATGGTCCCCTAAGGCCCCTGGTCGTCAGAATCCCCCTGGCACCTTGTCAGGTAAGTAATCCATTCCAGTCTATAGTCACTAAAATACTTTTGTAAGTCTGTAAAAATACGGTAAAATATATTATATTTACAGTATTTTTCTAACTTCACAACTAAAATTCTTGTAAATTCTTGTAAAAGTTTTTTACAGTGTAATTCCAACACAGGAGGTTAAATGTTATGTTTAGTTTGAGTGTTTTTATGCAGATGTTTCAGTGTCTTCACACTGAATAATTATAACCGCATAGTCTCAAACTCCATATGGTTCCGCCCCTTTGGGCTTCATAGTCTGGATGCCAGTGGGAAAGTTCTCAGAGACAGCAGCACCTGAGTCAGGCACTACAACTCAGCAAAACACACTTCCCGCTACACAGCTGACTCAACCTCTAAGAACGCCCCCACAAATTTACAATTTCCTGTAGTGGCGAGTGCAGCTGTTTTTTTGGGGGGGGTTGATGTTAATCCTTTGAACCCTTAGCTTATTAGTCAGTTATTGATCCTAAGACTTATTATTCAGTAATTTGGTAACTACAAAAACAATGAGAGTGAAGTGCGGGCACTCATATAAGCCCTTAGAGTTTAAGGCAGCCAGGCTAAGGGGGTTAACTAGGCTAAAATAGGCTGAAGGTATTCAATCAAAAGGGACAAAATGAATAGGTACTGCCTCCATTCTTTCCATTACTCAGTGTAAATTCCAGTCATTCCACACAGTAAGCTTAGTTTGACGTTTTCTTGTCATTCATCCTGGATTTCATTGACAAGTAAGTCAACATCCATGACCGAGCACGTCCACGGAGCTGAGAGGTGACTCATAAGTCTTAAAGCAATGGCTTGGCCAAACTCTTTTTACATAGTTCTCCATTTATGTCAAATGTAGTCGATCTGCCAAGACATGCTGTCTGAAGTTAGTTTCTGAACTGAAGTCAGTGGAGCTACAAGGCTAATATTTTTTAACAATCAATGGAAGATTATAATCCGTTATCTATAAAAATGCTAATATTTTTGAGGTTACAACATATTCACTGTCAGAAACCACGCAAACCAAGCAAGTCTATTTGGGATTACATAACCCAACACAGTTTGAAGCAAGTGTGTGATGCTTTAGACCCAGAGTCGAGTCTCAAGTCTCTGAGGTGCAAGTCTGAGTCTAGCCTTGAGTCTGTTGGGTGCAAGTCTGAGCTGTGAGTTAAGTCTAAAATCTCTGAGGTGCAACTCTGAGATGAGTCTCGAATCTCTGGGTTGCAAGTCATAGTGGAATCTCGAGTCACTGAGGTGCGACTCTGAGTTGAGTCTCAAGTCACTGTGAGTTTGAATCTCAAGTTTCTGAGGTGCAAGTTTGTGTTGAATCTTAAATCTCTGGGTTGCGAGTCCGAGTCGACTCTTGAGTCTGTTGCCTGTGAGTCCGAGTTGTGACTTGAGTCTCAAGTCTTTGTGGTGTGAGTCTGAGTCAAGCCTTAAGTCTGTTGCATGAGTCCGAGTTGATTCTCAAGTCTCTAAGGTTTGAGTCTGAATCAAGTCTTGAGTCTGTTGGGTATGAATCAAAGTTGAGTTTCAAGTCACTGAGGTGCAAGTTCAAGTCAAGTCTCGAGTCACTGGTGTGCGAATCTGAGTGGAGTCTGAAATCACAGAGATGGAACTCTGAGTCAAGTCTCAAGTCACTGGGGTGTGAGTTTAAGGCTCAAGTCTCTGAGGTGCAAGTCTGAGTTGAGTCTTGAGTCTGTTGGGAGCAAATTTGAGTTGAGTCTTAGATTGCAGTGCAATTCTGAGTCAAATCTCTGGGGTGCAAATACAAGTCGAGTCTCAAACCTCTGTTATGCGAGCCCGAGTTGAATCTCAAGTCTTTGGGGTGCGAGTCCAAGTTATGCGTCTGGGGTGGGAGTGCTAGTTGAGTCTCAAGTCTTTGAGGTGGAAGTCTGAGTTGAGTCAAATCATGAGTCAGGTCAACATGCGACTCAAGTGTGACTTGAGCCTGAGTCGCTGACTCAAGTCCCCATTTCTGTACAATTTGCACAAACATAACATGAGTATTAGCTTCCATTTCTTGTTAGGTACATTAGCCTAGCTGCTCCGGTGTAAAACTAAAGAAGACACTTAACATGTCTTGGCTGATCAGATACATTTAGTTGCATGCAGGTAATTGTGTAAATTAGATTTTGGGCGCTTTGCTCTGAATGTGCTTAGAAATTCTAGCGAACTCCAATATTTACATTCGCCTGCAGGAGTTTTCCGGTTCTCTAACCCTTTCATCAATGGGAGTCCCATGGATGCCCCTGAGGAACCCTGTAGCCATCTTTATTATACACACACAAATTTACTTTCTCTCTCTCTGTCTCTCTCTGTCTGACTCATTTATGAGTGTCTGACTCATTAGTGCCAGCTCACACTGCAAAACTAAGACGGCAGACAATAGTCGTTCAATGTTGAGTCAACATTGCTCAGTTGGGACCCACTGATCCAACATTAAATTAATGCTGCAGATATAAAAACTCTTTGTTTCAGGCTAGTTGCTGTTGGTCTTTTTGCGCAATCTTTATCCACAGTAAAGTAGCAAAAGGTCACAGCTGAAGTGACTTGCCAAGAAGACAAAAGGGCAGATTTATTAAAAGAGGCACTAATTATCAACAGTCTGCTGACACTTTGCACTGGTGGAGCTGGCCAGAATTGAAACCTCCTGTTTGGCTCACATGCTTATATATATATATATATATATATATATATATATGTATATATATATAGAAAGGAAAAATGGATTTTATCTCTCTCTGATTTTGGTTTAAATTGTGACTAATTAGGTCAGAATAATGATGAAAAATAATAAATAATACTTGTTTTCTCAAGAAAAGTTAGTTTTTTAGAAAGAATGTAATTAATATTACATAATAAGCAACATTTGACATTATTTTGACATGTCAGAATTTTGAGAGTAGGTTCTTCGTTGTTACCTCCTTTCTGTGTTTGGCACTTTCAGAGGGAAACTCTCATAAATGCATATGACCCCCCTCACCCCATCTTATTATGGGTAATACAGACTTTCTTTTACAGCAAGTTCCAAAGCAGTTTAATTAATTTACAGTGAAAAGCGCAGGTTCTAGGTATTAACTGGGTATGTGGTACACGCCACAGTACTAAACTCCACAGTACTGTGTAATTATTCTGGGTACACACCTGCTTATTACTTATAAACAAAACAGAATCTGGGCTGTAAAAAAAGCAGCAAATCTCACTGTGATTTTATAAAGTCCTTACAATTTACTCCAAAAAACTATCTTTGCACTTGGGCATCTGATTTACATTCCTGCTTTAGTATTTGACACTACATTGAAATTTAGTACATGTTTGTAATCACTACTTTGTTACTCATTTCAGGGTTATTTAGTTAGATTGTCAAGGTTTAGTTAGATTGTCAAGACACCTTCCTAGCTTAATATCGCGTTTCACTCAGAAATACATCACAGAATGAAAGGAAAATGAGTTATAATTTCTGACTTTCATAAGGGTGTGAGAGGAAACATATGGCAACACAAAAATTATAGACAGCTTTTCTGCTCATGTTAACTCTTGTCCCAGTTCTACACTCTTAAAAATTCTATATAGAACCATTTTCTTTACTAAAGAACTCTTGAAGAACCATCTTTTGTAAGTGTGTGGTGTTACCATGAAGTCAGGGATCAGCTTCCTAGCTGGTCAGCTTAAACTTTGTCAACCCAGCAAATCTTGTCCTTCAGGCTGTGATTCCAGCTACTCTAGTCCCTTTACCCATGATCCTGTCTCCTCTAGTTTTTCACCCCATGGTTCCAGCCATTACAGCCTCTCTACTTGCAGCTGCCCTATGCTCTTTGGTGGTGGCTTTTCCTGACACAGCCAGATACCAGATTCTGTATCTCCTGCCCTGGCAGCATCATTGTCTCTGAAGCTGATGGCAGTGCTTGCTTCTATCCAGTGCCTCTGCTATATCCCTGCATGAAGCCTAGCTCTCTGATTTTAAGGCTCCTGTTCCCCTATGTTTCCCAGACCAAAGCTTCTGCCGCAGTTTCTCCAGTCAATGCCTATGCTATGTCTCCAGCTGAAGCCTCATAGGCCTGTGGCACTATTTTCACAGCCTCTCTGATGCAGCGTTCTCCCATTCTGACTTCCACCTACAGTCCCGTCCCGTTTTTCTGTCTGCCTGTGTTTAAAATCCTCCAGGAGTTTATCCAGTACCATGTGTAAATGACCAAGCGTCGACCCAACATCAGTTTCATCAGTATGACCTATTCTACTGCCAGTGTTTGTCTATTGAGACTGCAAGGCTATGTGCTTAATGTTATCCAACTGTTAACAATAGGTTTGGCTCAAACACCTGAACTCGATAATTAGGAGGGCTGTCCCAATACTTTTGTCCATATAGTGTATTTGGGTGGGATGGGTAGAATGGGTGATTAATCCATCCTCAGCTTCTATGGAGTCAACCAATCTACCATCTGAGGAGGATCAAGCCTGTTCAGTCTTATTGTTCCTGACCCAGTATCAGACACTGACCCTAGTCCTTCTGCCTCCACTCACCCTGTGTCTAGGTTCTGGACAGTACCTTCTGGTGTTCCTGAGGGTAGCCTTATGTTATGGACCCTCTCCCTGTTGTCTAATCTCCTGGAGCATATCAAGGCGTTGCTGCTAATTCTGAAGGCACCCATTGGAAATCCAGAAGAGAATGTCCTGTTGCAGTCTACAGGAATGGCATCAAGGGCATCCAGGGTGGTAAGCAGTATGCCACTCTATAGTGAGGACTCTACAACTACCCACTAGCAGTTGGATAGCAGGATTTGGGAGGATTCAGACTATTTCCTCTTCCTCATGTTCTGTTATGCCCCTACTTGTCTTTGCTGTATTGCATCATGGTTTTATCCTGTTCTGTGTTTTTTTAGCACTTTATAAGAAGCTAATAAAAAAGAGGTGGGGCATTTCATTATGTGCTTTTATAAAAAAGATGCCTCAAAGGGTTCCTTGAGTGAATCACCTCAGGTCTCCCCGGGTGGTCCACATTTTTGCTCCAACCCAACGTGTAGGGGTTGAAAAATGAAAAATGTTAACCATCTAGACGGCCCTGAGGACCAGGATGGGAACCACTGCTATAGAAGAAACACTTTTGGTTCTTTAGATATAACCTATAACCTTCACATTATTCAGAGGGTCTTCTCTAAAAAGGTTCTTCACATTCACACATCATTGGCAAAAACAGTACTCTGGAGAACCATCCACTGAAAGATTTTTTAAGAAGAGTGCAGACCCTCTGTTCCAGTCTGGAAACTCTATATTCTTTCCATGCATTCAATTCATTGTCATTGTTTGCACCTGTGTTGCATTGCCTTTGTTATTTGTGTTTGCTTATATGTAGTTTGCATTTTCCCAGTGTGCAAAAAGCTTTGTGAATCTTTGTTTGGGTTCACCACAGCTGTGTGTTTCACTCTAGTTTCTTATGTTTTCCCTGTGTTACATGTTTGTTATTCTTCCCATATCATCCTGGATGATTGCATCATTCATTTTAGTGTTCAGAGGTTGCACAGATGAACTGGCTGTTCTTTAGGATAGTTTTCACAATATGTTGTTCCATTTGGCTTAAGCAATGCTCCATTAGTTTAATACTTCATGGAATGGTACATTCATAAATTATAGTATGAAAAACATTTCATGTAACAATCATTTTATTATGAAAATCTTGTAAATGAATATGTTTCTTCCATAAAACTTCCCCAGTTTCAACATATTTGGATCAACGAACAAAAAGAATTCATTTCTCAGTCTGTGGCGATGTCAGGAACAGCATGCCAGTGCATTAATACTACATTATTGGCTGACTGGGCAAGTGCTCGTACCCATATGAACTTGATACTGCTGAAGGATCAGCTTTACTCCAGTGTTGCTGCTTCATTAGGACCAATTAAAATAATCTTGTAAATCACAGTCCGCTAAACGATGCAGTTGATTACAAATGAAGAGACAACCTCTACTAAGGCACTTGATTATGTAACTGAAGGTCATATTCAATACCCACAGTGAGAGTGTTTAAAATATTGCTGCATTTATGAAAATTGAAGAGCGTGTGCGCATGTGTCCGTGCACGTAATGTGCAATAATTTAATGTGTGAATTGTTAATGAATTCTTGCACTTAAATTTGGTCCGGAACTAATCGGTGGAACATTCTGAGCACTTAATTTCTGACATAACATCATTAAAAATTAAAGCCTGCTCCCTCTTCCTCTCCTCAACAGGCAGTCTTATAAAAAATGAACACCATGGCCATAGAAACAGATATTAGTTCTGCACTGCAAAAAATTATATCTTTGCCAGTGATATCTTGGCAGCTTTTGGCTACCTTCGGCTTCCCTGACATCTTCATAACTGACTTATAAGGACAATCTGTTTATTTGATTTTATTTTTAATGTTTTAATTCTCATTATTATTCTTCCATCTGAACTGTTATGTCCTGGGTCTATGTCCTTGACAGTGCCTCCTGCTGCAAAAGTACAAGAGATCTCCTGGTGCAAGAGTGTGAGAGATCTCCTGGTGCAAGAGTGCGAGAGTTCTCCTAGTGCAACAGTGTGAGAGATCACCTGGTGCAAGAGTGCAAGAGATTTCCTGGTGCAACAGTGTGAGAGATCTCCTGGTGCAAGAATGCAAGAGATCTCCTGGTCTAAGAGTGCAAGAGATATTCTGGTGCAAGAGTGTGAGAGATCTCCTGGTCTAAGAGTGCGAGAGGTCTTCTGGTGCAAGAATGCGAGAGATCTCCTGGTGCAAGAGTGCGAGAGATTACGTTTGCCTGCCATGCAGAGCTGTTTGAGCTCTTTCCACTGACAAAGAGCTGTAGTCTTTTCTGGACATCTTTCTCTGTAAGAGCTGAAAAGTGGCAGTATTCTTTTTGAAAATGCTTCTGTCTGCTCCTCAGTCCAGCTGTACCTCTCCACCATGCAGTTTGTGCAGAAAAAAAGTTTCTTTTAGCTCTGAATGAGAACAGAGCAAAAAAAGGTTTAACTTTAAAACTTTAATGTCCATTACTGTGCAGAAGTCAGAGACCACCCTTCAAAATTAGAAATTTTCCTAAATACAAATAATTCATCTTTCAGGAGATATTTCTGAGGAGATCAGATATGAGATAATCCACTTTCACACTTTAATAAGAAAGGTTCCCGCAAGTTCCTGGTAAAGAATACACACTAAAAGATACAACGGGTAGAGACCTATTACTCGAATAGCCTACAGTAATTGTTTTGTAGTGGCTTGCCTTGCCTTTAACTTAGATTCTACCAATTATTCATTATTTCTACCTGAATTTGCCCAAACCCAAACATAAACCTTAACCCAAAACCTGAACCTAAACTTCAGGCTGGTCCAGGGCCAGAGTCAGTGTTTTCAGACCAGTTAGATTTACAGACCAGCCCAAAACAAACTCTAGCTGTATTTTTCCTGCTTCTTTATATACTACAATGAGATAATCAAGGTGGCTAGCTAGTGATAAAATGAAAATGGGTGAAAGCTTTTATCTTTAATGTGACAAGCATGGCAGTGAATACGCTACAAAGTAATGCTAGCTAATTCAGATAAGGTCATTATTTCTCACTGCCCACAGACAAACACTGGCAGCGGAATGAGTCATACTGAAGAGCTCGGTGACTTTAAAAGCGGGGACTGTCAAAGGATTCCACATTCCCACAAGTGAAATTTCTGCTCTGCTAAATCTGCCCTGGAAAACTATAAGTGTTATTTTGTGATATGTGCACAGTTCCAAACTTCCTCTGGAAGCAACATCAGCCCAAGAACTGCGAAATGGGTTTCCATGGCTGAGTAACTCCTCACAATGCTACATATCAGAATGCATAGTAAAGTTTGGTGAAGGAGGGATAATGGTCTGGGGCTGTTTTTCAGGGTTTGGGCCCCATAGTTCCAGTGAAGGGTGATGTTAATGCTACAGCACACAAAGACATTTTAGACTATGCCTCCAACTTTATGTCAGCAGTTTGGGGAAACCCTCTTCTGTTCCAGGATGACTGTACCCCTGTGCACAAAGTGAGATCAATAAAGACATAGTTTGACTAGTATGGTGTGGAGGAACTCCAGTGGCCTGCACAGAGCCCTGACCTCAACCCCACTGACTTCCTTTGGGATGACTTGGAACATTGATCGTGAGCCAGGCCCTCTTGTCCAATGTCAGTGTCTGACCTCACATATGCTCTTTTGACACAAAATTCAAAATCCAAATCCAAAATCTTATATAAAGCCATCTGAGAAGATAGGAGACTGTCATAGCTGCCAAAGGGGGTGACTCCATGGTTTTGGAATGGGATGTCCAACAAGCTCATATCAGTGTTACAGGCTGGTGTCCACATACTTTTGGCCATATTGTCTATATGTGTTCTGACGCTAAAAAGTGAATGGATTAATGGTTGTTTTGACTGGAAAGAAAAAAAAAACGAAAGGGTTGGTCTCTGACTTTTGCACAGTACTTGCCACTGATGTAATAAGGTTTTATTTTAGACCTTTTCTATTGGTCCATTCATGAAATGTTCAGACACCGTAAAGGGCAAGAATGACTTTGATATGAAAACGATGATACACACAGTTAAGATGCTATCATTTTTTGAAGCCTGGTGAATTTGAATTATGAGGATAATATGCTCCAGTACGCTTGCCTCCACATCCACAGAAGCCAGCTCGAGGTCATCAGCAAGAAAGGGAGATGAGCAATCACGTGTTACTCAAGAGAACTGAGAGAGAGGGAGGGGGCGGAGCAACTGCACTGTTTTAAACTCTAATCTCATGAGATGTGCTGGAATAATGGCTTTTCTGTTATTTATAACATCAGAGGCGACGGTAGATTCAATTCAGAGTAGTGCAGCACGAGCCCTGTTTTGTACGTATCTGGATTATTTTTAGAAGCCGTCCCTTCAAATCTTCTTAAAGCTGAATGTCAAACTATGCAGGGAGAAGAAGGCAGAGGCGAAAGCAGAGATATGCTCTTCAGCAAAGCAAACAGCAGCACAAAAAAACGAACCAACTCTGCCACATAATATTAGCTCTGTGCTGCATAATAAGCTGCAGTACCTAAGGCCAGTGCAGATGTTTCAGAATGTGTGCGGGAGGTTGTTTGAGTGCCTGTGTGTTTTTCTTTGTGCAAGGCAAAGAAAAACAAGCTTATTTGAAATACTGAATAAGATAATAAACAAACACAATAGTAAAAGCAATGAAATTAACAAAGCCATTAAAGAAGAGTTCCAAATATCTGCATAATTTCTTTGCTGAGATGTAAACAAAGTCCCTCAGAGTGGTTAGATCTGGAGGAACTTAGTGACTTTGTTACAGTGGTGGTGACAGGAACTAAGGGTTGTGATATCTGGACCATTCTACCAAATTAGTACTGCATTCCCACAGTAAAAAACTCTTTAAAAAACAATGAAGTATTCAGACAATTTCATTTTCAAGGATTATATTATGATCTATTTAAATAAAAGGCATTAATAGAGCTAGTAATAAGCTAAACATACACAAAATCATAATTTTTAGGGCATTTTCTATTGAAAGGTGTCTGTCCCGAACCCTAACCGCTAGATTTACCCAAAAATTATTCTTACATTGTTTTGTATTTATTTTCAATGTTGTTTACTATGCAGTCTCACATTGTCACTGCTGGAACACAAAGAGTTTTAGCCCACAGGCAGAGGCTTCTTTTAGCCATGCCCCTGCATTTCAGAGCAGTAACTTAGACTGCATCCCTGCCCCTCATGGCCACGTGGTGAGCAGTTATATTCCATTGTTTTGAAGTAAATATGTCCCACTACCTGAAAATCAGTGTGAAACATTGAGAATTGTCACTCCCGAAACACATTTTCTGCAGTTACCTAAACTTTTTTGTGTTTTAATGAAAAATATTAAGATTTTATGTGTGTGACTGTTCAAAGCTGTGTCTGTTAGTCATACAAACGCAGCTAGTCATGAGTGAGTTCTACTCAAAATGAGCTAAAATTGTCACTACTGAAACATAATGTGATTATTTTTGTAGGGATTAAATGAAATGAAAAAATCAGTCATGTATGACTTAAGAAGAACAGGAAATCTGTATAACATTATGTGTGAAGCATTCAGAAAGCAGATAATTAGAGAACATTTTTATCACTGAAGTAATATTTGGTGTCTAGGTCCTAGAATGCCATTCTTTTTTCCTCATCTTAATTTTTTTTTGTTGTAAAATTCAAGCTTTTCAATCCACTGTAATATATACAGTCAGGTTCAAATGTTTGGGCTGGTCAGATGAGGTTTTATTGATTTTCATACAAAAATATGGCCGGGGAAAATTTTATGGCACAATTTCTAATTTCTGTTTTTCCCCCCAATAATTTATAACTTAGTAACTTATTTTCACATATAAAATCAACAAAAAAAATGGAATTTGACTGAAAATGTTTAAAGTTTTGCAGATGATTGTATAGTTATTGTACCTTCAGCATGTTAACAAATTGGATTGGCACTAATTGTAATGATTTACTCACACACACACACACACACACACACACACACACACATAAATAATAATCATAACAATAAGTAGTAGCAGTAGTGTTACAGTAGTAGTGGTAAAATTTGAATAGCGTTATTTACGTAACACAATATTTATTTCATGCCTTGAACTCAAATGGCTTTCCGAGTTCCACAGAGAGAACACAGAACTGTTTAAATGGGTTCCAGAGCGCTGCGAGCGAGAGGATTACATCACAGCAGCCTGAGAGCCTCGGGGTCCAAACAGTACCACACACTCCATTCCAATTAGAGCGTGTGTTAACAAAATGCCAGATAGAGTTAGACAAGCACACACACACACACACACACACTCACATCTTATGGACATTCATGGAAGCCTTTACTAACCATGAAAAAGAATAAATAACGAGTTATTTGGTTGGTTAATTACCTGGATTGTCAAAGAAAGTGGTACTGGACATTCATATAGAACTAGGTCAAGGATCTAGTCAATATTGGTTCAGGTCAAGCAGTTTCATTAGATCTTCATCTAAATCCTGTTCATTTCAACACCTAAATTACTCTATACACTCCACCTCCTATGGCAATATCACCATATTCTGGCAATCATCCAGAATACTGGATCCACATAAACACCACAAACACTGCAATACAGTAATTTGTTCACTCAATGAAGACAACATAACAGAGTTAAATTCAGACAGCTAAGATGTACATAGACAAAGAAAAACATTCAAAAACCTAAATCTAATTATTCTTGGATAAAGCTTACTGGCACAGTATGTGGACCCAAAGACTATGACACAACTGAGAAAATATCTGACCACTGAGATGCACAAAGACAACAAACAAACAACAAAGCAATCTTAAAACCCTAAACCTATTCATCAAAGCCAATTAAAAATGTTTATGGTCCATCTGTGTCTTATCTTTGATTCACTGAAGTAATGTTAGATGTTTGCTTTGTGATTTTCACAAAAGCCCATTTCAGCCTTAGTATTAAAACTGACAACAACAGAAAACTGGCAAATGAGTGTGTGGGGACCAGATTTATGCCACATTGTGGGGACCAAAACTTGTTCATACACTCACATTGTGGGGACCTTTCTTCCTTGTGGGGACCACAAGCAGGTCCTCACAATGTAAATCACTAACTTTTAAGGTAAGAGTAATGTTAAGGTTAGGATTAGGTTAAGGTTAAGGTTAGGATTAGGTTAAGGTTAAGGTTAAGGTTAAGGTTAAGGTTAGGGTTTGGGTAAGGGTTAGGCAAGTGGTAGTTCTGGTTAAGGTTTGGGTAAATCTCCAAGAAATGATTGGAAGTCTATGTAATGGCCCCACAGTTCAAAATAACAAAACTGTGTCTGTGTGTGTGTGATCTGTGATTTTCACCTGACAGACACTGAGAACTCTCCCGGTGTGCTCTCGCTCTCTCTGATGAGAAATGCTCCACACTCCAGTGGCCTCAGCCGGCTCTCTGCGGCCTGCCGAGATATTCCTCCCACAAACCACCTTCAGGACACAAGAGCATCTGGCTCAACACCACTTTATCAGCTCATCTGCTGAGCGACAATTTATTCTGCTCAGAAGATTTATTCAAAAATGATACATGAACTGTTGCTACAGATATGAAAAATGATGATAAGTGTGAACAAACTTGCCTATCAGTGGAATAAGATCATTTAATTATAGATAAAATGACAAATCATTTCAGACCTGAAGTATAAATGGCTAGACATTGAACAAACATATAACACCCTTACAACTATCTCACACTGAGAAATATTAGATCTATTTTAGACTACTATATTAGAATATATTTAACACCTTAAATTATCAGGGCTCACCTATGGGCCCAAAAGAATAGCTCAGTCAGTTTGCACTGAGATCCCTGTAGATACTGAATAATAAGCTTTCAAAGGGGTTAAATTATAACCACTTGGCAAGATATCATAGCCACTGCAACTGAGACTTTTATACTAGAAATATTCTTGCCCTCAAAAATGTATTTTTTTTAATTCTTCATTTTTTTTCTCAGTTTAATAGTTCAACTCAAGACAATTATTGCAGTATAAGCTCCATTACATGTTCTTTTAAATGTGTACAAGTTAGAATATACAAATATAGCACATACACGTAATATATGTATATGTACTTATATACAAACCCAAATCCAGAAAAGTTGGGACAGTAGATGAAATGCAAATAAAACAGAAAGCAGTGATTTAAAAGTGTTCTTTGACCTGTATTTGAAAAAAAAGGAAACAAAAAAAAAAATCAACAAAAAAAAAACAAATCAACATCATTGTTTTTGTAAATATATGTTAATTCTGAAATTAACATCTGCAACATGTTCAAAAATTTGGGACTAGGAACATTGTGAAATGTTCATAAACATCTTAAACAGGTGATGCAATCAGGCTGAATACTTTATGTGCAAGGATGAATCAAGGCTCCCCACTTTGCCAAAAATGCTACAGCAAAAATCCAACAGTTTAACAATAACATTCTTCAGCCAGGGATGGCAAGGATTTTAGGCACTTCACCTTCTACAGTGCATAAATACATCAAAACATTCAGGTAATCCAGCAAAATCCCTAGGCATAAAGGACAAGACCAAAAACCACAAATTAATGCACATGAATGCACAGCTTCAACTCCTAAGACAGCACTGCATTTAAAACCAGTATGTTTCTGTGATAAATATAGTGGTATAAGAAATAGACAAATCGTTGTCAATAAGCACCATCCATCACTACATCCACAAATGCAAGTTAAGACTGTACTATGCACAGCAGAAGTCATATATCAACAACGTCTAGAAACGCCGCTGACTTCTCTGGGCTTGAGTTCATCTGAAATGGACTGATGCACAATGGAAACATGTATTGATGGCTCAACCTTTAGATTTTTATCTAAATAATGCACTATGGGCCAAACAACAAAAGGACCGTCCATATTCTTATCAGCGTAAAGTTCAAAAGCCAGGGTCACAGTATGGGGGGAGTATTAGTGGGTAATCTGTGAAAACTCCATTAATGCTGAACATGTTTTAGAGCAACATATACTGCCTTTTAGGCATTATCTTTGTTGGGACACCCATGCTTATTTCAACATGACAACGCCAAGAAACGTTCTGCATGTGTTACAACAGCATGGCTACGTAATCAGACACACTGCACTTTCTGTCTACCATCGAAAATGTGTGTCTTATTAAGCTTAAAATATGACAACAAAGGCCCTGTATGGTCGTGCAGCTTTCAAAACTGGTCAGTTTGTGTCTTCAGTCCCCAAAAGCTTATTAAGTCTTGTTAAAAGGAAAGGTGATAAACATGCTCCTGTCCCAGAATTTTTGGGAACATTTTGCAGGTGTCAAATTTGAAGTGAGCATATATTTACAAAAGCACAATCAATTTCACAAAGTTAAACACAAAATCTTGTGTTTTGTACAGTGTTCATTATAATACACATCAAACAGAATTTACTAATCACTGCTTTCTGTTTTTGTTGGCATTTCATATACTGTCCCAACTTATTCGAAATTGAGTTTATAGTATACATAGATGTTCTCAAGTGGAAAGAAAACTTAGCTAATTACTTAGCTTCACTATTCACATGCCTAAAAAAATATGCGTTTATACAATCTGGTGGACAAGTGGTGGACAAAGTACTCAAATTGGTATTATAAATTACTCTTAAAAAGTAAAGGTACTGTGTGATATTCTAGCTATTCTAGTTATTGTAGCCTCCCATGGTGTTTAATCCACATTGTACAACTCATCTCTTGTGACTTCAGTTCAGGAAATGGGTAAAATGCCACTCTCCCAACAAAACTTCTGGACAATGTCTTTCTGATTTACAAATACCCAACATTGGAGACTGGCCCAGTTTAGTTGGCACTTAGATTTACTGCCTTGTATGTATGATTGGTTTTCTTTAACCTAATCTTTCTTTTTGAATATTTTGGAAAATCCAATGTCTTCTGTGCAGAAAGTAATAGAGTGAAATGTAGGATATTTTATTTTAGTAAATTACATGAAAAATATAGTTAGTTTGTTGCTGTCCACCACTGCAAAAGACCGAAAGATGAACATACAAATGCACACACACCAACACACATCAGGCCTGACATCGGGGGTCATTTTGTGGGGCAGTGGCCCATAACTGTATCATCATGCCCTGCTAAACCCAATATTATGTAGTAAGTGGCAAAAAACAAAGTGAAACTAAACTTCTACAGTTCACCATATTTAAAAGGCTACATCAATTAACATTCATCACTTTATATTTGTTGCATTTTGGGGAGGTGCTGCATGTTATGGGAAGATAAATCAGCAGACAGATGTCATTAATGTAAATATGGCTCTCCTGTTGATTCTTTCTGTTGAAAAAATCTGGCATACAATTTCACCCAGTGTGCTCCATATCTGTTTTGTTTTTCGTGCTGTGTGGATGCGCCACCCAATCCCACACCGTCCCCTTGTCCCCTCTGTGGTTTTCAAATGCCCCACTCATGATTTAATTCTGATGCCAGGCCTGACATACATACACACACACACACACACACACACACACATTCACAAACACTTTCATTCACATTGATTCAGTTTGATACTTACGCGTGAGGCCTTACATTGATATAGTTCTTGGGTACATAGCCCCTCCTCCCTGACAGTTCAGCTGTGTACCAGTTTGGATCATCATCCATGTTTGTCACCTGTAGCAACAAGCATACCACCAGCATAATGGTGTTGAAAAGAGGAGCAGCTGAGCTCTAAACATTACACTAGATTTACATTTACACTTCATGAAGGAAATACAGTGAATGCAGGGCAGGAAAATACCATAAAATAATGTTTCTATGTAATGGGTCATAGAATTCAAAAGTAATAGTGAGGAAAAAGGGAAAGGAAGAATGAAAGAGAAAAGAAGGATGAGGACAGATAGAAGAAAGAGAAAGAAGGAAGGAAGAGAAAGAAAGGAACAAAAGCAAGGAAGGAAATAAGAAAAAGTAGCAAAGGAAAACAGGAGGGCAGAAAAAAGGGAAATGAAGAGAGAAAAGGATGACAGAAGAAAAAAGGACAGAGAAAACAAAAAAAAAGAAGAAAAGAAGAAAAAGAAAGAAAAAAGGATGAAAAAGATACAGAATAGCAGAGAGAAAAAAAAAAGGAAGGAAACCAGAAAAAGAGACAAAGGAACAACATGGACAGTTAAAAGAATAAGAAATGGAAGAAAAAGAAGAAAGAACAGAAGGGCAGAGGAAAAAAGGAATGATGGAAAGAAAAAGGAGAAGAAAAGATAAAAGAAGGAAGAAAAAGAGAAAGAACTAATAAAGAAAAAGGAAGCAAACAAGAAAGGAGCAAGGGAGGAAGAAAAAGATCAAGAATAGAAAAAAGGAAAGAGTACAGAAGCAAGATAAAGGAAAGAAAGAAAAAAGGAGGAAAGGAAATAAGAAAAAGAGACAAAGGAAATAGGGTGGACAAAAGAAGATAAAAGATAAAAGAAGGATGAATGGAAGAAAAAGAAGAAAGAAAAGAAGGGTAGAACAAACTGGAATAAGGGAAAGAAGAAAGAGGAAAAAACAGACAAAAGAAGGAAGAAAATAAGAAAGAACTAAAAAAGGAAAAAAAGAAGCAAGAAGAGAGAAAGAAAGAAAGAAAGAAAGAAAGAAATAGAACTACATTACCCTTGTATTTGAGGTTTGTTAACAAAGTATGTACTACTGTTATATCTAAATATAAATCTAAATCTAAATACTCTTAATATATAAATAGAGTATGGTAGAGTGTGTATATATATATATATATATATATATATATATATATATATACCTGTTTGTACTATTTTTCCCTGTTGACTAAAAAAATATCCAGCTCTGAATAAACAAGGAATTTAAGAGGGTTGGAAACCAGTCATGTTTTAGACATAAACCAAGACTACTGAAGCCCAATGGACCCAGAAAAATGATGCAACAAACAGATGGTCAGTTACTGAAAACACATATTGTTTTATACTGCTACAATGTTATGCATCATCACCACCATTAACATCCCTAAGTGAAACAACAAGCATTTGTTTTTATATATAAAACACATTACATTATGCTCAAAAGTACATACATGAAGCCAAATCAGAGATTTTGTGTCAGTTTTTAAATGGAAAACAATGAATGAATACAATAAGAACAACACATTTCAGACAAATAATCCAAATGATGAACCTTTGCTTATTAACAAAATCAGCACAAAACATAATTGTGATTATGTGAATTTAATTGGCCCAAGTACTGACACCTGTGGGACACTACACATTAAAGACTGTACTACGTCTATCTATCTATCAAATATTTAGTAAAATGTCAATAAATCAATAAGTTTCTCTTCAGTGAACCATATTAAGTCGAACCACTCTGAATATACAATGATGGGCAAAAGTTATAGACCACGCTTCATTTATTTCAACTCCAGATAAAATGGACATTATATACAGGTTCATTTTTAGGAGATATTTCTGAGGAGATTAGACATTAGATAATCCACTTTCATACTTTTGTAAAGGTTAAAGGAAACAAGCAAAAAAACAAATGATTCTAAAACTGGAGAGAAAATAGGACTCCTAACAACCACCTGGAACATCCGGTAGACCAACAAAACTGTCCTCATCAGATAAACAGCACTGAAAGAAAATTAAGCTCCACTTTTGCTTCAGATCTGAAAACATCCACAGGTGTTTCTGTCAATCCTTCCACTGTGAGAATACGACTCAGTGGTATGAGTCTGAAAGGATGTGTAGCTGTCAAGAAGCCTCACTGAAAAAAGGAGTCACACCAAAAAGAAGAAAGTTTTATGGACTAATTAGTTCATATTTGTTATTGAGATTGCTTGGATTGTATCAGGCAGAAAATACAATCATCCTGTAAGACTGAACTTTGGAGGTGTGGAAAAACATCCCTGCAGATTCCTTTTTAAGAGATGAAAGAAAATCTCCTGAAAAGATTGGAAGTCGTAATAAAGACAAGAGTGGACACCCTAATACTGAAAAAAAATAATATTATATTTAGTTGTTGATGATTTGGTGTAATTTTCTTTTAAATATGCTTTCTATGAAAGTCCAGAGAGACCATAAGGTAGTTATAAGTTTCTAAATTGTTATATTGATATAACAAGTTAATTATCTTGAAATAACGAGTGTTATCTTATTATCTCAAGATAACAAAACTTGTCATCCTGAGATAACAAGTTAGTTATCTTGTGATCTCAAGATAACAAAGTTGTCGTCTTGAAATAATGAGTTAAATATTTTTTCTTAAGAAAATAACAAGATAACTGAATTAGTTACAAAAGTTACTACAAAAACATCACTACAACAAAAGTTGTCATCTTGAGAAAATGAGTTAATTATCTTGTGATCTCAAGATAACAAGGAGCTAACAAGATAACTAACTCATTATTTATCTTGGTATCCCGAGATAACAAAAGTTGTCATCTTGAGACAAGTTATTTATCTTGTGATCTCAAGATAACATAAGTAGTCATTTTGAGATAACAAGTTAATTATCTTGTGATCTCAAAATGATAACAAGATAAATAATTAGTTATCTTGTTATTTCGAAATAACAATAGTTGTCATCTTGAGATAATGAAGTAGTATTCCTGTGATCTCAAGATATCAAAAGTTGTCATCTTGAGATAATGAGTTAATTATCTTGTGATGTCAAGAAAACCAAGAGATAACAAGATAACTAATGCGTCAACTTGTTATCTCAAGATAACAAAAGTTGTCATCTTGAGATAATGAGTTAATTATCTTGTGATCTCAAAATGATAACAAGATAAATAATTAGTTATCTTGTTATTTCGAAATAACAATAGTTGTCATCTTGAGATAATGAAGTAGTATTCCTGTGATCTCAAGATATCAAAAGTTGTCATCTTGAGATAATGAGTTAATTATCTTGTGATGTCAAGAAAACCAAGAGATAACAAGATAACTAATGCGTCAACTTGTTATCTCAAGATAACAAAAGTTGTCATCTTGAGATAATGAGTTAATTATCTTGTGATGTCAAGATAACAAAAGTTGTCATCTTGAGATAATGAGTTAATTATCATGTGATCTCAAGAAAACAAAGAAATATCAAGATAACTAATGGGTTTTCTTGTTATCCTAAGATAACAAAAGTTAATTATCTTTTGATCTCTGGATAACAAAAGTTGTCATCTTGAGATAATGAGTTAATTATCCTGTGATCTCAAGATAACAAAGGTAACAATCCAAAAAATTACAGCAACAGCTCAGAGCCTCTTCAGACTTCCGTAGCTTTCTTCATGGATGTTCCGACTGGAAATGGAATAAACGCAGGGTGGTCTCTGACTTCTGTTACTGTCCAATCTATCTATGACCACAGGCTGCATAAGCGCAAAGATCGTGACCATTTGACACCACAGACACATGATCAAACAAGACGAATGTGATGATCACACACACACACACACACACACACACACACACACACACACACACACTTACCTTCAGGATGTCGCCCTTCTGGAAACTTAGCTCGTCACATTCTGTGGCTCTGAAGCTGTACAGCGCCTCAGCCTCCATCAGACAGAGGAAGACAGAGAAAAGAACGGTGGATGCAGTGCAGACACAGAGGGAAAAAGACAAAAGAATAAAGGACAAGAAAGAGCGAGAGTGAAAGGTTCTGAACACGGAGCTGAAGAAGACAGAGGAGGGACGAAACAGTGAGAGGCAGATAAATGAAATAAAAGGGGAGAGGGTTAAAGAGAGAAAGAGGCTGCAGACGGATGAGTAATATCCTTTAGTGGGAACTGGAGCTCGAGAACAGCAGCGCTGGAGAGGAAAAAAACAGAAAACTGTGACTCCACTACGCTGGAGTACAGCTGTTAACTGAGAGAGCGGAAAACAGAGAGCGAGGGAGGGAGGGAGGGAGAGAGGGAGAGAGAGAGAGAGGAGGGAAAGAGAGAGAGAGGGGGCAAACGGAAGGGATTGGAGACTGGGTCAAAACAATCAAGTTGGAAATGAATAAGATGTGAGACAGAGGAAGAGAGAGAGAAAGAGAGAAAAGGATAGTAAGAGAGAGAGCGAAAGGGAGAGAGAGAGGGAGTGAGATGAAAAAGATGTGAGACATCATGCATTGAAAAAGATTTAGTGTTGTGAGGAGAGAGAGAGAGAGAGGGAGAAAGAGAGAGAGAGAGAGAGACAGTAAAGGAGGAGATAGATAAAGACAATGAAAAAGAAATAAAGAAAGAGAATGGTTAGTGAGAGAAAGGAACAGAAAGGTAGAGAGAGCGAGAACGGCAGAGAGAAATAGAGAAAGAGTAAGAGAGAGAGAAAGAGAACGGGAGAGAGAGGAAGAGAGAGAGAAAGAGTGAGAAAGAAAAAAAGAGAGACAGAGAAAGAAAGAGAGAGAAAGGGAGAGGGGAAAGAGAAAGAGCAAGAGAGAAAAAGAGGAAGAGAGAGAAAGAAAGAGAGAAAAGAAGAGAGTAAGAGAGAGCGAAAGTTAAAAAAAAGAGGGAGTGAGATGAAAAGAGAGAGATGCAGAGCGAAAAAAGAAAAAGAGAAAGAAAGGTAGAGGGAGAAATAGTGAGAGAGAGAGAGAGAAGAAGACAGGAAAAGAGAGAAAATGAGAAAGAGAGAGAAAGGGAGAGAGAGAGAAAGAAAAGGAGAGAAGAAAAAAGAGCAAGAAAGAAAAAGAGAAAGAAAAAACGAGAGGAAAAGAGAGGAAAACTCTCTTCCTCTGTGTTAGTGTGAGTGGGTGTGTGGGGTGTAGGGGTCACTCTCTTCCTCTGTGTTAGTGTGAGTGGGTGTGGGGGGGTGTGGGGGTCACTCTCTTCCTCTGTGTTAGTGTGAGTGGGTGTGTGGGGTGTAGGGGTCACTCTCTTCCTCTGTGTTAGTGTGAGTGGGTGTGTGGGGGGTGTGGGGGTCACTCTCTTCCTCTGTGTTAGTGTGAGTGGGTGTGGGGGGGGTGTGGGGGTCACCCTCTTCCTCTGTGTTAGTGTGAGTGGGTGTGGGGGGGGTGTGGGGGTCACTCTCTTCCTCTGTGTTAGTGTGAGTGGGTGTGGGGGGGTGTGGGGGTCACTCTCTTCCTCTGTGTTAGTGTGAGTGGGTGTGTGGGGTGTGGGGGTCACTCTCTTCCTGTGTGTTAGTGTGAGTGGGTGTGGGGGGTGTGGGGGTCACTCTCTTCCTCTGTGTTAGTGTGCGTGGGTGTGGGGGTCACCCTCTTCCTCTGTGTTAGTGTGAGTGGGTGTGTGGGGGGTGTGGGGGTCACTCTCTTCCTCTGTGTTAGTGTGAGTGGGTGTGTGGGGTGTAGGGGTCACTCTCTTCCTCTGTGTTAGTGTGAGTGGGTGTGTGGGGGGTGTGGGGGTCATCCTCTTCCTCTGTGTTAGTGTGAGTGGGTGTGTGGGGGGTGTGGGGGTCACCCGCTTCCTCTGTGTTAGTGTGAGTGGGTGTGGGGGGTGTAGGGGGTCACCCTCTTCCTCTGTGTTAGTGTGAGTGGGTGTGTGGGGGTGTAGGGGTCACTCTCTTCCTCTGTGTTAGTGTGAGTGGGTGTGTGGGGGTGTAGGGGGTCACTCTCTTCCTCTGTGTTAGTGTGAGTGGGTGTGGGGGGTGTGGGGGTCACTCTCTTCCTCTGTGTTAGTGTGAGTGGGTGTGTGGGGTGTAGGGGGTCACTCTCTTCCTCTGTGTTAGTGTGAGTGGGTGTGGGGGGTGTGGGGGTCACTCTCTTCCTCTGTGTTAGTGTGAGTGGGTGTGGGGGGTGTGGGGGTCACTCTCTTCCTCTGTGTTAGTGTGAGTGGGTGTGTGGGGGGTGTGGGGGTCACTCTCTTCCTCTGTGTTAGTGTGAGTGGGTGTGGGGGGTGTGGGGGTCACTCTCTTCCTCTGTGTTAGTGTGAGTGGGTGTGGGGGGTGTGGGGGTCACTCTCTTCCTCTGTGTTAGTGTGAGTGGGTGTGGGGGGTGTGGGGATCACTCTCTTCCTCTGTGTTAGTGTGAGTGGGTGTGTGGGGGGTGTGGGGGTCACTCTCTTCCTCTGTGTTAGTGTGAGTGGGTGTGTGGGGGGTGTGGGGGTCACCCGCTTCCTCTGTGTTAGTGTGAGTGGGTGTGGGGGGTGTAGGGGTCACCCTCTTCCTCTGTGTTAGTGTGAGTGGGTGTGTGGGGGGTGTGGGGGTCACCCGCTTCCTCTGTGTTAGTGTGAGTGGGTGTGGGGGGTGTAGGGGTCACTCTCTTCCTCTGTGTTAGTGTGAGTGGGTGTGGGGGGTGTAGGGGTCACTCTCTTCCTCTGTGTTAGTGTGAGTGGGTGTGTGGGGGGTGTGGGGGTCACCCTCTTCCTCTGTGTTAGTGTGAGTGGGTGTGTGGGGGGTGTGGGGGTCACCCGCTTCCTCTGTGTTAGTGTGAGTGGGTGTGGGGGGTGTAGGGGTCACTCTCTTCCTCTGTGTTAGTGTGAGTGGGTGTGGGGGGTGTAGGGGTCACTCTCTTCCTCTGTGTTAGTGTGAGTGGGTGTGGGGGTCACTCTCTTCCTCTGTGTTAGTGTGAGTGGGTGTGGGGGGTGTAGGGGTCACTCTCTTCCTCTGTGTTAGTGTGAGTGGGTGTGGGGGTCACTCTCTTCCTCTGTGTTAGTGTGAGTGGGTGTGGGGGTCACTCTCTTCCTCTGTGTTAGTGTGAGTGGGTGTGGGGGGTGTGGGGGTCACTCTCTTCCTCTGTGTTAGTGTGAGTGGGTGTGGGGGGTGTAGGGGTCACTCTCTTCCTCTGTGTTAGTGTGAGTGGGTGTGGGGGGTGTAGGGGTCACTCTCTTCCTCTGTGTTAGTGTGAGTGGGTGTGGGGGGTGTAGGGGTCACTCTCTTCCTCTGTGTTAGTGTGAGTGGGTGTGTGGGGGTGTGGGGGTCACCCGCTTCCTCTGTGTTAGTGTGAGTGGGTGTGTGGGGGGTGTGGGGGTCACCCTCTTCCTGTGTGTTAGTGTGAGTGGGTGTGGGGGTCACTCTCTTCCTCTGTGTTAGTGTGAGTGGGTGTGGGGGGTGTAGGGGTCACTCTCTTCCTCTGTGTTAGTGTGAGTGGGTGTGGGGGGGGTGTGGGGGTCACCCTCTTCCTCTGTGTTAGTGTGAGTGGGTGTGTGGGGGGTGTGGGGGTCACCCTCTTCCTGTGTGTTAGTGTGAGTGGGTGTGGGGGGTGTGGGGGTCACTCTCTTCCTCTGTGTTAGTGTGAGTGGGTGTGTGGGGGGTGTGGGGGTCACTCTCTTCCTCTGTCTTAGTGTGAGTGGGTGTGGGGGGTGTAGGGGTCACTCTCTTCCTCTGTGTTAGTGTGAGTGGGTGTGGGGGGTGTAGGGGTCACTCTCTTCCTCTGTGTTAGTGTGAGTGGGTGTGTGGGGGGTAGGGGTCACTCTCTTCCTCTGTGTTAGTGTGAGTGGGTGTGGGGGGTGTGGGGGTCACTCTCTTCCTCTGTGTTAGTGTGAGTGGGTGTGGGGGGTGTGGGGGTCACTCTCTTCCTCTGTGTTAGTGTGAGTGGGTGTGGGGGGTGTGGGGGTCACTCTCTTCCTCTGTGTTAGTGTGAGTGGGTGTGTGGGGGGTGTGGGGGTCACTCTCTTCCTCTGTGTTAGTGTGAGTGGGTGTGTGGGGGGTGTGGGGGTCACCCTCTTCCTCTGTGTTAGTGTGAGTGGGTGTGGGGGGGTAGGGGTCACTCTCTTCCTCTGTGTTAGTGTGAGTGGGTGTGGGGGGTGTAGGGGTCACTCTCTTCCTCTGTGTTAGTGTGAGTGGGTGTGTGGGGGGTAGGGGTCACTCTCTTCCTCTGTGTTAGTGTGAGTGGGTGTGGGGGGTGTGGGGGTCACTCTCTTCCTCTGTGTTAGTGTGAGTGGGTGTGGGGGGTGTGGGGGTCACTCTCTTCCTCTGTGTTAGTGTGAGTGGGTGTGTGGGGTGTAGGGGTCACTCTCTTCCTCTGTGTTAGTGTGAGTGGGTGTGGGGGGTGTGGGGGTCACTCTCTTCCTCTGTGTTAGTGTGAGTGGGTGTGGGGGGTGTGGGGGTCACTCGCTTCCTCTTTGTTAGTGTGAGTGGGTGTGTGGGGGGTGTGGGGGTCACTCTCTTCCTCTGTGTTAGTGTGAGTGGGTGTGGGGGGTGTGGGGGGTCACTCTCTTCCTCTGTGTTAGTGTGAGTGGGTGTGTGGGGGGTGTGGGGGTCACTCTCTTCCTCTGTGTTAGTGTGAGTGGGTGTGTGGGGGGTGTGGGGGTCACTCTCTTCCTCTGTGTTAGTGTGAGTGGGTGTGTGGGGGGTGTAGGGGTCACTCTCTTCCTCTGTGTTAGTGTGAGTGGGTGTGGGGGGTGTGGGGGTCACTCTCTTCCTTTGTGTTAGTGTGAGTGGGTGTGTGGGGGTGTAGGGGTCACTCTCTTCCTCTGTGTTAGTGTGAGTGGGTGTGGGGGGGTGGGGGTCACTCTCTTCCTCTGTGTTAGTGTGAGTCGGTGTGGGGGGTGTAGGGGTCACTCTCTTCCTCTGTGTTAGTGTGAGTGGGTGTGGGGGTAGGGGTCACTCTCTTCCTCTGTGTTAGTGTGAGTGGGTGTGGGGGGGTGCTGGTTCTCTGTGATTCAGTGAACATGTGATAAAGTCGCCACAGAGCAGCTCAATTCGCTCATTTTAATGAGAGCTCAGTTCATTTCAGAGTCACTTTCAGAGCCTCAGACTGAACTGCACTGTTGGTTAAAAGGCTAAAACTTGAAGATCTCAGTAAGTGTTTGTGTGTGTGCGGGTGTGGGGGGGGGGTTGACTTCCTGTATCTGACATCTGACAGACATTTTCTTCTTCTCAAAACATGTGGATGTGACAGCCAAGGCCCCCCACTGCACTCACACACACAACACAGTACAGTCTTCAGAACATTTGCTATAGCAGGAAAGTACGATACACAATGAAAGTTTCAGTTGACAGAACCTGTGAGCCGGTAAGTGCTAAAAAGAAAATCAGTTTAAAATGTAGGACTGAATGTTGTTTGTGATTGCTAAAAATAAGAATTTGAACATATTCAATTTACAATATAGGACTGAATGTTGTTTGTGATTGCTAAAAAATAAGAATTAGAACATATTCAATTTACAATATAGGACTGAATGTTGTTTGTGATTGCTAAAAATAAGAATTAGAAAATATTCAATTTACAATTTAGAACCGCATATTGTTTATGGTTGTTTGCTAAAGAAATAAGAAAATATTCAGTTTACAATACAGGACTGAATATTGTTTGTTTGCTAAAAATAAAAATTAAAAAATATTCCATTTACAATGTTTGACTAAATATTGTTTGTGATAGCTAAAAATAAGAACTAAAAAATATTAAATGTATAATATAGAACTGAATGTTGTTTGTGATTGTTTGCTAAAAAATAAGAATAAAAAAATATTCAATTTACAATATACGACAATGTTGTCCATGTTTGTTTCTTAAAAAATAAAAATTTTCAATCTACAATTTAGGACTGAATATCTGTTGTGATTGCTATAAAAATAAAATTGAGAAAATGATGAATTTACAATATAAAAACTGCATATTGTTTGTGCTTGCTAAAATTAAGAATTAGAAAATATTCAATGTACAATATGGGACAGAATATTGTTTATGATTTCTAAAAATAAGAATTAGAAAATGTTCAATTTACAATATAGGACTGAAGATTATTTACAATAGTTTACTAAAACACTTAGAGTAAAACAACATTCAGTTGTTCACTATAGGCCTGTCTGCTGTTCATGATTTCTGAAAGTATAAGAATAGGAAAATACTCAGTTTACAATGTAAGACTGAATATTGTTTAAATTTACTTGCTGAAAGAATTAGAATAAGAACCATTCAAATTACAATATAAGAATCATGTTTAAATGTACTAGCTGAAATAATAAGAATAAGAAAATACCCAGTTTACAGTCTAAGACTGAATATTGTTTAAATTACTTGCTTCAAAATTCAGTTTACAGTATAAGAGTGAATTATGTAATTGATGAAAGAATTAAAACAAGAAAATATTCATGTTACAGTATGATACTGAATCTACTTTAAAACTACTTGCTAAAATAATATGAAAAAATATTCAGTTTTTAGTATAGAACTGAATATTGTTTATAATTGTTGGCTAAAAAATTAAGACTAAGAAAATATTTTTTACAGTATCAGACCAAATCTTGTTTAAAATAGCTTGAAAGAACAACACAGAATTTTTGCATTATAATATAGAAATGAAAATATTTTGAAATTGCTTGCTTAAATCATAATATTGGCAAATCCAAAAAATATCATAGGTAAAAAAAATATAATAATAATTTGTTGATTGATGTTCTAATGTTTCTTATACTAGCACATGATTACTTGTACACAAGAATTAAAGGCAATAGGCTGGAGTTTCATGTCACTTTTTCCATCAAAACATGCTTTATTAATTTGAATTTTACTTTTTTAACAGTTTATGTACCCATTTTTGGAATGAGTATGTATATATCTACAAACCTAATTCAATGTTGGTAAATTTGAGTAATTAAGGTTAGTTGGCTGCGTGCCTGATAAATAATGTGCCTGAAAAAATAATAAAGTTTTAATGAAGTGACTCCGACATTGTGATTTGGAAGTGCATTGAACAATAGAAATAATCTTTTTATCATTTTTTTTTATATTGCTTCACACACACAGCAATACAAAGCCTTGGAAAAGTCGTGATCAGGGCAATTTGCACACACAGAGGTGTAGGCCGTTATTCCTGAAGTAGTGGACACCTACATGTATTTTTTGTCTGTAATCTTCCTCTTTCTTTAGAGGCCGTTGGGTTTGTCTTCAGTGGCAGCCCTGTCTCAGCTTCATGCTCAGCTTTCCAATGCTCTCCAACAACACCAACAAAGCCCAAGACAAGATCATCACTGGCAGGCAAGAGTTTATTTTTAGAACATTTTCTTATGGAGAAATTAATGCAAAACGGCAAAAAGGGTAAAAATCATTGGACCTAACATAAAGCCCTGAGGGACCCCATTATACATTTTGAGCTCAAAGAGAGAGAAGATCTGTTGTACTGAGTGAGAATTCAAAGATCTGTTGTACTAAGTGAGAGTTTATTCTATTGCATACATTGATGAACAATCAAACAGATGAACAAACAAACAAATGAACTTGTTAATTAATGTAATAATATATGTATTAATGGACTTTTCAGGCTGCTTGGAGAAGATGTTTTTTGCATCACTCTGTGCGCTGGTCCAGTCTCCACTGGCCAGGAGCTCTACTGACAGCCTTGTGTGCCGCTAGCTTACTCACTTGCCATGCCATTGATCAAAACAGGTAACATATATGTGTATATATATATATATATATATATATATATATATATATAATATGGATCAGCCATAACATTAACAACCTCCTTGTATCTACACTCCATTATATCAGCTCCACACACTTTGTAGTTCTATAACTACAGACTGTAGTCCATCTGTTTCTCTGCATACTTTGTTAGCCCCCTTTTACCCTGTTCTTCAGTGGTCAGGACCACCACAGGACCCCCACAGAGCAGGATGGTGGGTCATTCTCAGCACTGCAGTGTCACTGACATGGTGGTGATGTGTTAGTGTGTGTTGTGGTGGTATGACTGGATCAGACACAGCAGTGCTGCTAGAGTTTTTAAACACTGTGTCCACTCACTGTCCACTCTATTAGACACTCCTACCTTGTCAGTCCACCTTGTAGATGTAAAGTCAGAGACAGTAGCTCATCTGCTGCTGCACAGTTTGTGTTGGTCATCCTCTAGTCCTTCATCAGGGACGTTACTGTCTGGATGTTTTTGGTTGGTGGACTACTCTCAGTCCAGCAGTGACACTAAGGTGTTTAAAAACTCCAGCAGCACTGCTGTGTCTGATCCACTCAGACCAGCGCAACACACACTAACACACCACCACCACATCAGTGTTACTGCAGTGCTGATAATGATCCAGCGCCCAAACAGTACCTGCTCTGTGAGGGTCCTGTGGGGGTCCTGACCACAGAAGAACAGGGTAACAAAGTATGCAGAGAAACAGATGGACTACAGTCTGTAACTGTAAAACTACAAAGTGCTCCTATATTGGAGCTGATAAAGAGGACAGTGAGTGTAGATACAAGGATAGTGTGCCAAATAAAGTGCTCAGTGTATATTGTGTGTGGTTTTCTACTAAACACCTGTACAAATGGTTAGTTTGGTTCTTCCTGGTTTAATTCCATTGAATTTCATGCTTCCATGATCCATACTTGGTCTTTCCTTATGGTTGTCATAGTGACAGCATGGCCCTGATTGGCGGCTGTGCTGTTCTACTCCTCCTTCTGGCTGGCCTGGTTTCCATGGCAGCTCTCCAGCGGCTGAAGAGTTCAGAGATGCCTCGGCGAGTAGAAACGTTACTGAACTCCTTGCAGGGTAATGTCACGACTCATGGGCACATACGGTTCTAGGCAAAAATGGAGGCCCCTCTGGGCAAATGTCATCTGTTATTGATTTTCTGAGGGAAAAAAAGTGAACACATCTTCTACAGAGAACACACTTCTGCACACTTTAATGCACAATTACTGTTTATTTTTCCAAATTGAACATACTGGAGCCCCTTCATGATGCAAAGAACCATTTAACCATTCAAAAGGTCTTTTTGAGTGTTCGTGGTTCTGCATAGAACCATTTTTTTTTACTAAAGAACCTTTGAAGAACTATCTTTTTCATAAGCGTGCCATTCGGAATCACAATATAAAGCCAGTTCTGTTGCATATGCACAATGGTTCTAATATGCTAGTCCTGTTAACATTACAGGTTTTTATATAATCAGCACGAAAACTGTAAAAATAAAAGCAAATAAAATGAATTAACAAATAAGAAATTTAGTTATGTCCAGAACGATGAATGGAGCTGAAGCTGATTCTAAAATGTAAGGCATCGTGAGATTTTTAACTAATTATAGTAGATTATAATAAATATATTATAGAAAACCAAATGAAAATCGATAACAGATCATATTGCGTATTATTTAACACTGAAGAACTTCTTGTTGTCCTCAAAACACATGAAATATTGAATAAAATTTCTAGTAATGTGTCTAGTAATGTGATTCTGGTACTGTGAAATTTCACAGGTTCAGTTAATGTAAGAAATGTAAGAAATCTAGGACATTTTAAACGTGTCTTAAACGACGAATAACTTTATTAATAGTGCAGTTTTCATGAATGAAGCAGTGCAAAATGCTTTACAGTGAAACAATGAAGAGAAAGTTCTATAAATAGATCATTATGGTGCATTATTTATTGTATAATAACCTCTTGTTGATCCTGAAGCACTTGAAATATTGAATTAATTAAATTATTCATCAACAAATAAATAAATAAATATTCTTCTTGGTGTCTAGTTTGTAATATTTAAACCATCAGTTAACTCTTGAATGACAGTGTTCACACCATGCATGCAGCAGCTTTCAGTTACTGAACCTGGCGTGTTATTGGTTGCAGAATTTTTGCAGCACCCGCCCTCTGATTGGCTAAAAGGCACCGAGGACTTATTTACGCCTTCTTCGCCAGCTGTGTCACTGCAGTGGACCTACCGGGATGGCCGACTGGTCAACCTGCCTGTCAGTCTGCTCGTGGAAGGTGACATCATCTCTCTACGGCCAGGCAACGAAGCCCCCACTGAGCTAAGAGGCATCCAGGTCAGAGTTGTCATGTTTAACCGAATAGAAAGCAACCTCAGCAACGCAACCGTGCATTGCGAGCTCGGAGACCATATTTGACCTCGCTCTCACTGGGTGGGTAGGATGGCCTTCCCTCTCCCCCCCAACATGCAGCACAATTCTAGCCAACATAACTGAGTTCTCTTTCAAACTTTCCATTGATTATTTGTGGGATTTTGAAAAGCTTGGTAGCATTGTGTTGACAGGTGGAGATCTAACTAGCAGGAGGTAATTGGCTACAGCTCAACTGAGAAGAAATACAGGCTAAAAATCCAAAAAACAATTAAATAAAAAATGCATCAAAAACCAGTGAAAAACAGACTCTTTAAAAGTGTTGTCACAGTTGGTTGGAGAAACTAATATTAAAAACATTATAGCATATTTTATACTATTATACACTTTCTGGCCAAAGAAATGTGGACACCCCTCCTAATTATTGAGTTTGGATGTTTTCAGCAACACCTATTGCTAACAGGTGTATAAAATCAAGCACATAGCCATGCAATCTACATAGAAAAACACTGGCAGTAGAATGGGTCACAGTGAAGAGCTGACTTTAAACATGGCACTGTCATAGGATGCCACCTTTATCACAAGTCAGTCTGTGAACTTTCTGCTCTGATAGATCTGCCCGAGACAACTGTAAGCGCTATTACTGTGAAACTGCATCACTCACTAGAGAATTCTAAACTGCCTTTGAAATCAACATCAGCACAAGAATTGCATCATAAAATTGGTTTCCACGGCTGAATAGCTCCACAAAACTCTTACATCACTATGTGCAATGCCAAGTGTCAGCTGGAATGATGTGAAGCACGCCGCCACTGGACTCTGGAGCACTGGAAACGTGTTCTCTAGGGTGATGAATCACACTTCTCTGTCTAAAAGTCTAATGTACAAATCTGGGTTTGGCAGGTGCCAGGAGCTACCTACCTGAATGCACAGTGCCAACAGTAAAGTTTGGTGGAGGAGGGATAATGGGCTGGGGGCGTTTTCCAGGGCTTGGGCCCCTCAGTTCCAGTGAAGGGTGATGTTAATGCTACAGCACACAAAGACTTTTTAGAAAATTATACACTTCCAACTTTGTGGCAGCAGTTTGGGGAAGAGCGTTTCCTGTTCCAGCATGACTGAGCCCCTGTGCACAAAGCGAGCTCCACAATGGTATGGCTTGACAAGTTTGGTGTGGAGGAACTCCAGTGGTCTGCACAGAGCCCTGAGCTCAACCCCACTGAACAGATGAACTGGAACGTCAAGTATGAGCCCTCTCATCCAACATCAATGCCTGACCTCACAAAAGCTCTTTTGCCTGAATTTGCACAAATTCCCACAGACACACTTTAAATTCTCATGTAAAACTGTCTGAGAAGAGTAAAGACCATTATAGCCGCAAAGGGGGCGACTCCATATTAATGCCCATGGTTTTGGAACGGGATGTCCAGCAAGCTCAGGTTTAATAGTCAGGTGTCCACATACCTTTGGCCACATTGTGTATTTCTAATTACGATTATAGATCAACTTCATTGAAATTTCAAGAGCGATTCCAAGACCTTCAACAAATCCAGCATTCAGGCTTTAAATTATGTATTCATACTATGTGGGAACTAAAATATAAAATGATTTGAAGACAACATCATGTTCAGATCATTCACCCACCACCTCTGTATCTGATTGGTTGGTAAACACAGGAAGAGGAGCATGTCGTCCTTTCTCGCAGTGATGTCTTCAGTCACCTTTCCTCCCCTCCATCTCCACTGGACAATGGGAGGCCGCGCCCACACCGCTTGGTCCAGCCTCAGCTCTTCAGGGTGACCAAGACTCCAGCGGTGGATGTGGTTCAGTAAGATACCTGTCTTGAAGCGATGGTTGAAACCAAAATCAAATTGACTGTCCCCCCCCCACATGTAGTCCATCAGCCAAGATATGTTTGGTGTCTGAAATTTGCACTGGAGCTATGAGGCTAATTTAATGGAAGTAATGGAAGCTTATATTCAGCAATTAGCATGCATGCATGACTACGCACTTGCCCCAAACCAGGCCGAGTTGTTAAATAGTCAGAAATAGACTTGCTTGAATGGTTTATGAAACTGTATGACACACTGTTATCTACAAAATCGCATACTTACGAGGCAGAAATAGTAGTACCTAATATCTAAAGCAGTTGCAGCTGTCTTATTGAATGCCTGGATTTTGTCAGTAGTTTTGTGCATTTTTATAGATAACAAAACAGTGTAAATTTTTATACCTACCATCCATTGATTGATCCTGGGTGTTTTAGGTCAGACAAGTCAGGTGAATGATGTAGCTGCTTAGCTGTTCTATTACCAGGTGTGTGTAATTCCCTTGTTAATTCACATACAAGTGTGCAGAAATTCTGAAGTCTGACATTTGCATTCTGGATATGATGCAGTTAACTCTCAATATGAAGTCCTCTACCAGTGAAGCAGGCCATCATTAGGCCAAAAAATCAAAACAAACCCATCAGAGAAACTTTAGGTGTGGCCAAATCAACGATTTTTACATTCTCAAAATGAAAGAATGGACTGATCAGCTCAGAAACACCAAAAAGCCTGGAAGACCATGGAATACTGGAATTTTTTCCCTTTACAAGATCAACAACACCCTCCAGGAAGTAGACATCTCTGTGATAAATTGAACAATCAAGAGAAGACTTCACCAGAGTAAATATAGACTGTTTTCCACAATATGTAAACCATTGCGAAGCCTCAAAAGCAGGAATACTAGATTAGAATTTGTCATAAAAAATTTAAAAAGGCTGTACAGTTCTGGAACAACATCTTATGTACAGAGGACAGAAAGATAAACTTGTGACAGAATGATAAGAAGAGAAGATTAAGGGAAACAGGGATCTTACAGGATCTGTAAAGCATGGTGGAGGTAGTATCATGGCATGGGCTTGTATGGTTGCCAATGGATTTGGTTCCTTTCATTGATGATGTGACTTTTGTCAGCAGGAAGTGAGTCATTGACTATGAAGGATTTCCAACAGGGTATTAATAATTAACAAATGATGGCCGTGTATAAAATTGGTCGTGTTTCCTACACCATTCACCTGATTTGGATGTAAATACTGTCCAGCATGCTGCGGTAAACTAACAAAAACTTTGTTGATGTCCACACGTTTGCAGCCCTGACTGAACATGACCATTTTGAAATCATAAACCTACAATTACTTGTTAATTGTGTGTTTACAGGAGATGTTTGGAGCTCTCTCAGCACAGACCGATCTCCGTGCTGGATAACGAACGCTTCACTGTACAGAGTTTACTGGAGAGAGGTCCTGCTCCCCTCACACTGGTGAGCATTTACCACAGTCTGTCACTTTCTATAGCCAAACTCTTTCAGCGAAACTCAGAAAAAGTTGTACAGTGAATAATAAATAACACATAATGTGATAGTAACATTCTATACTACCAAACCTGAAATTCATATTTGTGGAAAATGTATGGTTAATGGTGCTGTAGATGATTTTGAAATGTGAGGGAATCTTGAGTCAAATAACTTGAGAAGTTATTAGTATATTTCAATTAATTATAAAAGAGTAAAATGAAAATATGATACAAAGCATATGATCACTGAAAATATACTATTAAAGCATATTATTTATTATTTAATAACTTCTTATTTTCCCAAAATACATAAAATATTAACTAAAATATAGAAATAGTCCTCGTTGTGTCTATTTTTGTTGTACTAATGTTGTATTTCTTTGTATTTTATATTCTTTTGTATAATATATGAAATAACAAATAATATTATGACTTGTCACAAATATGACAGTTTATATTGTGTTTGTATAAGTTATTATACCTAAAAACATTGACACAAAGATAAAACAACTTTTGGTGTGTAGTTTATAATATCCAAATGAACACTGTTATTCATTATTTTAAAGCAAAATTTAAAATAAAAAATAAATAAAAATTGTAAAAATATATATACAATATAGGAGATTTATAACTAGCATAGTTGACTATTCAAAGTATTTATTGTTATTTAATTAATCATTTATTTGTTTGTTTGGGACGGAGGGAGTATTTTCTTACAGTTACTCTTCTGTAACGTTTCCTGTTCATCTACTAAAGTAAAAAAACAAAGATGTGGTGAAACATAGCATAAAATTTGCACAGTTAACTATGGCTGGTTATATTACACTAGATTTTATTTTATTTATTTATTTATTTATTTTATTATTTATTTGAGGGTGAGGGGTCATTTTGGTTCCAGTTCTTTCTAATGCAACTCACATTAGAACTGATTTTGAACTTTTCAGGTCCACTGAAACTCTAAGTTCTTTTAGGCTGGTTGTGAAAGTCATTAGAGAAAAAGTACTGATTTACTTTCTTCACTTAATCTGCTGTTTCAAATTCCTATATTAACCCCCCCAAAGGGACAAACTACATAAAGTGGTGCAAGATATTTCTAAGTGGAATTTCAGTCCCCAGATAAGACTGATAACACATTTTGTTATTATATTATAATATTAATTATTGATAGCATGTGTGTTTTATCACAGTTTTGAGTTTCAGAGCTCTAGAAAGCTAATATTTGTTCTTAGATGTTTAGATATGGCAGTCTCGGACAGTATTTCTGTTTCTGTATGTCTAAGAGGTTTGCTTTACTGTGACTGCATGTCTGGTACAAAAATACTCAAATATGGCATCAATTTAATTCTCTGTGACTTGTGGATCACAAACCATTCATACGGTGTCATGAAAACGTAGTTCCCCCCTCCTGATCTCCTCTATTCTTGCATATTTGTCACACTAAATGGTTTGAGGTCCTCATAAAAATAGAAGACAAAGAGAACATGAGGAAATGCAAAGCATAGTTTTTATTTGATCATTTCATTTTTTGAGGGAAAAAAAGTTTACAACACCTACACCACCCATATGAGAAAGTAATTGCCCCCTAAACTGCCCTCAACAGCAACAACTGCGACCTCTTATAACTGGCGGTCAGTCTTTCACATCGCCGTGGAGGAATTTCGGCCAACTCTTCTTTGTAGAATTGCTTTAATTCAGCCACACTGGAGGGCTTTTAAGCATAAACTGCCCTTTTACTGCCCTGCCTCAGCATCTCAATGGGATCCAGAACCTTGACCCGTCCACTCCAAAACCTTAATTTTGTTTCATTCAGAGGTGGGATTCTCTTGTGCTTCAGATCAGTGTCTTGCTGCATAACCCAATTGCACTTGAGCAGACTGATGACGGGAGAGTCTCCTACAGGATTTTGTGGCAGAGAGCAGAATTCATGGTTTAGTTAACTATGGCAAGTCACCAAGGCCCTCAAAGAGCAAAGCATCCCCTCACCATCACACTGCCACCACCATGTTTCACTGTTGGTGTGATGTTCTTATTGTGGAAATCTTTATGGAAGATGTAACAAGGCCCCAGTTTTCCAACAATTGCAACTTTTGACTCATTGTTCCACAGAACATTATTCCAAAAGCCTTGGGGGTCATCAAGTTGTGACAAACAAGTAAGACAAATCGTTTCTCTTGGTTGGCCGTGGTTGCCTTGCAACTCTCCCATAGATACTATTCTTGCCCAGTCTCTTTCTAATGGTGGAGTCATGGATGCTGACCTTATCTGAGGCTTGCAAGGCCTTAGATATTCATCTGGGTTCTTTTGTGACTTCCTGGGTCAGTTGTCACTGTGCTCCTAGAGGAATTGCGATAGGCTGGTCACTTCTGGGAAGATTCTCCATTGCTCCGAGTTTTCTCCATTTGGAGGACATTAAAGGGATAAACCAAATCTGCCAACAGAAGGAAAGATGGAAAGCAAATTTAATCTGATCTTTAGAGCATGTAGTCCTGGTAACCTGTAAGTGCTTAACAGACTAAAGTGAAGAAATGCAGTTACTGATTATTTCTGTAAGTGACTAATCTATTGACTATTTTGTTTAACATACAATTATGTCTTCTGCACGTTCCTCTGACTTTCCTCTGCACCACCATTATCCAAATTTCCATCTGTATGACAAGCGATTCATTTTTGGCCCAGTGAAACTGTATCATCCCCCAAGCTTCCTGTAGGGTACTACCAGATTGACTACCTGTATCATATGAACGTTAGAGAGCATTATGGACCTCTGAGTTTTGTCTTACTTTGTAGCATCATGCCCATATGAGGAACTTTGGATGTAAGCTGGTCATTTCTATGGGAAACATGAACAGTTTTCTTGAAAATTACTGCTATATTATCCTGTTGAAAACAGAAAAAGGTCATAAATTTTATCCTAAGTTCATGTTTCCTCCATCCTCTGAATTGCAACATAATAAAAATATGAATATTGCTCCATGTTAGCTAACACTGGGCATTAGATTGACATCATAAACTAGCAACCTCACAAAAATACCCTATACAAACTTGTAATGTCAACTCAGCGTTAGCTTTTTTCTAGCATGTATATACCAATATTCCTATTTCCTATTTAGTGACCTCGTACTTCAGAGGATCCAGTTCAATTCTAAGGAAAAATGTACATGAACTCTTCATTTTTCCCATTGGTAAAAAAGCTCCGTAACTTTTATGAACATGCCAATGACTACAAATTGATGCACAACTACTAAGATCTGAGTTTTTTAATAGATGATGTGTCGAACTTTTTTCCTATAATCGACGTTGTTAATGACTAACCGACTTTGTCTGCTAATAAGTACAGTCACACTAAAGTGGTTGTAATGTATCTCAATTTATTCTACTTCATCTTGCTCTATCTTGCTGTTTACACCCCAACTAGGTGCTTTTGCTGATGTTGAATATGCTGCGTTATGTCCTGGGGGCTCCAGGAGTCGGACCTTGGCCTGTTACCCTACTGCAGCTTCCAGTAAGACAGACGTGCAAACATTATTTCATACACATATGTGCACATGTGCTAGCATGACCAAATCAGCTCAGTAATCCTGCTTTACTGTAGGTGAACGGCATTCTGCCCCTGCTGCCCTTGACCTTCCCGTCGCTATGGTTACTGGTGGGCATATACGGGGAGGTCCGTGTGCTTCTTCAGATGGGCCCGCAGCCAACGGACTGGTGGGTATGTGCGTTGCCATGGAGACCACACTGGAACAGGCATATTAATGTGTATGAAGTACTGGATTTTGGTCAGCATTGGGTTTGGTCTTTAAAAAATGTAGACCTTATCAGGGTAACAGTTGATTTTGGTGAACAGGAAGTGTGGAAGATGACCTGCAGAACATTTTTCATGGTGCTTGGAGGCCGATCGCTGAGTCTTTGTCACACAGCGAGTCTACTGCACAGCCTGGGCTCTGTCACAGTAAGAGTGTGTGTGGTGTTATCTGACTCTGCATGATTAGACCTTTGCTTCCCAACTGCTCTACACCATCTCATATTCCCCTGCACTGCAATGATTACATCTTTACTGGTGTGGACATTTCAGTAGGACAACAAGAGAATGCTAATCTATACTCAGTGGCCACTTTATTACCATCTAGTCCTTCATCATTGCTTAGTTTCTGACCACAGAGATGATCTTGTCTGGATATTTTTGGGTGGTGGACCATGTCAAACCTAGCAGTGACACTGATATGTGTAAAAGCTCCAGCAACACTGCAATGTCTCATACGTTCATAAGAGTACCACCAGTGTTGGGGGTATCACAGTAAAATTAATACTTTTTCCTATAACTACTGTAACACATTAAAGTTTAAATCCCTATAATCATGTTACAGTATTGCTTGCATTACTCATATGTCTCTTACACTGGCTTTACACAGTAATGTTTTCATGCAACTTTAGTTGCTTGAAACCTACTTGAAACTTAATTGCACTTGAGTTGCACAATGTGACAACTCAAAACCCACCTCAATGATAATGCTAACTTCTGGTAGCATCCCTATTCTAGTAGCAATTTAATGCTAAGCTAACAGCGATTCACACAAACACTTTCTGACAAGGCTTAAGTTAGCTTCTTATTGGAATTTCCTATTCCACCTTAAACGGTGCAGCAGCTACATTCTGCTGCATTTTCGGCAATGGAACGGGACATTTGTTGCCGCCAGAATGTGACTGCATCACTGTTTAAGGTGGGATGGAAAATTCGAAAAAGGCACATCTAGACTAAACAAGAGCAAAACATTCCCTCACCATCAATCACACTACCACCACCATGTTTCACTGTTGGCATGATGTTCTTATTGTGGAATGCTCTGTCGTGTTTATGGCAGATGCAACAAAGCCCCAGTTTTCCAAAAAAGTCCACTTTTGACTCATCATTCCACAGAACATTATTCCGAAAGTCTTGGGGGTCATCAAGGTGTGACAAATGAGTGAGAAAAAATCTTTATGTTTCTCCTGGTAAGCAGTGGTTCAGACAAGACATCATACATTCTATTGAACCCTTTACTATGAAACAAGACTAGTACTGTAATGGCAGCAGACTTTAAACACAAGCATGATTCAATGAATAAAAATGAACTCAAAATTGTAACAGTGCATTTTTTTTAGTTCCTGGAAATTATTATTATTAGATAGATAAAAGGCAAATAAATGACAATGACAGTTGGAAAAAACATATAAATATTGCAAATGTTGCAAATATGTAAATGACACCCCACAGAAGACTTTATAGCAAGAATGATATAGTGTATCAAAAAATAAGAGCCGCTAATGTGGCTAACTAGTTGAGTATTGAGTAATAATGTATTAAAACTTCTGAATTGCTTTGTGTAGATGTTAAGTTGCAGGGAACTCACAACATGCAACATGTTGCATAAAAGTTTCACTGTGTAAAGCCAGCTTAAGCGAGCTGTATTAATTACACACTATGCATTTAGTCCTGTGGTCAGAAACCGACCAGTGATGAATGGGGTAGGGGTAGTCAATGGTGCATGACTACAGTTCTGCTACAGTCTGTAATTGCACACCTGTACATTGGAACTATGAGGTAGGTGGAGCTCATAAAGTGGCCAGTGAAAGCATAAGTTAGGTGCCTTTAGAAGTGTTGCACATATAATTATGCGGCAAGGCAATAAAAGTTAGCACATACATATGTTTCAGGTGCTGTGCTGTGTTGATAAGCAGGGCATTCTGTCTTGGCCAAGTCCAAACCCAGAGAAGATTCTGTTCTTCAGCAGAACATCTGCCTCTCACGAAACAGAGAGAGTGAAACAAAAGGAGAAAGACAAAGACGAAACTGGCTCCAAAGAGCTTGCTCAGGTATTTACGTCACTGTGTTTAGCAACCTCTGGTCAGCGCTTGGTGTTGGTGGAACTTGCCCTTTCACTACTTATGATAGTGGAGATTATGATTTGGCCATCTCAAAGTTCCCGCTTACATTAACAACTCCTTTTTAGCTGCTCTTACAGTGGGTGTGTCTTGATTAAAGGTGTGTTGGTAGGTAGATTACAGGTAACCACAACAGTATGACAATCAACATTAGGCAAAACCAAACTTTCAATACTCTTAGACAAATTAGTCTAGCTAGTTGGTATTAATTTTAAGGTTGCATAGTTATTCATATAAACTACTTACAATAATGTGCCAGAGAGAAGACTATTATTATATGGAGCAGAAATGGTCTCTAATCACTATTCCCTATATTATAAAACCAGGATCACTACATAAAACACTATTATAGTGAACAGAAATGATCTCTAATCACTATTCCCTACATTATGAAACTGGGATCACTACATAGAACACTATTATAGTGAACAGAAATGATCTCTAATCACTATTCCCTACATTATGAAACCGGGATCACTACATAGAACACTATTATAGTGAACAGAAATGGTGTATAATCGCTATTCCCTATATCACAAAACCAGGATCACTACATAGAACACTATTATAGTGAACAGAAATGGTCTCTAATCACTATTCCGTATATTATAAAACCAGGATCACTACATAGAACACTATTATAGTGAATAGACATGGTCTCTAATCACTATTCCCTGTTATAAAACCAGGATCACTACATAGAACACTATTATAGTGAACAGACATGGTCTCTAATCACTATTCCCTACATTATGAAACCAGGATCACTACATAGAACACTATTATAGTGAACAGAAATGGTCTCTAATCACTATTCCCTATATCACAAAACCAGGATCACTACATAGAACACTATTATAGTGAACAGAAATGGTGTATAATCACTATTCTGTATATTATAAAACCAGGATCACTACATAGAACACTATTATAGTGAATAGACATGGTCTCTAATCACTATTCCCTATATTATAAAACCAGGATCACTACATAGAACACTATTATAGTGAATAGACATGGTCTCTAATCACTATTCCTTATATTATAAAACTGGGATCACTACATAGAAGACTATTATAGTCAATAGACATGGTCTCTAATATCTATTCCCTGTTATAAAACCATGATCACTATATAGAACACTATTATAGTGAATAGACATGGTCTCTAATGACTATTCCCTGTTATAAAACCAGGATCACTACATAGAACACTATTATAGTGAATAGACATGGTCTCTAATGACTATTCCCTGTTATAAAACCAGGATCACTACATAGAACACTATTATAGTGAATAGACATGGTCTCTAATCATTATTCCCTGTTATAAAACCAGGATCACTACAAAGAACACTATTATAGTGAATAGACATGGTCTCTAATCACTATTCCTTATATTATAAAACCAGGATCACCACAAAGAACACTATTATAGTGAATAGACATGGTCTCTAATCACTGTTCCTTATATTATAAAACTGGGATCACCACATAGAACACTATCATAGTGAATAGACATGGTCTCTAATATCTATTCCCTGTTATAAAACCAGGATCACTACATAGAACACTATTATGGTGAACAGAAATGGTCCCTAATCACTACTCCCTACATTAGACAGAATATCTCGAGAAAATGGTGCAGTACTTATGACGTATATTCCGTAACTCCTTCCCCCGCCCACCAGACACGGCCCCTCTGTGGTTTGGAGATGCTGAGTCTGTCAGTGGGACGGGCACACTTTGATGACACGCGTGTGCAGTTTGATGACATGCAGTGGCAGCGCCATGCTCCATCTCTTCGGCCACTGGGTCTAGCTGTGCAGCTGCTGCTCTCCAACCCTGTGGTGGCGGCACGCATACTACACCTCTCTGACCACCTCACCCATGCTGCCCTGCTGCGCACGCGCCCCCCATGTCAGCCCGTGCGCCCACCTTGGGGACTCTACCAGCTCCCGAGGATACTGGGTGAGTCAGGGTCATCTAGTTTAGTGAATTCTCTATCCTGGGTACTCACTGCCCAGCGCAGTTTCAAATACACCATGCCCCAAGATGCTTGATCTAACTCACCTAACCAACCTTTCAACAGTGGCCTTAAAAGAACACATTTGTGGGTGGAGGTCAATTTTGAGGATAGAAGGGTGACCAAATGATTCTCCACATGGTTTCTCAGCAGTAGAACAGCTAGAGCTGTGGTCACCAACCCTGGTCCTGGAGATGTACCTTGCTGCAGAGTCTAGGTCCAACCACAATCTGCCACAGCTGCTCCAGCTAATTAACTTCTTCAAAAGTCCTCAATTGGCTGGAGCCAAGCAGCCAAGCAGTGATTCTAGGTAAGAGGGGGAGGCAGCGTGTTAGACGCAGACTGGATCTAAACTCTCCAGAAAAGTAGATCTCCAGGAGGAGGGTTAGTGACCACTGAGCTAGAGAGTCTGTGTGGAGTATGTTCTGCGTTTGCTCAATCAAAGTGAAGTGCCACTCTGAGCATAAGCTCACTCTAATTCTCTATTAACCTGAAAACCATCAAAGCTCTATAAACCAAATCACCTCATTTAATTCACACTAGACTTGATTGTTTGTTTGTGTGTGTGTGTGTGTGTGTGTGTGTGTGTGTGTGTGCTGGAAGGTTTCTCTCCTTCAGCTCAGGATCCGTTCCAACATAGGCTGAGCGTGGCTGCTTACACCCTACCCACAATCCCTTGCTCGGGAGAGCCGAGGGTGATGGCCCCTCCTCCTGTGTCCATGAGACGTCTCCCGTTCTCACACCTCATCGCCCTGCTGGTGCACCACACACACACTGGTGAGCACAGATGGACACACTCATGCACACAGATGCTGTTTGATTGTTCATTTATCTCCTAATTTGGTCTGTCGATCCTCAACCACAGGCGTATAAAAAAACCTATAATGTTTTTTTTGACCAGAAACTGTGACTATTAAAGCTTGTATTCACAGTCAGTGATGCATCTAGAACTTCTGGTATACGAATATGGAAATCACTATTCTGGTGTTCATTCAGTTTCATTATGGGAAGAACATTTACAGACTAGCAATTCAGTCAAATGCGGATTTTATCACTGTTTTTGGAAGAAAACCTTGTATCTCCATTTTTGTCGTTTTTCAGTTTTTGACATAATTTAAAAATGCCTGTTGCCCTTTACATTGTGTGTACATTTCATGATGATTGGACCAAGAGAAACGTCCAAAATTACTTGGAAAAAACTGACTTACATCCTGAGTACTTGTGTTAATTTTATATATTTAACAGAATATCATACAGTGTCTGAAATGACATAAAGAAGTCTATTTGGGATTACGTAACAACTTGTGTACCATAATTTAGATTTTAGACACACTAAACTAGCAGCTATAAGCTTTCATTAGCTTCATAGCTCCAGTGCAGAGCAAACTTGAGGCAGCATAAATGTCTGGTGGACTACATTTAGTGTAAGGGGGGAATTGTACAAATTTGATTTTTTGACCAGACTATTGCGTTAATTCACATTGGCAGTGCTACTCACGCATCGGGTCATGACCTCCACCACCGCGGGGAAAAAGCACAGAGATTTAGGCTGACCTCTTTAAACCCATCTCTCTGAGTCATCCCTGCAGCAGACCCCAGTGTCAAATTGCATCAGCCCATGTTAACTAGTCACTGCCCCCCTCTGTGACACAGTTGTCCTGATACATGAATCGACCCTAAATCTTCTCAGTGCAAAAAGCCATTAAATTCACTCAAGAGCTTTTTACAGCCCAGGCAGCGGAAGGCATAGCTGATGTCACATTCGTTGTCTTTGCTTCAATTCTGTTGTATTTGTACTCTGGCTGTCTGAAAGAATTGTTTTTTTTTTGTTTTTTTTTTTGCAGTGGTCATTGATATGCTGCTATGTCATACTTTCATGAAGGTTTTTTAATGATCTAAATGAAACAGCTTCCCATGCATTGTCGATAGGCCCCACACAGTGGTTGTTCTATACACATTTCCCTCAAGTTCTCAATGGGATTTTAATCTGGTGTTTGCTCGGCTGTTGCATCTCACTAATTTCCTCATGCCGTTCATTTGCTATGGCCTTTATTCACCTTTAGTCAGTCCAATCTAGGGGAAAATTGGGGCATGTCCATTTCAAATGAAATGTAAATAAGTATTAGTGTGTGAATGCTTGTTTCCACAGACCGAAGCTGATTCATCAGTTGCACTCAAATCACCCCTGGTTTCAATGTTTTACTGATGTTGTCCTGAGTAGTTTCTATGTCATTCAGGTCATTCGTTTTTACGCCACTTTGATGAATAGAGCCAATGAGCTGGTGGCATCTTGCACTGTGTTGTTGGAATATCCAGTCGTTTTTTACCTAAAACAGTGATGAAATCAAGGCACTAAGATCATACGAGATCATACGAGCCATGCCTCAAAGCCTTTAAGCCAAAGAAGGCTGAATAAACAAACAGCCCAGTATTCAGAGTCAGGCAAAAAATTGCCAAGTACTGATTGAGTCACACATTCAGTATGTCTGGAAGTCTTAGGCACCTAAACACATTGTTCAAAACCATTTGTCTTGGCAGAAAAACTATAAATAACATTAGAATTATGTAAATAAAAATGTAAATAAATATAAATGCAGTAAACAGCAGCAAGAATTTCATATGTTGAAAAAAGTAGCTGATAGCTTGTGAGCTAGTTTAAAGAACATAGCTTGGTTCCAGATGTTAACTACAAACTTGAAAAGTGCCTTTCCTAAAGGAGAGTGATTATGCAGCTTGAACAACTTCCAAATGGTTGCTAAGGTCATTTGTGTTTACTATGGTATTTTAGGTGTTGCTAGGTAGTTGCTATGGTATCTCAAGTGGTTGCTATGGTGGTGTTAAGTAATTACTATAGCATTCATGATGGTGGAGAAGGTCTTGCTATTTTGTTGTTATGGTATCCCAGGTGGTTGCTAGCGTGATGCTTTGCATTGTGCAATCAATAATACTACTAGATATCCTTGAGGAGAGTTTTGGAAACACATTGACATACATATAATCAGTACTTGTTTTATCAATATTGTTTGTATTTATTCTAAATTTAGTGTTTTTACTGGGTTTACTGACCAGGAATGCTAATTCTGTACTGTATATAGGACATTTGTAGGACGTTAGATGGGAACTGGTAGGCAGGATTACAAACTGTCTTTGTTATTCGTTTGAATATAATTCTAAAAATAATTCCATTAAAACATCTATAACTGCTTTTGGGAACTGTAGCTGTTTACACATAGTATATTGCATTAGACACTCTTCAAGTCACCAAAAATGGGAAACTAACCCTTTGAATTTTTACATTTCAGAGCCTTTAAGGCCCAAAAACTCCTTAGAATGGCAAAGTAAATGGGCGGAGCCAAACTGCTATAGGCTGAATAGGTGGACATGTGTTAATGCATTGGTTTTCATGACAATTGCAAAAACAATTAATTCAAAACAGGCTGTTTTTGCAGCTTATTTTCCAGGTATGGATTCTGTATGAATGTGTTATGAGTCTGGCGTTGTCACAAAACATGCTGCTTAAGTCTATGGGTTGAAGAAAAGCTCAAAAATGAGCATCTAAAAATGGTGCATCAATGGACTTTAGGGGAATAAACCAAAGAAAACTGTAGAATATCGGTTCTTCAATCCCCATTCTATCTTCATATTACTCTCCAAATCTAGGATATAATATAATTCTTGTGGCCTCCAGGCGAACTACACCTCTTCTCTTATGGTTCTGCTGACGTTGTACTGGGAGCGTGCACTGAATTCTGGGACGGAGAGGATCTTCAGCCCCTGACCGATTCAGACAGGTCAGATACCCTGGGTCGAGCGGCATGTGTGAAATACTATGCGTGAGAGCAAGCTCAGGTGGAGGTGGATGCTTTTTTGTTGGTACATGCATAATGTATTGTGTGTTGTGAAGGCAGAAAGAAGGTGGTGGATTTTTATCAGCGCTCCTGCATGGCTGGACAGTGTGTCGCCGTGTCATTTAAGCCCCTGACCCAACCTTACGACCCAGAGATGGATGGAATGTGTGTAGAAATGCCGCTGAATCAAGGTGCTGAGACTGCAGGTACACCTATAATGGAGCACACCACTCATTTTTTAAAAACATCAGCATCAGTATAGGGGGACATCATAATGCTCTTGTAAAGCCTTTATTAAGTCTTATCAGGCCAGTAGCTGCTGATTAATTTGCTGTTTATTACCATTTCATTAACCGGTAATTAAGCTGAATTGAGCATTTTCCACAGCATTTTAATTTCAGCATTAAACATCTAGTTATTGCTTAATAACATAGTAATGAACAGCCTCCTGATAACAGGCTGCTCATTGCCTTTTTATGGTAAGTTGATAAGACTAGGCTGATAAGTTTGTTACCACCTGTTGGCTTGATAAGGCTTAATAAGGGTAGATTAATACACCTGTTGTGCAAAATATTATTATGCAAAATATGCAAAAAAAAAGTTTGTTATGTTTTGGGGGAGCCTCAGTTGAACTATGAATTTTTTTACAGTAATGTTTATGCAAAATAAATGTGTAATGGAAAAGTGTATAATTTATAAAGCTAAAAGTGAACTGGAGCAAGTAAGTCAACAAGTGTTTTTAAAGTGTTTAAATCAGTGGTTACCAACCCTCCTCCTGGAGAACTACTTTCCTGCTAATTGTGGTGCCAAAATGCATCAAACATGACTCCTTGACTGTTAATTAACACTGATGCACTGAATACAGCCAATTCAACAACTTCTGAAGTGTGCAGGACTGGGGTTGGAACCAGTTGAAAATTGAGATTGTAAGCAGTTGAAGATTGGGGTTGGAACCAGTTGAAAATTAAGGTTGGAACCGGTTGAAAACTGGGGTTGGAACCAGTTGAAAATTGAGGTTGGAACCAGTTGAAGACTGAGGTTGGAAGCAGTTGAAGATTGGGGTTGGAACCAGTTGAAAATTGAGGTTGGAACCAGTTGAAGACTGAGGTTGGAACCAGTTAAAGAGTGGGGTTGGAACCAGTTATAAATTGAGGTTGGAACCAGTTGAAAATTGGCATTGTAACCAGTTGAAGATTGTGGTTGGAACCAGTTGAAAACTGAGATTGGAGCCAGTTTAAAACAGAGATTGGAACCAGTTGAAGATTGTGGCTGGAACCAGTTGAAAATTGAGGTTGGAATGAGTTGAAGATTTTTGTTGGAACGAGTTTAAAATTGAGGTTGGAACCAGTTGAAGATTGGGGTTCGAACAAGTTTAAAATTGAGGTCGGAACCAGTTGAAGATTGGGGTTGGAACCAGTTAAAAATTGATGTTGGAACCAGTTGAAGACTAGGGTTGGAACCAGTTGAAGATTAGGGTTGGAACCAGTTGAAAATTGAGGTTGGAACCAGTTGAAAATTAGGGTTGGTACCAGTTGAAAATTGAGGTTGGAAACAGTTGACAATTTACGTTGGAACCAGTTGAAGATTGGGGTCAGAACCAGTTGAAGATTAGGGCTGGAACCAGTTTAAAATTGAGGTTGGAACAAGTTGAAGATTGATGTTGGAACCAGTTGAACATTGAGGCTGGAACCAGTTGAAGATTGAGGTTGGAAGCAGTAGAAGATTGAGGCTGGAACCAGTTGAAGATTGAGGTTGGAAGCAGTAGAAGATTGAGGCTGGAACCCATTAAAGATTGATGTTGGAACCAGTTGAAGAGTGGAGTTAGAACCAGACACCACAGGGGGATAGATCCCAGCAACCAGGGTTGGTGACCATTGGAACAAATTCTTTTTTAAGTGTACAGTTGTGCAGTATTATTTCATAAGATAAAAGCTGTGGTTGTACTGTTTTATCTTGTCACGGTCATCTTTGTGGAGAAGTGTGGATTGTTTTCACAGCAGGAGGTTTGCACAACCCCGTTCATCCCCCATTGCTTGCTAGCAGCTCAACACAGAGTCACAACATTTCCAACAGTGCCATATTTAATCTGCTAAATAAATGTATTCAGTTAAATTAAAACATCTGGCTTGATTTCACATGAGTTGCTTAATAAAGTAGCAATGAGCATCTGGTTAATTACTAGCTACTGGTCAGATAAGACTTAATATAGGCAATACAAGGACATTATAATGCCCCCTATACTGAAGGTTTGCTGAAATATTAGTTTCAGGACTATATCTAATACAAGTTTGCATTTGTGTTTAAGTTGTATGTGTAGAAATAAGGTGTAGATACTCTGGTGAAAATGTGTTTATATGAATTCTGTATTTTTTTTGTGTGTGTAGGGGACCTTTCTTTGTCTCCCCTCAGGCAGCAGGTATTCCTAGGTCTAGTTTCCTCCCAGTACCAGGCACGACCTGACATGATAAGGCTCATCTCAGGACTGGACAGTGCATGCATTCGCTTTGTTTATTTCTCCAACGAGGAGGAGGTTCGCAGCAAGGTGATGACATGTAGAAAAACAGCTCCCTTGTACTTTCACCCGGTGGCCCCTTCATGAGCTCCACCTACCTACCTTATAGCTCCACAGAATAGGTGTACAATTACAGTAGCTCTGTTCATGCAAAATTTATCATATGCTCTCTACCACATTCATCATTGTTCAGTTTCTGACCACAAAAGCACTGCTGACCAGATTTTATTTGGTTTGTGGACCATTCCCAAATCAGTGACAGTGTCGGTAGTGTCAATGCACAGCAGTGTTGCTGGGGTTTTACACACGTCTGGTAGGTGAGCACCTAAAAATACCCAGGATATGCGGTATAAATGCTGGGTCCTTTTCTTAGGTATTTGCTGAAAAGATGGGTCTAGAGACGGGATGGAACTGCCACATCTCTCTTCAATCAGAATGCTTTCCTCTTGATCCAGAAAACATTGAGGTGCCAGAAAGGGCAGAAGGTAAGACAAAGTTCTAAACCTCGTCATGCTCTACTGAGATTAACTGCTTCGGTATTTTGGTTTATAGTTGTTAGATATCATACATTTTTAATCTGCCTCAGAGGATTCATGTCTGCTTGGAGAACGTGACTCTAATGAGTCAAGGACAATGGAACATGATGGGGCATGTCTGATTGAAGATTTAAACAGGGTAAGACAAGCCAAAACATACACATACACAGATCAGTCTTGTAGCTCCACTGTGCTGGTGTACAGTTAGAGATTGTAGCTCATCTGTTGATGCTTAATTTATGGTAATAATCCTTTAGCCCTTTATTAATGGTCAGATCAGGTAAAAATCCTCAAAAACATCACTGTGTATGATACATCAATTCAAATGTAATACCCATGACTATGGTACAATTAGTCAACAGCAGTCAACAGCAGTCCTTTGGTCAGATATTGACCAATGAAGAATATAAAACACATCATTCCTCTTGGTAGATCATCATGTGGGAACTATATATTCTCTTGCCGATACCACATGCATAAACACTGCATTATGGCAGAGCAGTTTCCAGCCAGATCAGCATGTTTCAGGTAGAATTAGATTCTTTCTTTTAGACTTACCTGAGCTGATTCCTGTATTTGCCCCCCAGATGAACACTGCCCCTGATGTAACAGCCCGTATAGGACTTGCCGTGGCAAGTGGTCCTCAGGCATTCATTTAATAGAGCCATTTCAGTGGAACTGATACTGTTTTATTATCCTCCACACTCTTGCAGCTTCTTTTTTGTGAGTATTTGTGATTATGATATAATCAGGAATGCACTGGAGACATCTTATGTGCAGAGCTGCACATAATGCAATTGTCAGAGACAGTCCTATTTTTGAAAAATGGTGTAGTTGGTAGGGATTTGCCTCAGTGGTAAAAGTGAGAGTAGTGGACGAAGGAGAGGATCTTCACTTGTACAGGACCTGACTGAAGTTACTCTTGCAGCAACCACCGTTCGCAGGGTTTCTCATGAAGGTGCCACCAACGGACAGTTACGCATACTGGAGTTCTAAAATCTAAATGTAGTTGCAGCGTGGAGCCTCTGGATATTCAACAGGTTTTTGTCTTGTCTAAAATTCACGGTCACTTCATTTTTGCCTTCTCCTTGTGAAACAGCTAGCTTTCTTACAAAAGTAATACATGCCAAGGTGACACTTTGGCTTATTTTGGTGATTTAAAAAGTTACCTGCTGTTGCTGCAGTTGGACTTTATAAGTTGCCCCTGCCTCTATATATAATCACAATGATAGCATCTTGTTGGCAATAAAGCGATATATACTGCTTCACATTATGACCACCTCCTTGTTTCTATGCTCATTGTCCATTTTATCAGCTCCACTTACTATATAGGTGCACTTTGTAGTTCTACAATTACAGACTGTAGTCCATCTGTTTCTCTGCATACTTTGTTAGCCCCCTTTTACCCTGTTCTTCAGTGGTCAGGACCCCCATGGACCCTCACAGAGCAGGTACTATTTGGGTGGTGGATCATTCTCAGCACTGCAGTAACACTGATGTGGTGGTGGTGTGTTAGTATGTGTTGCACTGGTCTGAGTGGATCAGACACAGCAGTGCTGCTGGAGTTTTTAAACACTGTGTCCACTCACTGTCCACTCTATTAGACACTCCTACCTTGTCAGTCCACCTTGTAGATGTAAAGTCAGAGATGATAGCTCATCTGCTGCTGCACAGTTTGTGTTGGTCATCCTCTAGTCCTTCATCAGCGGTCACAGGGCGCTGCCCACAGGACGCTGTTGGCTGGATATTTTTGGTTGGTGGACTATTCTCAGTCCAGCAGTGACACTGAGGTGTTTAAAAACTCCAGCAGCACTGCTGTGTCTGATCCACTCAGACCAGTGCAACACATACTAACACACCACCACCACATCAGTGTTACTGCAGTGCTGAGAATGATCCACCACCCAAATAGTGCCTGCTCTGTGGGGGTCCATGGCGTCCTGACCACTGAACAAGTAGTCATTGTATTCAGGATCTCTGTAGATATGCTGTCAGGACCAGGAGTCTTGTTGGTCTACAGAGTATTGACCATACACAGCGAATGTTTGGGGGAGGACCATGTCTGAAACCCCTCCTCCTTACAGTCTTTCGCCCTATGAATTGCCATCCTCACCTTCTGTTCCTGTGACAAAGTTTTTGCAATCCCCGCTGCCACCCCATCTCCTCCCTGTTCCTCAGTCCTATATCAGTCCTACCACGACTATGAAGGGGGGGTCCGGCCTTCTAGCTACAGGCAGAAGCCACCCAGAACTCCAGCCCAACTTCTCCCACCTCCCTCAATCCGTGAGCCCTCATACCACCACTACCAGCTTCAGGTCCTGAATTTTGTATTTGACTATACCTGCCCAAGCAGTTACATCAACAGCTAAATTACTTGCTAATCTACAAAATCCCAGTCTGGAAACTGGATTCAAAGTCCATAATTAAAATCCTCTGGTTGCAAGTGCCAGTAACCAAAGGATAGGTGTACCCGGAGGGCTTTGGATTTGTTCTTTAGCTGAAATAATGTCTTAGTGATGCTCATCATAGAGATTGAATCACATGAATTCAATGCCAGCCTAGTGCCTCTCTCAAGGCAACAATGTCAGTATCACAATGCATCAGCTCCATGCCTACAAAAGCAATTCTTGTCAAGATTATCCAGAAGAATCCTGATGCTACATGTTGCTAGTTCTAAGGGGATTACAGATCTAGCGATGGAGTGTCTGGTGACAGCAGCAAGTGCATATGTCCTGGGTGCCCCAGTCAAAGACCCACATGCTAGCAGTATAGAGTATGTGTATGACCTCTGTGTATATGAACTGTCTTACTTAATGGGGGCAAGGACCCAGAACAGTGGCTCTCAAACCAGAAGGGTCATGTTTTTGCTCTACACACCTGTGTTACAAGATGGCATGGAGCAAAAAAGTGGATCATCTAGGGGTCCCTGGTTTTGAGAACCACTGGCCTAGAAAAGACCTGAGTGGCTTACTCAGATACTCCTAAATAGGTTACACCACTTATCTGGTCATTCCTTTCCCTGTGGTCAAAAAACCAAGCCATCCATGTTGAAGAGTCCAAGAAAGCATAATTGGTCTTGAGTAATGAGAACATATCGGGACAACCATAAGAAGTTCTGGGCTAAATGTATGTGGGAACATAGACTTATAAGGGTGGGAACTGAGTGCAAAATTGTCCAAACCAAACCAACGCCTTGTGATGGCAGGGCTCAAAGTAGGGGGCAATGCTGCACTGTTATTAGCTTATGGATGTAATGTTAGCACAAAAAGACAAGGTAGGATCACACCCATCACTCAGCATGGACATCTGTTACCCAACATATCAGAACTGGCAGGTAGCATTCCTCTCAAAGCACACTTCTCCAGGCATGCGGGTGGACTTGGCCACAACTAAATAGGGGATAAAATTGAGCAACTCTCACTCACGAAGCTAACTGTTCAGTATTCTGGCTGTGTTTACAGGCCAAACTTCCTAAAGGCATTGAGAATGTTCGGCCTCACCTGGAGCACATTGATAACGTCCCATTACTGGTCCCTCTCTTCACAGACTGCACGTCTCAGAGTAGGTCTCTCTCACATGTGCACACCTACACATAATGGGCAATGGTTTTAAACATGATAAGCCAAAGATAAGATCATTTTTATATTTGCATTAACTGCCATAGGCATGATGAATGAAAGAGCACTATAGAAACTGCTAGATACTTCCTGAGTAATGGACTTTCCTGTTTAAACTTACCATTTCACACTTGTCTGGATAGCATGATTGACTGTTTGATTTCAAGATCACTCAAGTTTCAAATCAGCCAAGCAAGTATAAAGAAAGAATATAAAGAAAAATTGTATGCGGATAGGGTTATTATAGTTTTTTAAGAAAATAATTTGAGAAAATAGTTTTTGTGGACAGTATTGTCTATGGTAGCCCACTCCTGCCATAGAAAAGAGAAACAACGTTTCTGTTTCCGGCAGCAGCATGTTAAATATGACTTAGTATCTCAAAATAATGACTTGTTTTCTTAAAATAATGATTCAGTATTTTGAAATAATGACCTTTTCTCAAGATTTTGATGTACAATGTCAAAATAGTGGGTTATTACAGTTTAAGAAAGTAAATGATTATTTTTGGATAATAAGTCTTTCCTACAAAATACTAAGTCATTATTCTGACATTGTAAGTCATTTTTAGATATAAAGCCAATATTTCCAGAAAATAATTGAGTACTTTGAGATTTTAAGACATTATTTTGAGAAACAAAGTAATAATTTTGAGATGAAAATAAATCATTATTTTGCAAAACTAAGCCAAGAAAGCAAGTCATTATTTTGAGATTCTAGTCAATATATATAAAAAAAAAGTCATTTTGTGATACAATGTTAATATTTTGAAAAAAAAAGAAAGTCATTATTTCAATATACTGAGTCAGTATTTCAAGAAAATGATTTTTTTAAGATAGTAAGTCAATATTTAGAGAAAGTAAGTCATTATTTTGGGATACTAAGTCAATATTTTAAGAAATAAGTCATTATTTTGTGATAGTATGTCAATATTTTGTTATTATCTCATAGAAAAAAGTAACCCTGAATCTGTGTGTGTCTGCATGTTTTTGAATAATAAGTCATTATTACAGAATACTAAGTCATTATTTTGACATCGTATGTCATTCTTAGATACTAAGCCAATATTTCAAGTGAATAACTGATTACTTTGAGATACTAAATATCAATATTTTGGAAAAATAAGTCATTATTTTGGGATACTAAGTCAATATTTCAAGAAAATAAGTCATTTTGTGATATTATGTCAATATTTTGGAAAAACAAGTTATTTTCAACATACTGGTCAATATTTCATAAAAATTAGGTTTTATTTTAAGATACTAAGTAAATATTTAGAGAAAGTAAGCAATTATTTTGTGATTGTATGTCAATATTTTGACAAAACAAGTCATTATTTTAATATACTAAGTCAATATTTCAAGAAAATATTCTAGTTTTTTTAAGATACTAAGTAAATATTTAGAGAAAGAGAAAGAAAGAGTAAGTCATTATTTTGGGATACTAGTCAATATTTCAAAAAAATAAGTCATTTTGTGATATTATGTTAATATTTCAATAGTCAAGTTATTATTTCAAGATACTAAGTCAATATTTTAAGAAAGTAAGTCATTATTTTGTGATAGTATGTCAATATTTTGACATTATAAGTTATTATTTCAACATACCAAGTGAATATTTGACATACTGCTGCTAGAAGCAGAGAAGGAGATAAAAAGGCAATGTTTTCTGCTCTACCTGATAGTGTGTGTGTGTGTGTGTGTGTGTGTGTGTGTGTGTGTATGTGTGTGTGTGCACTGTAGCTGAGTGTGAGATGGTGTGTATCATGCAGGAGTATGGAGAAGTTGTGTGTTGCCTTGGGAGCAGTCAGAACATCAATAACAATGGCATCTTCCTGCAGAGCGACATTAGGTGATGTGATCTTTCATCTTATTTTTAGTCATCACTGTTGTGCTTGAGCTCCTTTCTTTCTTCACCTGATCTGCCACTCATAAGCAGCATCATGGTTCTGTCCTGATGGTGAACAGTATTGCTTTAGAGCCTCTGGCTCCCGCGTGGACTCAGTCCAGTTCCGATGCCCCTCAGAGGCCGTCACACTCCCGAGACTCTGGAAGTCTGGCTCAGCTCTCTAGCGCCATCTGTGGGCTGGCCTGTACAGTGCAGCTCCACCACCAGGACAACAGCACGGTCATCAAACTCATCAAGCAGGTATGTCCAGACAATAAATCCAAGACGTAAACAAAACAGAAAGCCTGTTTACACTTAGTAGACCTGCTTATGTACTTTAACATGCTTATTGCTAACCCTGTACATAATATATCCACATAATACATATACATGCAGCTATATGCAAGAGTTTAAACACCCCCAGTCAAATTACATGTTTTGTTGATAATAAGTTAACACATCCTCTACTGAGAGCACATAAATTGCATTTTTTTCTGCAATTTTTTGGAAAAAAATAAAACTTAAAATATTAAATGTGCCAAAATGTTTGCACAGGCCACATTTTAATTGTATGTGTTTTTAATGTTAAATTCAGCAAACAAATAATAATTGTGTATTAAATATGTGCATGCAGAAGTGTGTCTCTGTAGAGAATCTTTTAGCTTATTTTCACTTGAGAAAAAAATAATAATAATTTGACAGGGGCGCCCAAACTTTTGCATGCAACTGCAGTAATTTGTGCTCACATCTTTAAATGAATTGACTTTATCATTGCACACATATAACCATGTATGTACAATAACACCCCTTTTCACGTTTTTATGGTATTTGTTGACTGTGTTGTGTTTTTATTTTGATATATTTCTTGTAATAATAAAGAAGTTTCTGCTTCTGATTCTCAGGCTCGACACATTACAGCTGGTATCAGGAAGTGCTTTCTGTTTCTCCTACAGTGTCAGCTCTCCCTCGTTCTGATCCAGGTGCCTCCTTCACAGACACGTCCCAAAGTTTTATAACACACTTCTATAATCTAAGAACAGCTCAACCAGTTTACATTAAAGTCCCTGTAGTTACTGAATAATAAGCCTTAGTAAGTAATAAGCCTGGGAGTTTAGGAGGTTAACGGAATGTAGCGTAAACTAAATTACCACCGACAAAGTTTCCCCATTTACTGCTCTGGATTAGAAAAGAGTAGAAAATCTGTCGACTAGAAAGACACCGATAGAAGCCACTGGTCAGTTTTTAATTTTGTGAATTAGCGTTTCAAATACAGTCATGTGCAAAAGTTTGGGTGCCCCATCAAATGACATTTTTTGTGATTTTCTAAGTAAAAATAAGAGCAAACATCCTATATAGGGATCAGACCTAAATCTCCACTTTATAAAACAATTGTAGTGCATAACTTTTATTTATTTTGATTTTAATATACTGGGGCAAAAAACTTAAAATATAAAGGGGTGCCATAACTTTTGCACAGGCCACACTTTTGGAAGAACTTATTTTCACTTTAAAATCAACTAAAGATATCAGGAGATCGCAAGTTCGACCCCCAGTGATGCTACAGCCATCCGTGGCCAGGAGTCCACAACTGGCCTCGCTCTCTCTGGGTGGGTTCGATGACCCCCAAAATCCCACATCACTCAGCGCGATGTTAGGCAGTGCAGCGATCGTTCGGGCAGTGTTTACCTCCAATGACGTTCAGCTGTCCAATGACGTTGCGTTAGCAGCAGTTTGAAAAGATGTGGTGGTGCTTCACAGTTGATGGAGGAAGCCTATGCTAGCCTTCGCCCTCCTAATGCTGGTGGTATCACGTGATTGGGGGGGTCCTTACTAGTGGATGAAATTGGATGTGACTGAAAAAAGCCAACTAAACATATAATTTCACCATCAGAGCATCTAACTTTTCCACATGACTCTAAGTTAAAGGCATCTAAAACTCATTTAAAGTTTACTACGCATATAAAACAAAAACAAAATTCAAAAATACAACCATTAACATTACAACACAATTCATGTTTTAGGATGAGACAGACGTGGAAAAATGTTTTAAAAAAAAAATTTCATCACAGTTCAAACACTGGGCCAACTGAATAAAAGCGATTTCTGGTACCATTTTATGATCAAACAGGAGTTTGTGAAGGTTGTCTATGCTAATACCGAATCACACACCTGGGAAAACCCCACTCACAAAACTCACAAACCACAAATTGTTCCCTGTGGAAAACTAAACACCTCAGACTGTAGAATACATGAAGTTCTACATGGGTTCTAGAAGAATACACGTTCTGAATACATGTTAATTACAGAATTAAACAACTGCCCAGTGGCTTCTTTTGGATTTGAGTTTTGAAACAACATTTTTGTGGTGTTTTTTAAACCAGTGTTTCTCAACCATTGGGCCGTGGCCACGAGTGGGCCTTGAGACACCTTCTAGTGGTCCTCAGGCCAATACTGAGGGGGTGCCAGTGGTCCATTCTGGGCCTGAGATGGCAGTACCATAAAATAAGAATTGACTTAACAATAATGTTCATTGATGCATGTTACATACTGCAGGAGTGAATACATCCTGCTAAAAATCTCCCAAAAATGAGGTTAAGTAAAAAGTTTGGGTCTGAGTCTTGTTTTCTTGTGGGCCTTAGTGACAAACAAGTGAGCCTTTAGGTAGAAAAGGTTGAGAATCCCAGTTTTAAACTACAGGGAAATAGGTTAAAACTGGTTTGGCTGAAAATCACTGTAACGTTCTTCTCTCTTTAAGGCTGGTTCTGTGTAGAACTGTGACCGGTGTGTGTGTGTGTGTGTGTCACCGCAGATTCTGGCGAGTGTGTGCCAGCTGCCTCCTCCTCTGGCTACCAGTGATGTCCTCTTTCTCTCTTGTTTATATTTCCCTATTCTCAGGTGTGCATAAACACACACACACAAGTTTGTATTCCTAACATAATGAGGTCCTTCTGTGTGCTTTCTGTATTTAAGTGAGTTACGTGTTATGCTACACTTAATCAAAATCTAAATGTATCTCCAAGAACTGTTTACTTTTCTAACTGAAGCTGCATTTCTAACAAAACAAAACAAAACACAGAAACAACAACAAAAAAAAGTCCCCACAATGTCAAAATATGGGCCATTTCGGTTAGACCACAGGTTCCCAACCCAGGTTCTGGAGTAGCAGTTTTCTGTGCTCTAAAGCCCAGCCCCAAGTGGTGTACTCACAGTCCTGCAGTCCACAATTGTACATACATGAAGCTGTTTGGGGTCCCATTTCTCATTTTGCTGTTTAGAAGGATGCTCAGTAGTGCCTTCTATGCACCCTTAACGCAGCCTTCAGCGAGGAGCACAACAACACGGGCAAGCCAATCAAAGTTAGTGGTTTCACCTACAGGAAGATATTCAGATGTGATTGAAAACATTTGTGTATTAATTTATCTTGTAATTGAGCTGAATTATGCCTGTAATCTGGATTCAGATACTGTGCATAAAAAACATTGAGTTGCTTGTGGCACATGAAGGGCTGAGGGCAGCTGCAGGGCTTAGGGCAGCATTTGGGACTGGCCTTAACTCTAAAACTTGGTAAAGGGTCGTTAATAAGCTCATAAGTTGCATCAGGTGTGTTGGGAGCAGGAAAGACAGCAAAATGTGCAAGGCAGGGTACTACAGGGAACCCCTGAGGTAAATAGTGCTTTTCAGACAAATATGATGGCCTTTTTTTGCAAATGAACTTTTGCACAGGCATTACTTTTCCCCAATATGTTAAATTCAGCAATAGAATGTAGGGGTGAGAAACTCCAGTCCTGGAGAAATAAATTCCTGCACAGTTTGGTGGTTTTCTTGCTCAAGCACACCAGATTGAACTCATCAGTTAATGATCAGGTTTGCCTGGTGTGCTAGAGCAGGGAAATCACAAAACTGCGCTGGACTCTGTAGAGGATGCGTTAACTCATTTTCACTTAGGAAATCAACGTCATTTGAGCAGCAGTGGCCAAATATTTCATTAGTCCCCTTCATAAAAGGTAGTTTGTGTTATTATTATTATTAAATATTATTCTGATGCTAAAGGTTACATTTGAATACATTTTTGTCATTTTAACCATAATAGTGTTCTGCCTATATTAGTGATATGAAGGTCAGTGCTGGAGGGCTCATATTGGGTGGTACAACAGCTATTAGGAGATTATAAGTTTTCACTTTGAGAAGCTGAGACTGAAAAAATTGACGCATTATATGTGATATGTTGACCAATGAGGCTCAGCAAGCTCAATAACAGTGCTCAGCCAAACGATATATCGATCAGGCCCTGAACAAAATGTTCATGGTTTCCATCATTCAAGAGACTTTTTGTCCCCACAAAGAGCAAAATACAAACGGACACACACACATATTTGTTTAGATACTGGAATATGAAGAAGCTAATGAATATATTTTTTTATCATCTTGAAAATAATGTACTAAACCCAGCGCTTTCTTGGTCAGTGCTTTAGCTGTATTGTAACATAGATTCTGGACTCAAGATGTCCCTGGACAGTTCCTTGCCAGTCATTTGACTTCTTTGACTTGTCTGTTTAGTGTGTCCTTGCTGGGAAAGCCATCTGACAGTTCCATCATGAAAGTTCCTACAGGGAAAAATCTGAGATTCCTACCAAAAAAGGTACAAACACAGTTCAAGTGTTCATTTTCTGACATCTTTCATTGTATTTTCCATTTTGAACACAAAGAAACTGTACAAAAAATTGAAAATCTATTTTTACAAACCACTCCAAATTTGACACACATCAAATAACCAAACTGGGATTATTTTCCAAAAGTAGATTAAATGTTCTGAACTTTTCAATGTCCAGTGTTTTTAAAACAGGGCCACATTATACAAAAAGCAAATTCACAATATGCACAAATGGATGAGTGCCAAAAGATGGCGCTATTAGAGCCAATATATGTAAAATATTGATGCTGAAACTGTCCATGGTGTACCTTTGTAGAAGACTGACATCTACTGGTCAAATTCGTAACTGCTTCTAAAACTGATGTGCAGGGATTTAAAGTAAGCGAGGTGCATTGATTTCAGTGCCAAGTATTTGTTCAGTCAAATGAGTACAAAGTAGCATTAGAAAGGAATAACCAATGTTGTTGATCCTCTGCAGACCCTACGTTTCTTCATGCTGTGCTTCCTGGTGAAGTTTGGCCTGACTGTGTGCATCTACTTAACATGCTTTGGCCTCGTTCTGCACGGCTTCTGCCTCGAAATAAACCATGAAGATGAAAAGCTCTGCTACCCAACAGCTCTGCTAATGTACGTATATAGTGTATGTGTGCAAATATGTTCAAAATTAGCCCCAATGCCAAAAGCAACACTTAAAAAACAATGATGCCTCCAAAGTAAGACATACACGAAGACAAGACAGGTGATATAAGTCTAGGTTAACCAAGTTTGTTTGGCTAACTAGCTAGTTTAGCTATAACCTAGCTATATAAGACAGTTAGTCAGCTACCTTAGCAACGCTAGCCGACTGCAATAAAAATATTAGGCAGATAACATCAAATTCCGCTTAAAAATGATCTAATATCCAGGTTTATGTTTCAACAAATGTCATATAATGGGCGACAACTTCCAGTTACCCTTCAGTAAGACAGTGGAAACAAACATAGCAAGCTAACGCTAGCTAGTCCTGTCAGCTCCTCCTCACATTCAGGAAAAACTGCAGGTTTATAATGTAGATTTGTCTTAAAATGTGTCTTTATTGGTTTCACTTAGTAATAAGTAGTGAAATGTCTATATTTTATGAAAGTATGATTAATGTCAGTGATGCTTTTGTGCTGCTGCCTGGTGTGAAGCAGTTTAACTGACTCTATCATAACCGGCGCTGTTATTTTTTGAAAATTAGCTCTTAGTCTGGGTTGTTAGCAGCTGGGCTAACCAAAGACTACACAAGACTGTGGAAATAACCCAACACAATGACCAACAGCCTTAACCAAGTGTCCAAATTTAGCTTCTTTAGTTTTAAACTAGACCTATGAGGCTAATGTTGCTAACAAACACTGGAAGTTAGTAGTCACCCAAGTCTTTTTGGTAAATACATCCTCAAAATGTCTCTTAAACCACTCAAACCACATGCAGGTCTTCAGTAATGTGGTTTAGGAAACATATGAATTACTGTGAACTATAAAAATGAACAAAACTTCCAGTAATTTAGAACAGCAGGTTTCATTATGAATTCTGACTCGTAGCACACACATCAGGTAGGCATACTGACGCCACACGTTACATTTGCAGTTTCTGTTGTTTATTTTCATAAGTATTACTCTTGTATATGTCTATAGAAAGACATAACAGAAATCTTGCATAATCTATCGTCCACATTCCTGTATGATCTGAATGCACATGAAGGGGAGTCGGATTATGCCGGGAAGGCAAAATGTGGCTCACCTATATAAAATAAATGCAGCGTCCAGCTACAAGAAGAAGATGAAGATGAAGTTTTCGGTGACTATTGACATCTAGTGTTTGTTAGCCTCATAGCTCCAATGCTAAACTAAAGAACAAACATGCCTCAGCTCAATTACGTCTAGTGTAAGTGGGAAATTGTGTAAATTTGCTTTTTGCCAAATTTTTTAAGACAGTGCTTTGCATGAATGTATTTTTCAGGAATTCAACAGTGTGGTCTCCAGACTGGTACGGCAAACATTCTGATGGTCTGTCTCTAGCACAGAAAGTCATCGCCTTCCTTGTGCTGCTCTACGCTAGTGAGTAAAAATGTACTTCTAAGTGGTCTGGGCTTTTGTCTGTATCAGTGTATCATAGATATGTTGAAATCCAATCCAAATAAAATATTTTTGGCACTTTAAAATTGAATCTTAAGGGTTTTATAATTTCATTATATGTGTTTTACTGTATATCCTCGTTTCAGCGAAAAAAACAAAATATGGCAATGAGCATAGAAACAAGTATGTAAAATGTGCTATATGAGAAATATGAGTTATTTAAAATGCTGTTTTCATATAGATTGTATTTTTAAGGGAATTCTATATGATTTCACAAACAGTCTGAGAATGGAAATGAAAGGAAGTCACTATTATAACGGCCTCAAATACTAAAGTGCTCTGCGTGTGTGTGTATTTGTGTGCGTGTGCGTGCTTGTGTGTAATAGTGTGCACATCTGTCAGTCATGTCCATCGCTCAGCCCCCATGTGGAAGCAAAGCCCACTGAGTAACCACAGCTGGTGTGCGGTCGTGTGCACTGTGTGAGTTTTAATACCTTTACATTTACAAATATTCGACACAATATACAACACAGCCATGTGATACATGATAATAAACCATGATTTGCTTTAGTTGTATGCAATTAAATAACTTTCAGTATATATTTTTAAGATGGTGTATTTGCCACATGCAAATATACTATATGGCCAAAAGTATGTGGACACCCTCTTAATTATTGAATTCGGGTGTTTCAGCCACCCTTAGTGCTAACAGATGTACGCAATCAAGCGCATAGCCATGCAGTCTTCACAGACAGACACTGGCAGTTGAATGGGGTCATACTGATGGTCTCACTGACTTTAAAAATGTATAGTCATAGGATGCTACAAGTCAGTTTGTGAAATCTTCGCCCTGCTAGATCTGCCCCAGACAACTGTAAGTGCTGTTATTGTAAAAAGGAAGCATCTATGAGCAACAGCTCAGTCATGTCTGCTGCATCACTCATTATAGTTAAAAAGTGCCTCTGGAAGCAACATCAGCACAAAAACTGTGAATCTAAGGATTCATGAAATGGGTTTCCATGGCAGAGCAGATGCACACAAGTCTAAGAATGCTATGTGCAATGCCAAGTGTCGGCTGGAGTGGTGTGAAGCAGGCAACTACTGGACAGGCTCTTTCCTGTTCCAGCTTGACTGAGCTCCTGTGCACAAAGCGAGGTCCATAAAGACATGGTTTGACGAGTCTGGTGTGGAGGAACTCTAGTGGCCTACAGAGCCCTGACATCAACCCCACTGAACACCTTTGGGATGAACTGGAACATCGATTGTGAGCCAGGCCCTCTCGTCCAACATCAGTGACTGACCTCACAAATGCTATTTAGACTGAATGGACATCTTGTCAACATCTTGTGGAAAGCCCTCCTAGAGGAGTTATAGCTGCCAAGGGGGGCAACTCCACATGAATGCCCATGGTTTTGGAATGGGATGTCTAACAAGCTTATATGGGTGTGATGGTCAGTTGTCCACATACTTTTGGCCACGTAGTGTATGATTAGGGGTTTTCGTTAGTATATTGTGTTTGTCAGCTACATTTGTAGAACACTGAACAACTGCATATATCATAAATACAGATTTAGACCAGACTGTGTAAACAAGAACAACAACCAGTGTAGTACTTGCTTAGTAACAAGTAGCTGACCGGGTGCTGCCCCATTATGACATCATCTTATTTAAATAATTGATTCGATCATTTTCCCTCTTTTTCCTTCCTAAATAATTCATCCAAACGCTGAATTTAAATTGTATAGGTTTATTAAATTCCCAGTGCATTTTGCACCGTCAAACTAAATATCTTAGTATTGTGAAAATGCAAACCTTTAAACAACCTCAGGCCCATATTTAACGTTTCCATAGCAATGGGTTCCCGACTCCTCTGGCATGACCTGACGTCCCACCACACTTTCTACGTCAGTGACATACCCCTGGCCACGTGGTTGCTGGGCATCTTCTGGCTAATCCCTCTCATATTCATCAACGAGGGGATAAAACTTCATGAGATCAGGTAACAACCTTGATTTAGTGACCCAAACATTTTCCAGCACTTTACATTAAATTGTAATCATTCATTACTAATCACTGTTTTCAATGGTCCAACTTTGTTGCAGATACATGTTTAAAATGATTCTAATATGCTAATATTGTACAACTTCATACGTTTTAGTTCATTAATAGGGAAGAAATGTTAGAAATGTCCAAAATGAACTGAGCCATACGTGGTTCTGTAATCACTGAGAAGGCTGTATAGCATCAAGCATGAAGGTATAATAAAATGAATACCCAGAATGCTTCATGTTTGAACACTAATAATCACATTTTTCAAATTTTTCACAAGAATTCTCTATAACTGAATAATTTCAGCAGTTTTATGTATCATTTAATAAATTCTTTAAAGTGATTATTAAACAAAACAATAAACATAATTGATGTTGCAGACTATTCAACTGTAGTGTACATGCATTTAAGTGTAAGCTGCTCTGTATAGGGAAATAGGGTCACATGCATATTGTCATGTTATGTAATGTAATGCCTGTCCTCTTGTGTTCATGTTTTACGTGAAACAATGGCAGCTCAGAAACCAAATTCTGCACAATGAACTACAACATCCAAAATCATACTCAATAAACTGCAACATCCAAAATCACTCTCAATAAACTACAGCATCCAAAATCACTCTCAGTAAACTACAATATCTAAAATCCCACTTAATAAACTGCATCATCCAAATTCACACTCAAAACTACAACATACAAGATTACACTCAGTAAACTACAACATCCAAAATCACACTCAATAAACTACAATACCCAAAATCCCACTTAATAAACTACGTCCAAAATACCACTCAAAAAACTACATCTGTGATCCACTTAATAAACTACAACATCCAAAATGACACTCAATAAACTACACCATCCAAGATCCCACAGAGTAAACTACAATATACGATGTGTATAACATCCAAATATACAACGTATATAACATCCACACTACAATATACAATGTATATAACATCCAAAATGCCACTCAATAAACTACACTCTACAAAATCGACACCAAATAAGTTACAATATCTAAAACCCACACAATAAACTACAACATCCAAAATCCCACTCAATAAACTACAACCTCCGTAGCAGACTTAATACACTACATTCAGAACAGACTCGATACATTACAACATGTAAAAGGACACTCAGTAACTACAACGCTCAAAATGACACTCAATAAACTACAATATACAAAGTGACACTCGCTAATCTATAATATACAAAATGACATTCAATAAACTACAAGTTTACACCAAATAAGTTACAGTATCTAAAACCCACCCAATAAACTACAACATCCAAAATCCCACTCAACAAACTACAACAAAATCACACTCAATAAACTACAACAAAAAAATCACACTCAAAACTACATCCAAAATCAAATTCTATGAACTACAACATCCATAACCCCCTCAATGAACTACAACAAACTGCTTGTTTTCTGTTGGAGCCTGAACGGCTTTAGTAAAAATAAATGCAGCAGAAAGTAAGATGGGGTGACACTGAAACACAAAAGCCTGACATTTGACCTGTGCTTGTTTAGGAGACGGTCAGTTACGTAAGCACACGGGCAGATGTGTGTGTGGATGCTGGAGGTTATAATCCCTGGCCGCTGTATGTTGTGCGGTTTCAAGGCTTATCTGACCTATAGAGCCAGTATAGACCTGAGTGCAGGGATAAAGCAGGACTTACTGGCCAGATGTCCCCAAATGAGCATTATACGCTACAATCTGACATTATACTGTTCTCTGTGTAGACAATGCATGAATCTACACCACTGCTTAGAAGAGCACAAGACCCTCTGACTTAAACTTTATTCAGTGCACAGTCATATGCAAACGTTTGCAAGTTTGCTGACTTATTTGTGAAAATAAGTTAAACAGACCCTTTACAGAGTTGCTGTAAAGCAACTCAGAAGCCAGCAATTCACTGTCGATACCATAAATATAAAAAAAGATCTTTAATTAAATAATGTTAAATAATGTTTTTGCATATGCACAAAATATCTCAGGTATATATTTTAAAAAATATGACCAAAGATTCATTGAAATTTTTATTGAAATGTTGAAATGCTGCCTTTTTAACTCTCAGTTGCTGCCATATCCGATAGTGGAGTACAGTTCAGAGTTCCAACAGATAGTTTGTTAACAATTTGAACAACTGTAGAGATTATATCTACATATATATTACATCTGTAGATCTATAGGGGACTATAGTGGACTATCCAAATAAAGTGAGACCTTGAATTTTTCATTAGTTTTTATTTTTATTTAGTTTTTCAGTTTGTTCTAAGGCTGCATTAATAGTTTTATTTTTGTTTTCTGAAAGGTTTTACTTTGTGGTATTATAATAAATGCTCTAGCTTTCCCTAAAGACAGCCAAACACTAAAGCCATCCACTTTTAAACTGTCACAGTTCATACTGAGCCCCTAAAGTGCCATTGCAAAAAATGTTCCTTTGGAATATTTTTGCATTAAATTGTAAACTTTTTGCATTCCCTTGCAATAGATTTGCATTCCCTCACAAATGTTTAGCCTTCGCTTAAAATAGTTTTGTGTTCCTTTGCAAATGCAATAGAATGGTTGCAAACTGGATAGATTGCAAAAGCTGTTGTGAGGGAATGCTAAAATTACTGCAAGAGAGTGAAAAATGATTGTGAGGGAATGCCAAACATTTGCAAGGGAGTGTGAAATTATTGCCAGGGAATGTAATGTCACTACTTTTTTTAATGACATTAGTACATTCACACACTCGATCAAAATTGAGAAAAGGTTTTTTTTTTCAATAATTCTATTTTGTTTTAGCTAGTTTTGCAGTGAACATGAAAGTTTTCACTTTTTGTGTCATTTTTGTTTGTTTTTTCAGTTAATGAGTGCATTTCACTGCTAGTTTTAGTTTAAGGATTAGTTTTAAGTTTACGGTAATAACCTTGCAACATGTATGCCCAAGGAAAACATCGGATAGCGGCACTGGCCCAGAATTTCCCAGAATCATTGCCTCCCTGTAAAAACATTGATTCCAGTACTCTGAACAGGAGTGTATACAGATAATATTAATGAAACTATGCATTGCAAATGACAAGCCACAGGTGATGCAAATGATGCACATTGTACTACAATGCACTGTGATGGTTAGATGCATGTTGTTGTTTCTCATTATTGAAACAGAATGATTAATGTGTGTGTGTGTGTGTGTGTGTGTTACAGGATGAGGGTAAGGTACCAGAAGAGGCAGAAACTACAATTTGACACTAAACTTGGAATGAATTCTCCCTTTTGACACAATTTGGGGTAACCATAAGATGGCAGCACTGGCCTGGGAACACTGGAGGCCAAAAACTACAGAAATCAATACTGAATTTGTTGAAACATTTGCCTGTTTGTATATTTTTCCACAGTGTCTAAATGTTCTATCATTATGTTTGTTGACTTTCTGGGGAGTAAAGGGAGTAAATCTGTGTGCTGTATTCATTGGTAAGCTCCAGATTACTCAGGTGTTGCCCTGCTGAGCAAATGGCCATTTCTGATGTTGATAATGATCACATTAATAATGCAAAAAGACGTTGGCATGGATTTGTTTCAGAAGACTAATGGGATTTTTGCCACTGTGTAACAGTTGCTAGGAAAGAATGCATTAGTGGGCGGAGCATGGAGAGGCCAATTAACTAAACTAATGTATCCTAAATGTTGAAGCACCATGTATATACTACTTCAGTGTGTCTGTTCAGCTGAAAGATACCCAGTCATTAGCCTGATTTGTGAGTACCTGGCCGCGGGCCAGTGGAGATGACTAGAGCGCACTGGAAATGATGGGCTGCAGACTTTCAGCTGCGGTCATCTTTGAGAAGGAGCCAGAAGCAACACTGATGTTTCACTCGGTCACTGCTTACGATCACAGCTTGTCTGAACAGGAAATTGCCTGCATGTTGAACCTGGACATGACAGAAAATAATGTTATTTCTTCAATAAATAAATTAACAAACAAACAAACAAACAAATAAATACGTTGTTACATAAAAATGAATAAAATTAATAAATAAAGCTAATAAAAAACACTAAAAATCATTGATATATAATATATGCACCTCCTTGTTTCTACACTCATTGTCAACACAAACTGCAGCAGCAGGTGAGCTATCGTCTCTGACTTTACATCTACAAGGTGGACTGACAAGGTAGGAGTGTCTAATAGAGTGGACAGTGAGTGGACACAGTGTTTAAAAACTCCAGCAGCACTGCTGTTTCTGATCCACTCGCACCAGCGCAACACACACTAACACACCACCACCACTCAGTGTCACTGCAGTGCTCAAATAGTACCTGCTCTGTGGTGGTTCTGTGGGGGTCCTGACCATTGACGAACAGGGTGAAAGGGGGCTAACAAAGTATGGACTACAGTCGCCCCTGGTCAGATTACACTTTCTTAACTTTATAAGTGAAAATATAAGTTTGCATAGTACAAATCTTCAGCAACGAAGGCAAATGGTGACATGAGTATATTGTTAAGTGATCAACAGCCATTAAAAACATCAGTGAAAATGATTAATCATTAAGAGCGTCTGTGGGCGAATAAGAGTGTTTAAAAATGGACACTAACAGATACAAAGAGGCGTCATATTTTCATGGTCTTGTTAAAATTCTTGCTTCGGTGTTTCAGTGCTGGTCGCAGTCAATCAACTGCCTTTTTGGCTCCGCTGCGAGAAGTGCATTACATAGTCAAGTGGACTAAAAACAAACCCATGTGTCAAGGTTTTGGCATCTCGCCCCGTGCTATTTGTAAGATGAAAAAAAAAGGCAGTCTTATGTAGTCAGTGTGACGTTTAAAACTCACAGTTGAGATTTATACTCAGTTTTCTTACCTGAGTGAGGAATTTTAGTAAAAAAAAATAGCAGAAAAGTCCAATTACTTATGGATACTTACATGTAGTATATAATGCAAATGGGACATGTTGTTATATATAGACACTTACACATCGTCGCTGTGCAAAGAAAAACAAGTATCTCCGAAATAACAACTTTACAGGAGAGGGCAAAAACATTCTCAACTTTTAATGTAAGTTAATGTAGAGATTTTTAAAAAAAAAAAATTTCCAAGTAATTTTGGAGCCTTTCTGTTGGTCCAATCATCATGAAATTGTCACATAATGTAAAGGACATTTAGTAATGTGTAAAAGTCTTGAGCACATTTTTAATACCATTTATCTTATAAGCATGTTTTGCCTGTAAAAACACCATATCGCTGCTGTCGGAACAAAACCTCGTATCTTCATTTTTGACGTTTTTTGACATAATTTGAAAATGCCTGTTGTCTTTTACTTTGTTTGTAAATTTCATGATAAATGGACCAGAAGAAACGGCCCAGAATGACTTGGAAAAAAATCTGGTTCCATTGACTTACATTAAAAGTGAAGCATGTTTTTTCCTTCTCCTGTAAAGTTACCATTAATATTATTACAAGAAAAAAAAATTAAATGCAGCTTGTAAGCCAGTTTGAGGAAAATGGTTTAGTTCCAGATTCCTCCTCAACACTACCCACCCTCACATGGAGTTTTTACATTCATTCAGCAGCACGTTTAATTTAATGATAACTTAATGGATTAACTGAACCGAGCCAGACTTTGGATGCTAACTACAAATAATACTGGGCTTCTTCGAAAGGAGAAGTTTGGAAATTATTAAACAAGCACACTGACATACATAAAATGTTGTATCGAAATATATTGAATCAATACTATTTGTATTTATTGTAATAATAGTGTTTTTCCAAGCAAATAAACACTTACTGACAAGATTGACACCTTTTAATTAAAATTTTGTCAGGGTACTAAAGCTTTTAGCAATGTATGGGATAATATTATTACATATAGCTACTTACATATATAATACTCATATAGGAAAGTTTATCATAACGTATAGTTACATAAATACATACATTTTATACCGATGGGATATGTTATTATTATTACGTATACATATATATATATATATACATACATACATGTATACACTTATGGGGTACAACATGGGGTACATATTATTATTAAGCCTATGTATTACCTCATATATTAATTGTATGTGTGGGTGTGCACATGCGTGCATGTACGTGAGGGGACTGGGGGGGGGGCGGCGTTATGATACATCTCTTACGTATCTCTCCTCTCTGATGTCTCCTTTAGAACAATAGTGTAGTAAATCTGCTGATTCTGCTGTTTGGCCAGAAAGTCCCTTATCAGCTAATTTCATTCTGCAGGCCGTTTGTTCTCTCTGTCTCTCTCCCTCTCTCTCCCTCTCTCTCCCTCTCTCGCCCTCTCTCCCTTCTCCTTCCCCTTTTTCCACCCACTTTGCATACATTGAATATGGCAGTGCTATGAAACGCTATTATAAAAATTGAAGTGAATTCCAATCTTCCAAAGCATATTGGTTACAGATAGAGTTTCCTTATGGGTTTTGTGTGTGTGTGTGTGTGTGTGTGTGTGTGTGTGTGTGTGTGTGTGGTTTGGGGGACGATAGACAGTTTCCTCTCATCAAGGCCAAAGGTTGCCAAGCAACCTCACTCGCGCTTTACGACCATTTAGCAAGCTAAGCTTTCGGGAGACAGATTTGCGTACGCGTGTGGAACTGCATTGGTCCACGTCTGCATGCATTCGTGAAGTGATTTTGCAACTTCACCATGTTTCTAAGGCACAGACACAGTGTCCAGACTCTTACTGTAGCTAAATGCTACACCTTAACCAACTCTTTGGTTCTTGAGCCCCCTGGGGTTTTGTTTTGGTTTGTTTGTTTGTTTTTTTTAAAGCAAATAAAAACACGTTCCTCATGGAAATACTACAAAACTGCACCAAAGCTAATGTACATAGCTACATTACCGCCCAAAATGTATGTATATAGCTACAGTACTGCGCTAAAGTCATAATAAATATAATTGTCTCAGGTGGCCTAAGACTTCTGCAGCAGGACTGATAGCTCCAGTTCTAACCTTAGCTTCAGTAAGTAAGGAAATCTTTTAGCACTTTACAATAAAAACCTGTATTTTATCTGGGAAAAAAACATCTGGGGACCTAATAAATGCCACTGCCACCCCACACCTCCCTACCACATGTTAATTTATTTCTCATCATGGCCACACACAGGCCAGCTACAGTCTCTAAAGTGACATGAATAGGTATAATCAAGAAAGGCTCAAATCTAAGCTGCAGCTACGCTACCACAAGCTTGTAAACATCCTCAAAACTAAATGGAAAGTCCATTTTTTATTTTACATTTAATGAAAAGTTTACTTTTTCATACAACCCCATTTACAAAGTTAGTAAATACTTAACCGCTTAAAATCCCAGACTTATTATCATTTTGCTTGACATATTAGTTTATAACAGTGAAAAACAATTAATTAAGACATTTCATTACTTACAGCAACGAAATAATCTAATATGTTAAGTTAATAAGTACATAGTATAAATACAAACATACATAGTAAGGCTACTGAATTTGTGGAAGTGGAGGGAAGTGACCAGAAACGGAGGACTTTTATCCTCACAAGGCTGCACAATAGATTAATTAATGGATCATTAGTTTAAGGAGTGGGACAAATGCAAATGCAATAGCAGAGACATTATAAATGGAGAAGAGGACAGTTCACTGGTTCACTGGTTCAATGTATTATGGAAAGTCCCACCTTTCACCAAATAGAGTCAATTGGCTTGTGGACAGTTGCAAAAGTGGGAAACCCCCCTGGATGAAGATTTGTGCATGTGTAGTAGCTGAAACAACTAAAATTGTCTTGAGTGTGATTTAAGTGCTATTTCCAGTTCTAACCTTAGCTTCAGTAAGTAAGGGAAATCTTTTAGCACTTTACAATAAAAACCTGTATTTTATCTGGGAAAAAACATCTGCAAAAAAGCTGGGATGGGGGCATGTTTACCACTGTGTTTCATCACCTCTTCTTTTAACAACACTCTGTAAGCATTTGGGAACTGAGGAGACACTGCTGGAGTTTTGAAAGTGAAATGTTTTCCTGTTCTTGTTTGATACAGGATTTCAGCTGTTTCAGTTCAGGGGCTCATTTGTTGTATTTTTTATTATCTCAGTCTATATCTCTAGCCCAGAGAAGGCAGCAGCATTTCTGGATTTATATATAGTTTGTTCTTTGCGTTTTAGAGTTTTAACTTGCATTTGTGGATGCAGTGATGAACTGTGTTCACACACAGTGGTTTTCAAAAGTGTTGCTGATCCCATGCAGTGATTTCCACTACAGAATCGTCTGTTTTAATGCAGTGCTGCCTGAGAGCCCAAAGATCATGACCAGCAAATACTGGTTTTTGGCCTTGTCCCTTGCATACAGAGATTTCTCCAGATTCTCTGAATCTTTTAATGTTATTATGTACTGTAGATGATGAAAAGCAAACATTTTTTATTTTATGTTTAGAAACGTTATTCTTGAATTGTTGCACTATTTGATCGTGCAGTCTTTCACACAGTGGTGAACCCCTCCTCATCTTTACTTCTGAAAGTCTCAGCCTCTCTGAGATGCTCTGTTTATACCCAATCATGTTACTGACCTGTTACCAATTAACCACCAGGTGTGTTTTTTTGAGCATTACACAACTTTACCTGCCTTTTGTTTCCCAACTTTTTTTGGAACGTGTTGTTGGTATCAAATTCAAAATGGGCAAATATTTTCAAAAAACAATAAAATTTCTCAGTTTCAACATTTGATATGTTGTCTTGGTACTATTTTCAATGAAATATAGGGTTTAAATGATTTGCACATCATCACATTTTCTTTTTATTTACATTTTGCACAGCATCCCAACTTTTTTGGAAATTGGGTTATAGATTCACAGTTATTGGATAATGCTATAAATGAAGACTAAGGCTTAATATGTTGTTAATAATCGCTGATTAGTCAACTACTTAGTAGCTTATAGCTTATTAATATCCTTATTTTAACAGATTTCAGATTTGTTTATTTTTCCTATTAATATAGGCGCACGTAAAGTAGTAATGAATAGTTATGTAATAGGAAGTTCAGAGCAATCAGTGCCTCAAAATGTAAACACAACTCCGGGTAACAATTCCTTTTTCGGTTCCTTAATTAATGCTTACTTAGTAATACTACACTTTGGGTAGCTCTGCAGTTCATTATACTGAGGAGTAACAGATGGAGAATTAATGACCTGCTAAGACTTAATTAACTACTACAAAGTTAGTCAAATACTTAACCGCTTAAAATCCCAGACTTATTATCATTTTGCTTGACATATTAGTTTATAATAGTGATGAGCAATTAATTAAGACATTTCATTACTTACAGCAACGTAATAATCTAATATGTTAAGTTAATAAGTACATAGTATAAATACAAACATACATAGTAAGGCTACTGAATTTGTGGAAGTGGAGGGAAGTGACCAGAAACGGAGGACTTTTATCCTCACAAGGCTGCACAATAGATTAATTAACGGATCATTAGTTTAAGGAATGGGACAAATGCAAATGTAATAGCAGAGACATTATAAATGGAGAAGAGGACAGTTCACTGGTTCACTGGTTCACTGGTTCAATGTATTATGGAAAGTTCCACCTTTCACCAAATAGAGTCAATTGGCTTGTGGACAGTTGCAAAAGTGGGAAACCTCCCTGGATGAAGATTTGTGCATGTGTAGTAGCTGAAACAACTAAAATTGACTTGAGTGTGATTTTAGTGCTATTTCAGCCAAACACCACAAAGTATCAATGAATTTTGTCAGATTTTACCACTGATTTCAAATATGTTTATGAAACGTTAACCTAGCTTTCAGTTTTGGGTTTGTTGATAATCTCCCTATTCAAGGAAATATGAACCTGGTTTTGTTTGACAGGAAAATAAATGATCAGTGGCAGGGATAGCTGCTTTTTCAGCACTACCTATGCACTCCTATGCAAGAGTTTGGACATCCCTGGTCAAATGAAATCTTTTGTTGGTATTCTAGGTAAAAATAAGTGAACACATCCTCTAGAGGGAACTTACATATGTCACTCCTCTGTAAATTTTAGCATACAATTTGTATTTAGTTTAACAAATTGGAAAAAAAAAAAAAAACGCAATTTGACCAGGGCATATTCTGTAGCTTATACAATGGCTATATTGTGATAACATGTCCCAATAAACCAATAAACATATTCATAAACAGTGCCGGTATTTATGTCCCTGTCATGCATTTACTTTTACTGAATACCCCCTTCAAACATGCATACATAGCTGCTCACGATCATGATGACGTTTGATGGTGTAGTTGATGTTAAGGACCCTCCACGGACCAAATAATGCTATGATTGTAGTGATTTGTATGCTTTAACTCCTGTGATGTGTACGCTGATGCAGTATTTAAGGTAATCACAGATGTCTGGACATGTTATTGTGGGCAAAAACGTACAATCAGAGCTCAAATATAACATATCAATTTGGTACAACCTGACTGATCAACCTGACTTTTTCTTGATATGTTGATTTGGAATCCGTAGCCGGCATTGACTTCTCATACACAACGCTAACAGAAAGTCAACAATATGGCCGCAGGGTGCTTCTTTGGGTTTTGTAAATATTAGTTATAGATCATCATCATCATCATCAACCGCTTAGTCTAGCTAGGGAGCAGTTGGGAGAGCAGAGAATCCCAGACGACCCTGTCCCCCGCAACTTCCTCCAGCTCATTCCCGGGGACCCCAAGCCACTCCCAAGCCAACTTGGAGATATAATCCCTCCAGCAGGTCCTAGGACGACCCTGGGGTCTTGTCCCAGTAGGCTGTGTCTGGTACACCCCCACCAAGAGGTGTCCAGGGGGCATCAGATGCCCGAACCACCTCAACTGGCTCCTCTTAATGCGGAAGAGTAGCAGCTCTACTCCGAGCTCCTCCCGGATGACCCATCACCCTATCATGTAGAGTGTAGCCGGCCACCCTGCGAAGAAAGCTCATTTTTTCAAAATGTTAAATGAAAAATTGGTGGGGTGTCGCCCCCGTGGTTCCACTGGCCATGTTACTATGACTGATGCAGAGTGTACAGACTTGTCTAAAAGACTTTTATATGATTTATTAAAGCTACACTTTGTAACTTTGGCAAATTTGGGGAATTGGTGACCTCTCTGGTGGAAATATGTAACTGCATGAAACGTATGGAAGAACACTTTGTAACATGGGTTGTGCTGCGGCCCCTTCTCTGATCAGATTGATTAGAACCTCTCTTTTTCATAACTGAGGGGGAAAGTATGGATGTGTTACCTTCTTCACCACATATAACTGATAGCTAACTAACATTACTATTCATACGACAGATGCGTAGCATGTGTGTCCATTAGTTATGTACTGTGCAGCTCTGACCTAACGTGATGCTGACTTAAAACATTGCATACTGGTACTGGTATATGATCTACTAATGGACTCTGATCTTAGTTTTGTGTCAAAGCAGTTACTAAATCAGCTTTTTATCACCTTAAGAACATCAACAAGATCAGAGATGCTCTGACTAAAGCAGACCTGGAGAAACTCATCCATGCCTTTATTTCTAGCAGTATTGATCACTGTAATGGTCTCCTAACTGGACTCACAAAAAAGATAATCCAACAGCTTCAGCTGATTCAGAATGCAGCGGCCAGGGTTTCCTACTAGGAGTAAAAGAAGGAATACCCCCCCCCACACACACACACACACTTGTGTCACGTATGTTGTGGGTTTATTCTAAGAACTTCAGATCTGTTTTCTCCTATGGTTTCCCTCTCCTGAAAGCCATTTATTTGATGGCATTTATTTGCTTTCCTCCCTCTGGCAGCTTATTTTTTACAAACGGCCACAACACTATGGTTTTAATTTCCAGCAAAAAAGCTGTAAAAACAGTTTGGGTCCAAAGTTTGTTATTTTAAAAGAAATAATGATCTTGTAGGTCATAATTTATTCTTTAGATTTCTTGTCATCTTCCTGGCTCCAACTTGACAGAACCAGCTTGATGCTTGCAGTAAAAAACAAGAAATGAGGCTTTATTTGTGACGGGTCTGACAAGAATCGTAGTCAGTAAACCGGTGTAGGTCCAAAAAACAGGCATAAGTCCGAAAAAAACAAAATTCAGAAAAGGACAAACATAACAAAGAAGAAAATCCAGAAGGTGGTTGTGGATGGTGATAGTTGGATTGTGGCGGTCTTAAAGTCACATGATCTCCCAGGGGAATCTGGGAGTCCTTGGGTGAGTCAGAGCCAGAGGAATGCATGACACTGGCAATATGGTACGGCCTTGGTAATCTTGTCTTTTGTTTTTTTTCTGGAACTTTTTCCCCCAATTTAGTCATGTCCAGTTCCACCCACTAGTTAGGACTTCCCAAAACACACGATACCATCAGCGATAGGAGGGGGAAGGCTAACACAGGCTTCTTCTGAGACCTGTGAAGCACAACCGCATCTTTTCAAACTGCCACTCACGCAACAGCCGACAGCCGAATGCACTCGAAGGAAAGTGCCAAGTGCCAGATCTGCTACGGTAGCTAACAGATCCCTGTGCTGACTAGCATCGCGCTGAGTCATGCCACCCAGAGAGCGAGGCCTATTGTGCTCTCTTTGACTCCCGGCCATGGATGGCTGTAGCATCACCAGGGATCGAACTCACCAAGGGCCAACTCTTAGACATTTGCGCCACTCTGGAGCCCATAATCTTGTCATGTTTACTTGATTTTCAAGGATATGGTTATTAATAACACAGAAAGAAATCTTAAAATATCTCTAAGAGTGTGACTCTAGCAGGTGTTCCACATGCAACCCCCCATACACCTTAACCCTTCACCCTAGATGTTTTCATAATACATTGCTTGGATTTAACTTGATGTGTGTCAAAAGTACTAATGTAAACTTTCGACTGCTTTGATTTTGTCTGCAACAAAAAATGTAAACACAGCAAGATCGGCCATTGTTATGAGCTCAGTAGGGGAAGTAGGATGTGTCCATCTTGACTGCAGTGTTTTTAAACCCCACCTCTGCGGTCATCGGCGGTTGACGTTGACTGGAAAGTTAGCAAAGTCCAAAACGAATGCAGCCATTGTTTTGTGAAAAATCTGTAGTGACCTAATGACCAAAAAACTAAAGCTACATGTGCTACTAAAGCTTCTGAGCCAAATGGTTTGAGTGATTTTAGATGATTTGTCAGATTTGGAATGGGTTAATTTGCAGGCCTTAATGCAAAGTGTTCTCATTCATGATGTAGAGTGAGAGAGTTTAGGTTTGGTTTGAAGGCCCATCCAAAAACAGGGGGTTTCACTCTGAAACGGTAGCCAACTAAGGCCATGCAGTGAAATGGTGAGGCGGTCAAGATTATTCAGTATGTTCTGGCTGAAGAGAGGAAGAACAGACAGCAGCTGCCACTGAAGCTGTGAATGGTCATTATGTAAGCTGGGTTTTGATTTTTTTTCTGTTTGAGTGGTCTGGTTGGAGGGAGAGCTTTAAGGATTATCTTGAAAAAGCTTCTAATTGTTTTTGCATGTGTGTTCGGACGAAGGTTTATTGTTAATGTGGGCATTCTATGGCTCCTCGGTCACAGCGTGACAGGCTGGAACATGAATACATTAATATAGGACATTTTTTTGTTTTATTTCTCAGTTATGAGCAGAAAACATGTCAAACTGCATTCATTACGTTGTTCTACACACTTAGAAAAGATGGTTCTTCAAGGGTTCATTAGTAAAGAAAATGTTCTACATAGAACCATGAACACTCATTGTTCCTTGCATTGTGAAAGCGTTCTACAGATTGACAGAGAATGTGCTGTAGAGGGTTCCGTACAAAACCTCCTTGAGAAAGGGTTCTTTATAACACCAAAAGGGTTCCAATATTGTTACAACACTCTTTAAAAAGATGGTTTTTCAAGGGTTCTTTGGTAAAGAAAATGGTTCTATATAGAACCATGAACACTCATTGTTTTTTGCATTGTGATTTGGTTCTTCGGATTGATGGATAATGTGCTGTAGACGGTTCTGTGTAGAACCTTTATGAAAAGGGTTATACATAACACCAAAAAGCGTTCCACTATTGTTACAACACTCTTTAAAAGATGGTTCTTCAAGGGTTCTTTAGTAAAGAAAATGGTTCTATATAGAACCATGAACACTCATTGTTCTTTGAATTGTGAAAGGGTTCTTCAGATTGACGGAGAATGTGCTGAGAATGTGCTTTTTTTTTGAAAAGGGTTCTATATCACATCAAAAAGGGCTCCACTATTGTTACAACCCCAGTAAAAAAGATGGTTCTTCAAGAGGTCTTTAGTCTCATGAACACTCAAAGAACCCTTTGCATGAATAAAGGGTTCTTCGCATCAATAAAGGGCTGATAGAGAACGTGTTGCATGTGGATCTATACAGAACCTTTTTTAAAACTTGTACAAAATGCAGCAGCGCGCATCCTAACAAAAACAAAAACGAGAGATCACATCACTCCCGTTTTCAAAGAACTGCACTGGCTGCCTGTATCATTCAGGATAGATTCCAAGGTTCTGCTTCTAGTTTTTAAAGCTTAAAACAACCTTAAAGCACCTGCTTACATCACAGAGTGTCTGTCTGTTTATGTTCCGGCACGCAATCTAAGATCTGCAGATAGTGGCCTTCTACAGAGACCCTCTGTACAATACAGAAAACATGGAGAGACTCTTTCAGTTAATATGCTTCTAAACTGTGGAACTCAATTCCACCTTTTATTAGACAGTCAAGCTCAGTGATCACTTTTAAGAAGCACCTAAAAACGTATCTCTTTAAATTAGCATTTAACTAAAACTGGACGTCTCGTGGTTTTTATCTTGTAATTTAATCTTCTTCATTTTCTTCTGATTCTAATTAAGTACTAATGATCTCTTCTATAACTATGTTTTATCACCTGTCTGTAAAGCACTTTGAGCTGCCACTGGCATGAAAAGTGCTATATAAATAAAATCATTATTATTATTATTATTGTTATAAAAGTGTTCCATGTAGTAAAGAAAATGGTTCTATATATATATAGAACCATGAACACTCAAAGAACTCTTTGCATGATTAAGGGGTTCATTGCATTATCAAAGTGTTCTCTAGATTGATGGAGAATGTGTTGCCTACGGTTCTATACAGAACTTACTTAGAAAGGGTTCTATATAGCACAGAAAAGGGTTCTGCTATTGTTATGAAGTCAAGTTTGTAACAATGGAAGAACAATTTTTGGCACTACACAGAATCCCTTTCAAAAAAGTTCTACGTAGAACCATCTATAACAATCTGGAGAACCCTGTCATGAAGCAAAGAACCCTGTAATCATGAAAAGGGTTCTTTGAGTGTTCACTGAATGTATTTTCAGTCAGATTTCACTGATAGACTTTCCAGGGATGCCAGTATTTGTGAAGGACACAGTGTTTGCTCTGTCTTTAAGTGAGGAGGTGAGGTTAGGATAACTCTGGTGGCTCAAACCAAACATCCTCACGAGCCAACTTAGCCTGCAGGCCACTGTTTGGACAGTCCTGTTCAAACTTAAGAATATTGTATTTGTCACTTGCTTATATGCTGCTACCTCTTTCTCTTTCATTTTACCCCCTTTTCTCCCACTTTGCATACTCTGAATCCTGCAGTGCTGTGAAATACCATTATAAAAATTGAATATGGTAGTGCCCTCGCTCTCCCTCACACACACACACACACACACTTCAATCAGCACTTACACACAGACACTTTGCATGGTTCCTTTGTTTTGCATAAGTATTGGACAGAAATTGACTTCCGAAAAATCACGTCTGGCTGATCTGTCCATACAATAACTCGGTGGAGAGAGAGAGAGGGAGAGAAAAAGAGAGAAAGAGACTGCAAGTACTAAAGACAAACATTTTTTTTTCTGGGCGAAACAAACAAAAAAAAAAAATCAATGAATTTTTTCTCTGTCTTGTTGCAAATGCACACAAGTAGCGCTGTCCAGTGCCGGACCGGTGCATAAAGTCAAAGACACAGCCATGCAATCTCCATAGACAAACAGATGAACACCTCAGTGCCACCTCTGCCACAAGTATGTCAAATTCTTGCCATGCTAGGTCTGCCCTAGACAACTGTAAGTGCTATTGTTGTGAAAGGGAAGCATCTAGGAGCAAAAACAGCTCAGCCACAAAGCGGTAGACCACGCAAACTCACGGGAGGGCTGCTGAGTGCTGAAGCATGTAGCGTGTAAAAATCTTCGGTTGCATCACTCACTACAGAGATTCAAACTGCCTCTGGAAGCAACATTAGCATCAGAACTGTACTTCAGGAGCTTCATAAAATGGGTTTCCATGGCTGAGCAGCTGCACACAAGCCTAAAATCACTACCACTCATGGACAGATTACCGACCGGGCCTACTGGGCACATGCCCAGTAGCCCTGGCCACCAGGAGGCCCTCGAACCAGCATTGATTTAAACTAGCCGATTTGCGCTGATTGACTTCTGTGCCAGATTTTTTTAAGTCACACACAGCACCTACCAAGACATCGGGTTAAGAGACAAACAGGGAATGAATGTACACAGGATTTCAAACAAATTCAGAAACGTTATTGGTGTACAGGTCTAAATTTGTAACCAGTGAGCATTCAGTTAGCTCTGAAACATTTCTGACATCGAGCTACGCATATTTGATTCAGAATCTTTTGTCCCGCTCCCGCCCGCAAACGAAACATTTTCTTCACCAAACACAATTTAATCCACATAAAACCAAAGCAAGAATTAAAGCACAGAATGGTTATTTTTGATATTTTGCTGGGCTTGGCGGCTGTGGCTGTCGGTCTGACAGGTCCAGCTGGAATCCTGCTGGAGTGCAGACCTCTAGTGTTTCCTAACCAATTCAGTTCGTCATGAAGTTGGCAATAGAGCACTCATCAACATTGTCTACAGGACAACAAGCCTGTCGTTAGCCCATTTATGTAACATAAGTTAGCATGGCTGAAAAGTTCCTCCAAAAACTTGAATTGAGCATGTAGCATGTACTTGGGTGGAGAACCCATAACATGCAGAAACAATAAAAATGTTGTCTTACGCTAGCTAGCATGTTTTACTTGTGCACAGACTACCAGAATTAAGGGGAGGGTTTTAGAGACCCTTGTCCAGCACCAAAATATTTAACAAGATGTGTATTGTCGATACAGGATTACTTCTTGACTCAAGCGCCGGCCTATAAACACAGCCGTGTTCATGATTACATCATTGTTGTGGTTGTTAGGGTAACTTATTAGGCTGGCTTTACACAGTGAAACTTTCTTGCAACTAGTTGCATGTGGTGAGTTGCTTGCAACATAATTACTGTGCAACTTGACAGTTACACAAAGTAATTAAAAAACAATCTAAGTTGCACGCAACACATTTAGTTACTCCACTAGTTCGCCAGATTAGCAGCTCGTATTTTTGATATACCTTAACATTCTCACTATAAAGTGATTTGCAAGGTGTTTTACATGTTTGCAGCATATTTTCCAGCTGTCATTGTCTACATTTCTATATCTATCTAATTGTCTTCTATCTATCTGCGGTTCTTTACTCTGGATTTGACCTTTTTAACCTGCTCTGTGTATGTTAAGCCTGTGAAAATTACAGTTAAAGCCTACTTGATGTGCAGCTCACCTTGTCCTAGAAGCGCTACAAGTTCATTGCGGGCCGCATCTCAGCCTGCTCTTCTGTAATTATTTTCATCATTTGGATCCTAAATGAATTTGAGCTCTATGCACATTTAAGGGGCATGTAGAGCAGAAAATGAATCTAGCGACGTAAATTATGATAACAGCAGGCTAAAGAATAATATACATGGGTACAAGCAGCCATTTAAACAGCTGTTACTGGTTTCGAGAAACTCATTTGTTTATTGTCGTGGTTCAGGTAACTGACACAATGGAAAACTAGAAAATGTACACAAAGTTAAATGGAAGTTAATCTCCATTTCAGTATCCCAAAAAACATCTGCTGTTTCACGTTCTTATCCACTGATGCAATGAAATGAGTCGTACAATGTCAGTCGATGCGATCGGTGTTTTAATTAGTTGTTTCAAATGAGTTGCAGGATGTTTTACTGTATGCAACTCAAGTGCAACTTAGTTTCATGTAGGTTTCACGCAACTTTAGTGTAAATCCAGTCTAAGGACACATGCACAGCCCTATAAGCACATATACACTTCCTCTCCAGAGAAACCTTATTAAAGCCCTCTTCATGATTATGTCATTGTAGTGGTTGTTATGGTAACTTACCCCCGGGCACACAACTAATGAAGACATACAGCACAGCCTGGGCACACACACACACACACACACACACACACACACACACACACACAAAGCAGAAGCCATGAAGAACTGGGTGTTAAGTATATGCACAGGTATGCATACTTCATGTGTGACTGTGCGTCTATGCAGCCATTTGTGTTTATGTGAGATACCAGGTTTCTTTTTCGCGGAAGTTTGGAATTCCATTTGCAGTGGTCATGGACGGCACGCTAAGCCTGTGGAATGTGGGAAAGGCTCGGGGTGGGAGGGGGATGTTTTTCCGGTGGCAGGATATAGAATCATCTCAGGGATTAGAATCATCTCTGGAGAGCGCTCTGCCCTGACACTATTAGTAGCCCTAGGGCTTCAATGATACGGAGTGATTCAGGTAAACATTGTGCTTCATAGCATACTCAGCCTGCCCTCGTCATCCTGGTCAAGATTAGTATAGTTGCTATGGCATGTGATATCATTAGCCTCATATCAGGACACAGAGATAAACCACGTCTACTGGGCAAACAGCAATATCGCAACGCTGCTTACTATTTCATATCCGACAGCGGAAATCAACTTGAAAACATGGGAATTCTGAGCCCCCTGAAACATTATTGCTCTGGGCCCCTCACCCCTTTTAAAAAAATCAATACTATATATACTAAATATTAAAAAATCAATATACTAAGAAGGCAGAAGACTCATAGAACATGTGTTACAGTCATGAGCTCCTCTCTCTTCTGAAATTAACTGTGTCTCTTTATGGAGGATAGAGAAGTTTGCAGTTAGCAAGAAAAGCTTTTACAGTAACATGGTTACTGTAAACGTACAAGATATTTGCCTTTGTATTGGTATTGTTCCATGTTGTCTGCCATTGTGTACATATATGTATCTGTTTGGACAAGGAAGACCGCCACAGCTGATGATAGAAAGAATTATCACCATAATGAAGGAAAACCCCCAAACCCCAGTCCGACAGATCAGAAACCCTCTTCAGGAGGCAGGTGTGGATGTGTCAATGACTTCTATCTGCAGAAGACTTCATGAACAGATATGCAGAGGCTACGCTGCAGGATGCACACAACTAATTAGCCACAAAAACAGAACGATCAGGTTACAATTTGCCTAAAAGTATGATGGCAAAAGCAAAGTGTGGAAGCAAAAAGGCATTGCCCAAGATCCAAAGCATTCTACTTAATCTGTGAAACATGGCGGTGGGAGAGTTATGGCCTGGGCCTGTATGACTGCCACAGGTACTAACTCACTAACTCACATGCACCAAGCAAACAGTGCATGCAAAGGATATTCACCAAAGTACTAAACATGACTATTTTTTTGTATATACCACTGCTATGCCCCGAGCATTATGGTGCCTTGAAATGAGGGGGGAGCGGGGGCTATGTATAAAAAGTGCTGTAGTTTCCACATGGTAAAATTATAATATATAAAAAATATCCTGTGTCCTAAACATTATGAGGTATGTTATACATTTCAGGGGCAAAATTCTAATGATCTATTAGCAAATGTGTCAGCACTGCCATCTCCATGTAAGCTAGTAGGCTATGTGGTTTTCCGTAAACAAACATATTTAGCTCTGATTTGTCTGCTTTATTTATGAGCCTGTCTTCAATTTCTGTTATCTATTAAATCTGCAATTCAAAGAACATACAACTGTGGACCGAATGAAGACCCGAAACAGTTTTTAGAGGGGCGAAAGGGGTAGGCCTGCTCAGTATCTAAAAATAATTAGCATGGCTTTTTCTTGATAAAAATTGGGATTATCAATGATATCACCCCCCTGCAGACACACTCTGTCCTCTGCATCTTACATCAGCAGTGTATACTATTTTTTCTCTTATATGTTTCTTAGTATTGACTGATTAATGAAAATACCACTGTCACTCTTCGTTTTGAACATTGTGACTGCAAACATGTATGAGATCATGCTAGATTCATGCCAGTTTCCTCACTTTAAATAATAAACCCAAAAGTGAATTACATGCTAATACTGCCCCCTTGTGGATAATCTTCAGACTGCTAAATGGGAGCAAGTGAGTGAAGAAAATCAGTTCTTTGGAAATCATCTACAGATGCCTGTGGAAAACAATTAAGTATTTTCATACTGAATGAATCAGGATAGGATGCACAAGCTGTACAAACAGGAAATGCTACTTTCTTTTTTTGCCTTTTGTATTATTTAAAGCATACATACATGAATTGAGTTACTTTCGCACATCCTACTAAAATTATTGCTCTCGTCTATCACTTTTGAGCTTTAGCATTTTATTTTTGACCAAAATGATCCCAAAATGAGAAGAATGGAGCCTAGCAAACTTCACTTCCTATTCTGATAGATGCTGGATTTACTAAAACATCCCACTGAAGTTCTACAAGGAACTCAGATACCGAGGTAGTTAATTGTACAAAGTTTAAGCTCCTCTACCTTCCTCTAATCAGTTTTACACTTCCGACTGTTTCTTAATGTGGCTTTTTCCCCCATTCTGCCCCAACATTTACAGTTTTTATGGTTACTTCAAACCGAGTACTGATGATAAGTCCATAATCCAACAACACTGAAACCAGTTTGGCTCTTTAAAAGCCTAGTAGCCTTGGTTTCTCACATCACATTAAAACTCTGTACAATCTGCTTCATGCTGAGGAAAACGGCATAGGCCTTGATCATGAGATGACTTTTCTGAGTCATAAAAGACAAACTATGTGTTGTAAATGTTATGTTCCCATGTGTGCATGTACTTCAAAGTGAAAGCAAGGAAAACCAAGAAAAAACAGAGGGCAATCATGAGGAAGACGATAGCCGTGGTTTATAGTAATGGCCACTCAGACTGAAAGCAAGAGTGAAAAATCTAATTTACACAATCCCCCCCCCAACCGTGCATTCACTCCGCCAGCGACGTGACGCGACAAAGTGGCCCAAGATCATTCATTTTCAATGAGAACTGTCGATTTCTGGCAAAAGGAGGCGGCGCAAACGTTGGCGACATGAAGTGGGCGGGGTCAGCGATGTGACAAAGTTCAGAGTTTAACCAGAGAACTTCTAGGGAGGAGAATTTCCAGTCTGTAATGTCTTCCGGGTTTCTCAAACACTAGAGGGCGCTAATGAGCAAGACCAAAATGAATGGGTTAAGATGGAGCATTTGAACCAAATCATAGTTCATACGTTTTTAATGTAAAATAATATTTTCATTTCCTGAACACTGAACAGCACAAAATATTTTAACACTGCTGTAATATTTGTAAGAGCTTTTAAACTCAAGTTTAAAGCGGCGCCTCATGTACGTTCATGTACGTTCATGTACGTTAGCCTTCGAGCTTGATATAACAAGGGAAATAGGAAGTGGCCAGGCTCCTTATATACCGGCTCTGGTTTACCTTTATGCAAATAAGGAGAAAAGTGATGTAGCGATTACCAATAGGAATTGAGCACTGAGCAGCGTAGGTGGTGCGTTCACCACAAATAGACACTAGAACCCTTAAAGAACGATTTGCATCCTTAAATAGTTCTTTGCATGGTTAAATAATTCTTGATAGATTAAGCAAGAATGTGTTGTATATGGTTCTACATAGAAGGGTTCTCTATTGCACCAAGTGGGTTCTGGTATGGTTACAATGGCAAGCTTGTAACCCTTTTAGGTGCTATATAGAACCCTTTTTGGTGTTACACTCTTAAAAAAGAGGGTTGTTCAAGGGTTTTTTTGATAGAGATAATGGTTCTATATAGAACTATGAACACTCAAAGAACCATTTGCATGCTTAAATGGTTCTTTGCATGGTGAAAGATTTCTTCAGATTAATGGAGAATTTGTTGTGTATGGTTCTATATAGAACAATTTTTGAAAAGGGTTCTATGCAGCACCCAAAAGTGTTCTACTGTTATGATGTCAAGCTTGTAAGAATAGAAGAACCTTTTTGGGTGCTATATAGAACCATATACAACACATTCTTAATCAATCTGAAGAAATATTTCACCATGCAAAGAACCATTTGAGCATGCAAATGGTTCTCTGAGTGTTCATGCTTCTATATAGAGCCATTCTCTTTACTAAAGAACCCTTTATACAGAGATGCCGATAGATAGTATAGATTGTTTTCATATCTCTCATTTATTTATCTTTGTTTAAAAGACACTTTAGCGTCTTTAGTGACTTCTGCTTCGCATCGATTGACAGTGTTCTTTCTCAGAGACATATGTTACACCAGGATGAAGGAGGGAGGGGCATCTTCTCTCTTTTCAAGGGGTTGCAGAGGAAGCCTTTGTCAGCAGCTGGGAAAAGGCTTTGTATCAGGTACACATAAAATCTGTGCATTTGTGTGAGGAGAAAAAGAGATGCAGTACAAAATGGAGGATTAATCTCTCTTTCCCTGAGGGACTCCTGCATTCATGGACGCTGCTGTACAAAAGGCTCTTTATCCAAACTCTGTGAAGATTTCCAATTGTGTGATGGGCAGAGGTTGGTAGAGGAGCCTATACTCAAGCAGAAGTGTTGCTACTCCAATGAAATAATGACTCAAGTAGAAGCAAAATTAGCTGAAAACAACTCGAGTAGCAGTGAAAAAAGTCTCAGGTTGAATAAATCCTCAAGTTAGTGAGCTCCCAAAAGAACTGCGGTGGAACTTCTAATACATCTGTACATCTATAAGCATAAGAACTGAAGTTATGGGACACTTTAAAGGTGCAGTGTGTAAGATTTTGGGGAACCTATTAGCAGAAAAGAATACAGTAAACAAAACCATATTTTCATTAGTGTATAATCACCTGTAATTACGAATCCTGGTGTTGCCATTAGCTTAGAATAAGCCCTTCATATCTGCATAGGAAACAGGCCCTCTTTCAGAGGCCGCCATGTTGCGCCGCCATGTTTCTACAGTAGCCCAGAATGGATAAACCAAACACTGGCTCTAGAGGGCGGCTTTCGTTTTGTTTGCAGCAGCAATTTAGTGGCACCGGTTGGAAGACGTAGAAAGAAGAAGAATCAGTGGCTGCTGCCAATGCTGGCTGACCATTTTGTGTTGTGTGAAGTTCGAGAGCCCAAATTTGGACAAATGGAGGATCAGACTTATTATTTGGCACAAGAAAGATCGGGACAGGCGACAGCAAAAAACCTGACCGCCACTGTAGGTTCTACTGCATGCTTGGAAAGGGAGGTGTGAGGGAGGGAGACTCCAATTTGCAATGTGCAACCGCACCACTAGATGTCACTAAATCTTACACACTGCACCTTTAAGTCTAAAATAAAGCGCCAACCCTGCTGACAAAAACAGCTCAGACAAGCATGAACTCAAAGGCCCAATCCCATTTCACCCCTCGCCCCTACCACTTAGCCCTACCCCTCCGTTTTGTGCGTTCATGCCTAGGGGGTAGGGTGTCCCAATTCTCACTGTGATAGAGGGGTGGGGTGAAGTGTTAGGGCTACATGGCCCTCCTAACGGAGGTTTTTCAGAGACACACTCCAAACAGAGATTTATGAGAAAAAAAGAAAAATGGCAAGATGGCTGAGCAAGAGACCAAAGAAACCCACAAATGTGAGAATTTTCTCAGTAAAACAAATATGATAACCATTGTATTATCTTACTTTAATGTCGTTTCAATGTATTATGGCCATTTTCTTCATAACAAGCATAAAAAATTGCTAATAGCATGCTAATGTCTCAGTAGCTAGCTAGCTAAATTTCCTGTTCCACCTTAAATAGTCCAGGAGTTCAAAATTCAAAGGAGAAGCTGGTGAATATCTGACTTCAGCTTCATATCACTGAAGAATTAACGGTGGGTGATAATAAATAATTGCCCCCCATTTTGAAGGCATGTGATTCCCTAAATTTAACTAAAGCCCAGCAGTGAGGAGCTGAACTTTACCCTCCTCTGCTTTCACTGCAGACTGGCAGGGTCGCCTACAGAGCAGCACTAGTAGCCTGTTAATAAGTAATGCTCTTGTATGTATGGTCATGATGGTTGACCAGCATACCAGCATTCAAAACACAACATAGGCTGGGTTTGCTGGTGCTGGTCTTTGCTGGTTTTTCTCACAGGGAAAGCTCAGAAATGAGCAACGTGGGCAACAATAGACAGCAAAGCAGTCCAGTTGCTTGAACCAAGAGAATTACATTAAATTAAACCCAGAAAAAGGAATTGGGAACTAATTGTGAAGGACTAAAATGGACCTGAGTACAATGTAGATTCCTTCTTCACAAATATGCTTTAAAATACGGGCCTCCATTCACCACCATTCTTAGGGAAAAAATTCTTCTTAAAACCAATTTATGCAGTTTTCTTATGAGGGATTTGTTCTTGGGTAAGAGCAGAATCTACTCACACTCAAGAGCACAAAGGTGAGAACAGTTCTGCGGTTTGAGAACACGTCACAAATCTGGCGTAGACCTTTTCAAGAACACATTTAAGAACAAACTTAGGAAGATATTGGTGAATGAGACC
>NW_023494808.1:10340200-10357700 GCF_904425465.1 Colossoma macropomum | reverse complement strand
ATGCCACAGGCCTGAAATTTTACTTTATAACTCAGAGCTTGTGAACTGCCTGGAGATGAGTTAGACCAATCAGAGGCAACCAAACCCCCATGTGTTGTGACATCACAACCACTACTTACTGGCAGTCTGGCGCACTACACTCAGGGGTCAAGCCTCAAGCCAGAAAAGGTCGTAAATTAAGGCCTGACCCCAAATTTATGGAAAATAATCGCAATTTAAATCATTATTAGTCCGAGAAATCGCAATATTTTGCCCAAATCGTTCTAACTGAAAATGAGAAAATAACTATAACTCATATATAAAGTTTTCTAAGCTAAAACCTCTGAAGTAACTTAAGTAACTGCTTAAGAAGCAGTAAGTTTGCATGTTTTGTTTATTCCCTAATTAAAAACTAAAAAGAAAACCATTGATAATCTTAGATGTTGTAGTATTGAGACATTTGTTTGCGATTCAGCATTTTAATTGAATTTTAATGAGAAATGTTAGCTGTTGGTACGTTTACAACACAGTCCGTCAGTCTAATGTCTAAGTTATTGGTTATTCCTAATTAAAGAGGAAACCACTGATGGTCTTACATGTTGGCATCCGTGAAGTATTCAGTCAGAAATGCTAACCAGAGAACCGAGAACTCGCTTCGTATTGTAGTTTATAGACATTTGTTAGCTATTCAGCATTTAAACAGAATTTCTTTGAGGAATTTCTGTCGTTACATTAAGCACACTGTCTAAATTGTATAGACAGTTGCTTATTTTGTATTAAAAAAAATGCAGAAATTGACAAACCAATGCCATTATTTTTAGACATTTTTGATATATTCAGCATTTTAATTGAATCTTAATGAAAACTTCTACAGTTTTGAGTGTTGACCACACAGTCCATCGCTCAAACTTGTCTGAAGGGGTTAATCCCTAATAAAAGTAAAGAGGAATCCAATGACCTCTTGCGTGTTTGTTGTATATTTGCAGCTATTCAGCGTTTTAATTGGATTTCAGTGAGGATGTTCTTTAGTTGTGTGTTAACTGACAGTCAGAAATGCAGGCTTGCTCGCTAGAGAGGGAACCAAGGACCTCTTACCTTTTCATGTTGTCGTTTTAAGAGCTATTCAGCATTTTAATTGAATATTGATGAGAGTTTTTTAGGCGTCTGAGCCTTTTCCACACTGCCTGATGGTCAAAAATGTGGAGAATTGGCTGATTTTAGTTATAAAGTAAAGAGGTAAATGATGATGATCTTATGTGTACATTTACATTTGAATTGAATTGTAATGAGACATTTTAGCTGCCTGTACGTTCACCATGCAGGCTTACGGTCAAAAAAATCCGAAGATTTGGTCATTCATGTTTAAAATCAGCTGCCAAGCTCAAGCATTGTAGTTTTAGGACGTTGCTGAGCCGTCCACCCTGTTCACTGAATTTAAACGAGGGTGTTTTCAGTTGTCCGTGTGGTCTAACAGTCCTAAACGTCAGGCTGGCCCACTGCAGAGGGGACCGAGGACGGCGTACATGCTGCAGAAACTCTGTGTTGGCTTCAGCTTTAGTGGATGTGACAGTTGTGGTGTGTGTGAGTGAGCGGCGCTGCTTCCCTCCGGCAGGGTCGCGGTTCTGCCCGCCTCTCTGTCATGAGCGCCGGTGAGGGAGCCCCGCCAGCCCCGCGGCCGGAGCTCCGCGCCCCGCCTCAGGGCGAGGCCGAGCAGGAGGCCGCCGGGCTCTCCGGAGCTCCAGGAGCGCCGTGGGACTCCAGCAGCAGCAGCGGAGGAGGAAGAGGAGGAGGAGGTGGAGGAGAGGCGGCGAGCGAGGAGGAAAGCGCGGCGCTGCCGTACCCGTCCCTCGCCCCGGTGGTGCTCTTCTGCCTGGGACAGAGCACGAGACCCCGCAGCTGGTGCCTCGCGCTCGTATGCAGCCCATATCCTTCCTTTTTCTCTAGAACTCAGCTCGCTTTGGTTTAGAGTGACCATATTTGGTCAGACTCTGGCCACAGTAAGAATATTTAGACATCAGCTAACATTTAGAGATCCCTCTCCGTCTCTTGTTCTCTCTGTTTCTATTTTTGCCTGTCTTTCTCTTTTTCCCCCTCTTCCTCCTTTCTCTGCCCCTCTTTTTCTCTCTTCAACCCTCTCTCTTGATTTCTTCCCCTCTCTCTCCTTTCTGTCTCCCTTACTCTCTCTGCATCTCTTCAGTTTTCTCTCTTTATTTCTTCCCCTCTCTCTCCTTTCTTTCTCTCTTACTCTCTCTGCATCTCTTCAGTTTTCTCTCTTTATTTCTTCCCCTCTCTCTCCTTTCTTTCTCTCTTACTCTCTCTGCATCTCTTCAGTTTTCTCTCTTTATTTCTTCCCCTCTCTCTCCTTTCTTTCTCTCTTACTCTCTCTGCATCTCTTCAGTTTTCTCTCTTTATTTCTTCCCCTCTCTCTCCTTTCTTTCTCTCTTACTCTCTCTGCATCTCTTCAGTTTTCTCTCTTTATTTCTTCCCCTCTCTCCTTTCTTTCTCTCTTACTCTCTCTGCATCTCTTCAGTTTTCTCTCTTTATTTCTTCCCCTCTCTCTCCTTTCTTTCTCTCTTTCTCTCTCTGCATCTCTTCAGTTTTCTCTCTTTATTTCTTCCCCTCTCTCTCCTTTCTTTCTCCCTTACTCTCTCTGCATCTCTTCAGTTTTCTCTCTTTATTTCTTCCCCTCTCTCTCCTTTCTTTCTCTCTTACTCTCTCTGCATCTCTTCAGTTTTCTCTCTTTATTTCTTCCCCTCTCTCTCCTTTCTTTCTCTCTTACTGTCCCTGCATCTCTTTAGTTTTCTCTTTATTTCTTTCTCTCTCTCTGTCTCTGCCATTCTTACTCTGCTTAGGTTTCTCATTCTTTCTATTTATTTCTCTCCCTCTTTCTAAGGCTCTCCCTCTCTCCCTCGCCCTTACTCTCTCTCTGACTCTCGCCTCATTGCTGATGAATAATTATTTGCCTAACTCGCTGTCATGTTATTCCGTCTGACAGTTTTCGGACGCTGCTCTGCGGCCGCTCTCCGAGAGCGCTGCCAATTAAAAACTGTTTGTGTGTTTTTGCAAAACAGACTAACGAATGTACCGAAAAGGCCTAAACACATATTTGCCCAATTCTCTGTGACCCTCGAGTGAATTAATCAGTGTTACATTTTAATCTGAGGCGAGGAAAAGCCCTACAATCAATGCTGCAGACAGATTCTGTATGTTTGTTCCTCATTAATGCTTCGAAGTGTTAATCGACGTCGATGCATCGTTACGTTTTGATAGAGAGTAAATAGCAGAAACACTGCACAGGCTTCGCTCGCAGGCTTAGACGTGCCTATAATCGTGTTTAATAGTTGGCAATGCGAGTCGAAGGGCTCTTTTAGCTTTTTCTAAACGTAAGCTGTCCAGACGTAGAAAAGAGGACAGCTTGTCAGATCTCATTACTTTGTTCCACATCTCTAAGGCCCGAGTTTTGGGCCCATCGCATTCAGGTATCTATGTTTTCACGCGCCTGCTTTGATTACAAGTTCTTTCCAGATGGCAACCATTTCAAGAATTGTCAGCTTTTTGAGGCTGGTGGTATTTCGGGGGGGGGCTGGTCTGGGAGGTGTAAATTTAGTTCTTTGCTCTGATGCTTTTTTGTAACTAGCCTGTTTTAATCCAGTCGTCCACCTCAGTGAGCTCTGGAGTCAGTTTACTCCATTTTTAAGGCCGATTTTCCTCAGAGAACATCGTTGCTTCTTCTGTGATTGACACATCGTTTAGAAACCAGTCATCTCGCTAGATGCCCTATGTCTCTAACAGTTTACAGCAGAATTATTTTTCATAATTATCACTAAAACGGTCCAACCTTCCCATTATGTATTATTTCCCTAGCCTGACAGTCCTCTCGCTGCTTCACGAACGTTATGGATGTCTTTTCACGATGACGACTCCTTCATGTGTGCTCAATTTATTCAGATCATAGGAAATTTCTCTGCCAGGCTGACTGGGAGCAGCTGATCAGAACAGTGTAGTCGTGTTATGTAACGTTTGGTCGTCGCATTTACAGAATCCCCTGTGTGTTTAATGCTGCCTGTCATATTGTTCATAGTTTAGCATGAGACTGAACAGCTGCTCCGAGATGGCGTTTTTTAGGAGGTGTGCGTGAGTGTATAGATTGTAAAGCCTGTGTCTGTTTCCTGTGCTGCTTGCGTTTACATTAACAAACACCTCCTGAGTAAACAGTGTCTTGAACGTATGAACGATTGTGTGTGAGAGTTCAAGTGTTGTCTGAAGGCGTGATTAAAGCTTTTTTATGGGATATCGTAGGCAGTAGTAATTACTTATTATGTACCAAATGAAGGCAGCACAGGACTTTCCCGACACTCAAAAATAGCTCACGGAAACACACGTACGTCAAAAATTGCATGCATGGCTCTGCTCGTCCCGTCGCTCTGCCCTCAGTAAATGTTTACTGGCAGAGTAAACAGTCTCCACAGGGCAGCTTTCACCTAAACACAATCTCTCTCTCTCCCTCACCATTCCTCTGCCTCTCTCTCTTTCTTTTCCTGCCCCTCACTCACTCAAGCACATGCACAGACACATACGGAAACTCCGCCGCCGACTGTTTTCATCCTTCATCTGTATGCGTGCAACAAAAGCTCATTTTGCTTTCTTAAAGCTGAATCGTCGAACGCAGCAAGCAGTGAACCATAACTTTTGTCCTTCATTTAGCCACGATACACCAAGACCTCGCCTTTAGGTTGTTAGCTTGATGAAAAGTGACATTCCACTTAATTTCATTCAATGTTTTCTTTTTTATTATCCAAGTATAGTGAATCTTCCATGAGAAACTCCACGTTAACTGATCTCAGTAGCTTCCAGAACTTTCAGACATGTCTTAAGGGTCTTCAGCCCACAATAACAACGATTATGTAACACCGAGTCCGTAGCGCCGGACCCATCGGCCCTGCTGAGGGAAGAAACGTGAGCCATATCTCACCCTCAGAATGGGTCGAGTTTGCTAACTGTGGTAGACACTGTTTGAAGAACATGGCTGAACTGTCATGGTTTGAAATACACCAGTTATGTTTAGATCTCCTTAATCTCAGATATGCTAAAATAGTCTCAGCCCCAGCACTTTCACAGGCCAAGAGTTATCCAGATAAGTAGACTGGCCATCTAGAAGAGACAAAGTCGTGAGCCTTATTTGTGTCACATTCTGTCAGGTCAGGTATAACATTAATGTTGAAGACGGCAGTGAAGACGCTGCTGTGGCAAAGCTCTGGTGCAGTTCGGCGTGTCACACACTTTATTTATTTATTTATTTATTTATTTATTTTAAGGAAACAATTTCAAAGTAACCTAAAAGCCTTGAATTCATTCAGGTGGATCTGACAAGTGAAGATAAATAGTAGATAGTAATAATAAATACCTAAATGAGCCTAAATGGCGTATCATAACAGTTGCTATAATAGGGACTCTAAGCAAAAAAAGAAGATTCTTCAAGGGTTTATAAGTAAAGGACATGGTTCATTTTATGCTTAAATGGTTCTTTGCATGGTGAAATGGTTCTTTGGATTGATGGATAGTGTGTAGCATATGGTTCTACATACAGTGTTCTTGAAAATGCATCTATATAGGACCAAAAAGGGTTCCTTTGTTGTTACTATGCAATATAATTGACCTTTTTGGTGCTATATAGAACCATTTTCATACACAAAACCCAAAAAGAACCATTTCACCATGCTAAGAACAATTTGAGCAGGAGATGGTTTCTATATAGAACTTATGGTTCTAAATAGAACCATTCCCTGTACTAAAGGACCATCTTTTATAAGAGTGTATGACCAAAGGTGTTTGTAGGTGAAATGGGCCAATTACTCTAGCATAATATCATGAATGCAGCAGGAATAACACTGGACTCTTTGTTTGGTTGTCGGCTTGTTTTATTCTGTTTGACCGATTTTAGTTTCACATTTTGTTTTTATTTTACAGAGAAAAGTTTAACCTTTAAAGTTTAAACTTTAATAATAAATACATAAATTAATCTGAATGGTTCATCATAACAGTTGCTCTAATAGGGACTTATAGGGAGCAAAAGGTTTAAAAAAGAAGGTTCTTCAAGGGTTTATAAGTAAACATGGTTCTGTTTAGAACCATTTCATGCTTAAATGGTTCTTTGCATGGTGAAATGGTTCTTCGGATTGATGGATAATGTGTAGAAAATGGTTCTATATACAATATTTGTTTTCCAAAAAAAGGATTCTTTATTCTATATTAATTCTATATACAATATTACTGAAAATGGTTCTATGAAGGACCAAAAAATGGTTCTGTTGTTAAAATGTCAAGTTTGTAACAATGGAAGAACACTTTTTGGTATATAGAACCATTTTCAAACAAACAGAACCATTTCACCATGCAGAGAACAGTTTGAGCAGGAGATGCCTCTTTATAGAATGTATGGTTCTAAATGGGGCCATTCCCTGTACTAAAGGACCATCTTTTTTAAGAGTGTTTGTAGGTGTAACATCACAAATGCAGCAGGAATAACACTGGACTCTTGGTTGTCGGCTTGTTTTATTCTGTTTGACCAATTTTAGTTTCGCATTTTGTTTTTGTTTTACAGAGAAAAGTTTAACCTTTAAAGTCTAAACTCTAATAATAAATACCTAAATGAATCTAAGTGGTGTATTATTACAGTTGCTATAAGAAGGTCTCTGAGCAAAAGGCTTGAAAAAGAAGGTTCTTCAAGGGTTTATAAGTAAACACGGTTCTGTTTAGAACCATTTCATGCTTAAATGGTTCTTTGCATGGTGAAATGGTTCTTCAGATTGATGGATAGAAAATGGTTCTATATACAGTATTCTTTCTGTGTAGGACCAAAAAAGGATACTTAATTCTATATTCATTCTATATACAATATTACTAAAAATGGTTTTATATAGGACCAAAAAAATGGTCCTTCGGACGATGGATAATGTGGTTCTTCGGATTGATGGATAATGTGTAGAAAACGGTTCTATATACAATATTTTTTTCCAAAAAAATTCTTTATTCTATATTCATTCTATATACAATGGTTTTGAAAATGGTTCTATATATAAAAGAATGCTTCTGTTTTTAAATAGTCAAATTTGTAACAATAGAAGAACCCTTTTTGGTGCTATATAGAACCATTTTCAACAACAAAAAAACCCCAAACACTCTGTTCTCCATCAATCTAGAGAACCATTTCACCATGCGGAGAGCAATTTGAGTAGAAGATGGTTCTACATAGAATGTATGGTTCTACATCAGACCATTTCTTGTATTAAAGAACCAACTTTTTTAAGATTGTATGTCCAAAAGTGTTTGTAGTGAAATGGGCCGATTACCCTAGCATATCATGAATGCAGCAAGAATAACACTGGAATCTTGGTTGTTGGATGGTTTTACTCTGTTTGACCAATTTTAGTTTCACATTTTGGTTTTGTTTTAAAGAAAAAGTTTCTAGGGACCTGGAATTAGTAAGTTGTTCGTTATTCATTAGTAAGTTTAGCAATTGGCAGACATTGTTTTAATCCTATAACTTACTTATAGAATGAGTTATAAGGTTTATTAAATGATTCAACTCTAAGTCAGATGATAAGTGATAGTTAAACAAACGTGGCTTCAGCAACTCCAATAAATCCAAAACCTCTTCTATTAAACTCGACCTCAGTGTGAGTTACTGTTATGGAATCATCTCCTAAATTACACCAAAGTCTCTCCAAGCATCACAACATGCTGTAAGCTACTTCACTGTGTATGGTTTGCAGAAAAGAATTACATATTTGGGTGACATGCACAGTCGTGTGTGACACTGTCCACACTACGCATTCCTGGTCTTCTGAAAGATCACGTAACATTACTAGTGCTCACATCTGGTTCCTGTTAACCCTTTTCATCTGTCCTCATTTAGTGCTGAGCAAGATGAGAAGAAAATAAATGAGGACACAGCAAAAAACACACACACTATGTGACTCATTAAGAAATCGGTGCTTGGTTTAACACTCTCTGCTTTTTCCCATATTATTTTTTTATTTACTACAATATTACATTGGAAGGCTTCTTTGGTGAAACAGCTCCTGCAACAATAGTCAATTAGTGGTAGCCTTCAGTATAGCGGGGCGTGTATTCTGTGCACTTACTGTCTCGCTGATATCAGCTAGGCTGTTGCTATGGTGTGGTATATCTTTGGCACAATGTGTGAGACATTGGCTTTTTTCTTTCTCCTTTTTTTTTTTTTGGAGAACTAGCACACCAATGTATGCATAGACCACCGAACTCTACTGAAATAGTTTGAACTGAAACAATCTGCAGACCCTTACTGCAGATTCTGCTCTGCTGACCCTTTTGAATGATAATAGTGTCACAAAATGCAAAATTCTTATAGCTACAAAAAAGCCCATTTAACAAGCTTGATGTATTCGTTTACTGGTAGTAAGCACTGTGTTCAGAAAGTGAGGGTGAGAAGAGTCACAGCTTCCGTGGTCAAAATCTTCCAAAGCTCTGCTATAGCTTGCTTTTCTATTTTTATTCAAAATGGTGAAGGAACCATTGATACTGAACGATATATACATGTTTTGGCAACATATGCTGCCATCCAGAAGATGTCTTCTTCAGAGAAGGCCTTGATTATTTCAGCAAGACAATGTAAAACCACAATCTGCATGTATTAAAACAGCATTGCTCCGCATTAAAAGAGTCCAGGTGCTAAACTGACCTGCCTGCGGTCCAGACCTGTAACGACAGATAACATTTGGTGCATTATGAAATGAAAAATACGACGAGGGAGATCCCGAACTGATGAGCAGCTGAAATCCAATGTCAAACAAGAAAGGGAAAATATTTCACTTTCAAAACTCCAGCAGTGTCTCTTCAGTTCCCAAACGCTTACAGAGTGTTGTTAAAAGAAGAGGTGATGAAACACAGGGATAAACATGCCCCCGTCCCAAAACTTCTAGGTTTCAATATGTCCCTCTTGTTCAAGAAAGAGCAAGTCTTTACCACAAAAGTCCTCGAGTCAGCTTACTGGTTCCGATGTTTGGATTGGTGCCAAATGTTTCTTTGCAGGAAAGACTGCAGGTTCACCAAGAGAGATGGCGACAGGAAGCCAGGTTACTGAGGGACACCGCAACTAAGAACCGAGCTGCAGCCAGCCAGTCAGCCACCTACATGATCAGGGAGCCTCTCCACTCAGTGAGAGAGGAAACAAAGAGAAATGACTCCAGCAGGGGATGGTCAGCCGCCTCCGCCACCAGAGAGTCACACTAGCCTCTGGCTTAAACAATGCTCAGGGATACAGCACTGTCACTGGACACTTGCCATGCAGTGAACATGTAAATCAGTGAAGTGGAAAGGGGCAAGACCTGTGTGAACTTTGACAGCCCTGTAGCATGAGATGAACGTCATGGACGATGCTTTGATGAATGATTTTTGGGATTCTTGACCACAGTGCTTCCACCATGGCCCAACAAACTTGATACACAGATTTTTAAGTTGGTTTGAAAAAGCCAACTTGCTGTTCTTCGTAATCTTCTTCTTCTTATTATTCTAAGTTCAAGAAATAAAATGTTTCTCGTCGCGCAGTTTTCAGGCTAGAATCACAAAACTTGGCAGGGTCGTAGGACCTGTACCTGATGAGGTTGCTTGTGCTTTTCTAACCGATCTGACGTACGGTTTTCGTAAAACAATCGTTCAGAGACGATATTTTTTCAGTTCATTCAAATGTAACTGCCACGAGTGATGTCACAAAGGACATTTCTCACACAGACTCTCATACACAGTACACACAGACTCACTCACAGCCTAATGCACAGCAAACAGCGCAAAAAATGCATTTAAGGTGGAATTGCTTTTAAGGTAGCGCTTAATTTAAGGTGGAACTGCATTTACGGTAGCACTAAATTTAAGGTGGCTCAGAATTTAAGGTGGAACTCCATTCAAGGTAGCTCTAAATTCAAGGTGGCACTGAATTTAAGGTGGAACTATATTTAAGGTGGCACTGAATTTAAGGTGGAACTGCATTTAAGGTAGCACTAAATTTAAGGTGGCACTGTTTAGTACCATGATGGAAAGTCAAGTACCATGCCTTTGAACCTTTAAAGCGACACAGTGTTAAAGTGGTTTGACCGCACAGTGGCTGCTTGGCTGGCCATCCCCATTGGCGAGCATTACCACTATTGGTTCCCTGGGCGTACTGGTCCATTCTAGAAGACTTGCAGGATGCACCACTGCACTGCTGAATTTTGTCCAGGAGCACAACAATTCAGTGGATCTAGGCTGCATCCAGAAACATTTGCTACTACTCCTGTCATCCCCCTCCCCCTCTACTGCTCCTCTCCTCCCTCGGACGATTGTGGCAGAGTCGAGGTAAGGAAAGGAGCAGGAGGAAATGAAAGAACAAGCAGTAACAAAGGCAACGGAACTGCAGATCTGTTTATGTCACCAAATCTAAGGATATCACACCGTTCTCTTGAAAGCACACCCCTAATACTCCTGGTGGCCAATCGTCGTTACTACAGGGCTACTACATTTGGGCATGGCTTTCTACTGCGTGATTTTGATTATATTTTAAATCAATTACAAAATACTTGAAGTACTGAGATTAAATACAGTTTAAATACAGTTGGGATCCTTTGTGTTATCAGTCATCCCTGGACTTTGTGTGCAGTGATATTTGAAAATCTGTAAAGGACGTCCTGGGCAGCATACACCTGTGCATCCTCTGCTGGAAGCCACCTCAGCAGGTGTTTCTCTTTTCATCTCCTCCAGTGCTTGGACAGCTGATGAAGAAGATGAAGTGAATCAGTAGAAAAAAGTGGTAATGTCTAGGGATTCTGGACCCAGCCCTAGTGTTTGGTTTGCCACAAGAACAATAGGAAACTGGGCCCTCAGGAATAAGGTACCTTGCTGACCTCCAGAGTGTCACCTCATCAGTGTACTGACTCTGCCCTAAGTTTTGCTAGCTGCTAGTTCTTGGAGTGGTCGTTGGATGTTGTGTACCAATTCAGGTTCCAGTCCTGCACCATGTTCAGATGATCCTAGTGGGTCCCTCGATCCTTGGAAAAAGAACTTAGCAGGGCCCTAGCATCTCCTGTTTCTCCTAACATGGAGGAACCTGCTAATGATGACATGAGATCATATCATAGCTCCCCTGTACATTGGGCGAGGCACCAGGACTTTGGGCTGTGAGGCAGCTGGAGACTTCTTGGAATGGGGGATGTTGGGACATGGCTGTTTAAGGAGTAATTCAATATGTTTTTCAGAGAATGCACATCATGTAGATCAATACTTTCAAGTAGAACATCTCATCTGTGTGAGATTTTGTGGTTTCGCCGACTGCAGCCTAGCAGACTTAAGAGACAGAGAAAATAATAATGAAGACAAAAAAGACACAGACTTCATAGAAAATGCCTTAAATTTACCATTATGCCTCGGGCTAACACTTTCCACTTGAAAGGCCATGCTAATGAGTCTGACACAGTCATGTCAGCATTGAATGGGATCTCTCAAATACAGCTAAGAATCTCCATTGACTAACTAGCCAGCGCCTACACAAACACAAGATCACTATACCCCCCTCCAGTCAAATCAGTGAACTATAAAATGCTAAAAATACACACAAATGAGTTGAAAACAGTAAAAACAATTCTGACACGATAGCAACCTGATATTCACAAGATCATACAGTGATAATACCACCCACCCTTTAATTCCTCAATGGAGAGGTTTTCATTTGAGTGAACCCCCTCTCCACCACTCTCTTTTCTTGGTCTTAGCTCTACTGCAAAGGGAGTTGCAAATACTACTTGCATCAGCTTTATTTACTGGTGTTGGTTCTGATATTTAGCCTGACTTTGCTTCAATTTATGAACTTTTGCCAGTTGCTAAGCTCTAAGGCAGGGGTGCCAAAACCTTACCACTAAAAGGGCCATATTAAAAAACTCAGCAAATCCGTGAGCCAGCTGTGTTTTTATTTCATTTTTAGTTGACGTTAATCAAATGTACCAAAAGTGCAACAGCAAAATAGGAACTGAATACTTTTAAAATGAAAAAATAATTCTTAATAAAAGTAAATTGTTTTAGGTAGTGTTTTAAAACAGCCTATCTGCTTGAACTGGACACCAGGCATCTTTTCTTTTTGTGTAACTGCTGGCCCATAGATTGTTGTTGGGGGAAGGGGGTTGGAAGGCACACTATGTTGCAGAGCGTGCTGGGGACTGTAATGCATCTCAGGGTGAAACGAGCTGATAAGAACAGAAAATTAAAATAATTTGGCAGGCCTAATGTCACGAACTGGACTTGGCCTGTAGTCCTACTGTTTGACACATGGGCTCTATGGTACAGGGAGATTCAAAAAATGCTTTCTGCTCAGGGGTTGCCATCTCCTCGCAGATTGAAGGGAGCCATCTTCTGGTGACAGTCAGAAAATCTGTGACCCCCTCTTTCAATTGGATTGTGATTGGTTCCTAGGCGCCTCACGGTTGTAAAAATATGGCACTTTGAAATCGGATGAATCGTTTTAAATCACTCTGTATACTGTTATCTATAAAAATGTACAAAACATGGACCAAATTCAGGCTTCAAAATGTTAGTTCAGTCTATGTTGTGTACTTTTGTCCGTTTTTATTGGTTTATCTGTATATCGTGCAATGTCAGAACCTAGATGGAGAAGTCTATTTGAGATTGCTAATAATTGCTTAATAACTCACAATCTCAGGCAAGTGTATGATTAGTTAGGCGTGCAGCTTGTGCAGTGCTAAACCAGAGGCTTTAGGCTTTAACCTCATAACAGCAGTGCAAAAATAAAGAATCAAAGTAAACCAAACGTCTTTTTGGTGAGGAGGGAATTTTTTGACTGAACCATTGCTCAAAGTTTAATTTATTTGCATTTTAAGCCTGTGCTACAGTCCAGTGAACCCACTGAAAATTTCCCCTCAGTAATTTTTGAAGACTGTCCGCCTCTGTCGAAGCCAAAATAGTGCTGACGAGATCTGGGCCACAGAAGCAAGGAAAGCGCCGGATTAGTAATAACAGCTTGTATGTTAAGTCTGGTGCTTCCTCTTTTAAAGTTTAATGTGTCTTCACAAATATTCGCATCTTCATGCTCATGTTCATTCATTATTCACTGTGATTGTATGCGCAACTTTCTTTCCTGCCACTTAAAAATGACACTGAGTGTTTTTCTGACATCATCTCCACAGTCACAGTGCTAAACGCTATCTGATGGAAGCCACTTAGCCGAGCAGAGCGGTTATGTGAGACCAGCCGTCTGATAAGAGCATGTGTGTCAGGTTGATTTTGCCCAGTAGTCATCATATGAAGATATAGGCTGTTGATGTGCTGACGCGGTAATCCTGACAAGCATATTAAGATACTAGTTTCTCTAAAGGAAGCTATCCTGGTCATTTCGTTATGTAAAATGCACGTCTTTTGAGACTGTTCTGCATCTCAGATGAAACCGTTCGATGTGGTATTGTTATTAGTTCAGCTGAAGTGGTAGGAACTGTACTTAATTTATCAATTTCAGTGCATGAGCTGTCGTTATTCACTTATCTTGCTAGCTGACAAGGTGGTTAGATTGCTAATGACATACCCTTGTGTGTGTTTTTGTTATTTAACCCCTTAAAATCTCAGGCTTATTACTTACTAAGGCTTATTATTCAGTAACTACAGGGACGTCAGTGCAAACTGGCTGAGCTATTCTTAAATTATAGAAGTGTGTAATAAATCTTTGGCTGTGTAAGGGGTTAACTCTTTCTGAACTACCCTGCATGTAGGCATGTCCCGGTATTGATATGACGTTCGATCCATTATAGACATCAACTGCTCACTTTTTTAAGTTGAAACTTTACACAGAAATGTTACGAAGAGCCTTTTTGTCCTTTCTGCAAAAATCAGTCCACCTTGGGAGCCACAACATTTTATGTCCATTTTACAATCTTGGTCCATTTTACAACCTCAGTATGTGCTAATGCTCTAGTATAGGCTACAATATACAATATAAATGAAAATGCAGACTTACTTTGCTCTGCTTTAAGCTTTAGCTCAGATATAGCCTTTCTCTCGCATCTCTGGCAGGAAACCTTTCCTCAAAAGTAGAACAGTTTCTTGTAAAATGTCTCTCAACATTCGATTTTTGCTGACTGCTTATAAATGCAAGTAAGTCCATTCATCTGCAAATTATGCTTGTCTTAAATCTTTCGCTTTGCCTTTTCGTTAGCTACTAGCTAGCCGAGATTGTTGTCTGCGTTGCTATGGTGACCAGCAGTCTGCACACCAATCTTCAGGGTTAAAGGGTGAATTTGCAGTTATAGGCTACATTAACTTCAGCGTTTAAGATCATTTGTTGTTAAACTGTGTTAAAACAATCAGCAAAGCTTTATTTTACTGCAAAGGAGGATTTATTTTTGCCTAAATATCTAATTCTGCTGTGGAGCCGCAACAGGGCAGTAAAAGAGCCGCATATTGCCGACCCCTGTTTTGGGGCTGCGGAATTGGGGTGGTAAGCAATACAGAGTAGGTGGCAGCTGCTACCCTTTTGCCACCCCATAGACCCACTTTTCAGCTCGAGTGCCTGGCAGTTTCCAATACCAGGGGCCAGCAAGACTGGACCCAGCTGAATGTTTTCAGATTCAACTCAAAGGTTCAGTTATATTTGGCAATTTATTTTATATTAATATGAAAGTTCTGCTTCGAAAAATGTGTCAGTGCATTTCAGCATTCTGAATGCTGTTTGAACAAGTTAAATTAACCTCTTAAACCTGGCTTGAACGGTACCAGGTGCGCCGCACCTTTAAAAGCTTGTCGTGACGTCCCCGTTAATTAAAAAGGAATGGAGGTTGGGGCCGATTCTGTCCTTAGAGAATTGGCTGAATTTTGAGTCATCTAAGCTGTACACAGGATCTTTTCTGCAAACGGTTCATTCTTTGGGGACCTTTTTTTTTGTATGTTTCTTTTGTTTTGATTTGCCACTTCGCATGTTGTCAGGCAGGACCTACAATTAAAAGTAACCCTCCTGTGCATGCGCACCGCCTGCAAACGAGCAGATCTTCACACGCTTCCATAATAACAACAGCCATGTACAAAGAGACGCCCCCCCCCAGAGTCACCCCCACAGTCGCTCGGCGTTTTTCGGATGCAAAGTCCTGCAGGGTTCAGATAACAACAGACTGAAACTCTCCAGAAACATTTGTAGTTCACTGTGTGTTGTGTATTGTAGCGACTGAGCGTCGGCCACCTAACGTAAAACATGCGCTCCATATCAGCTGAAATGGCTGTAATATGTTTGTATCATCCTTCTGTGCCCCCTGCATGTGTTTGTGTGCTGTTTATCACACGGTGCTATTGCTGGACCTTAGGCGTGTTAATTGTTTTGCACGTGTGTGCAGGGCTGGATGTGTTAATTGAAGCTTGTGTGTGTGTGTGTGTGTGTGTGTGTGTGTGTGTGTGGGTGTGTGTGTGTGTCAGTCAGGACATTCCCGAGGGAGGAAAGATTGAGACGGATCTTCTCACTAAAAGGGCCGGTACTGAGATTCTGGGCGTGGATCTGTGTTGATGTTGTTGTGTAACTGTGACACAATGGTGTCAATATCAGAAATATACACACACATACACACACACACACGCACACACACACACACACACACACACACACACACAAATGCGTGGTTCCCCTGAGAAAGTCCTAATGAGTCGCGATGGTCTAAAAACTTCACTGGCTGGCGATTTCCATGGCTACTGTCACTAATGAATCTCCGGGGTTACGGGTGCTTGTCATCGCCGTCAGAGTAACAGTACTGGTTTCCGTGACAACAGGAGTCACTAATGTGAGTGTGGAGTTCATCCACGTAACCCAGAGAGAGGAAGATGGGGAGGGGATGATGTAAAGAAAGAGCTAGAATGAGGGAAGCGCTAAACGGGGCTTAAAGGACTTAGACACAGAGGAAATGTCGGTGCTGTGCGAGAGTCACTCGTTCACTTTTTTCTTCCAGTCAAAACGGCCATCGTTCATTTTTCAGGCAACATATTCAACAGAAAATTGACAATAACTAAATAGAGTTTATCCTTTTGAATAATTTGTGTGTCCACTTTTCGGCTGTATTGCAGCTTCCAGTCTTTTCAGCAGACTTGCTGGTTATACTTTATTTGGATGGTCCCCTATAGATTCTCTACAGATGCTTAAATCATTCAACTTTCTGGTGATAATCGGTTGATTATCAACAACATTATGGGTAGGTTTAGGGTTAGGAGTAGGTGTAGGGCTTGCCTTGAGGTTAGGTTTAGGGTTAGGGTTAGACTAAGGCCCAATCCCATTTCTTCTTTTTACCCCTACCCCATGTTTTTGAGTGTCACCCTAACCCCTTGGAACAGAGTTACAAGGGGTAGTGGTTGAAATCTTGCCGTACGAAATGGGACAACCCAAAACATCGCCTCATTAACAGCTACTAGCAGTGCTCTGTGGGTGACCCGGCCCGTCTTCAGTGATAGCAGAGGAGGGAAAAGTTCAGCTCCTCACTGCTGGGCTTTAGTTACATTTAGGGAATCATATGCCTTCAAAGAGGGGGGCAATTATTTATTATCACCCACCCCTAGTTATTCAGTAATATGAAGCTGAAGTCAGATATTTTTGTCAGTTTCTTCTTTGAATTTTCCCGTTCCACCTTAAATGGAGCAGCAGTTACATTCTGGCACTTCCGGCGTCAGAACTGCTGGACTATTTAAGGTGGAATGGGAACGTTAGCTCGCTAGCTACTGAGACATTAGCATGCTATTAGCGATTTTTTATGCTTGTTATGAAGAAACTGACCATAATACACTGAAACGACGTTAAACTAAGATAATACAGTGGTTATCGTAATTTTTTAACAGAGAAAATTCTCACATTTGTGGGTTTCTTTGGTCTCTTGTTCAGCCATCTTGCCGTTTTTCTTTTTTTATAACACTTTATTTAGAGAGTGTCTCTGAAAAACCTCTGTTTGGAGGGCCATGTAGCCCTAACACTCCGCCCTACCCCTCTATCCCTAAGTGGTAGGGGCGAGGGGTGAAATGGGATTGGGCCTCAATAAAATCTTTCACGCTGAACTTGACGTTCAGTTGCATTTACTGGAAACTATGTTAAATGTTGCTTACAGACAGACTGAGCATTTACAAGGCATCTACAGCAGACCATCCAAATAAAGTGTTTCCAGCTTGCTTTTAAGAAATCTGCAGGGATGTTTTTCCACACAAACCTCCAAAGTTCAGTCTTAGAGGTTGGTTGTATTTTCTGCTCCAACAATCTAAATAATCATGTCGTCTTCTCACAGTGGAAGGATGGACAGAAACACCTGTGGATGTTTTCAGATCTGAAGCAGCTTGATTTTCTCCTCTCTCTCAAAGATGAAAGCTTTAAGTGCTGTTTATCTGATGGGGGCAGATTTGGTGTCTATCAGGTCTTCCAGGTGGTTGTTAGGAGCCCCATTTTCTCTATATCTTTAAATAATTCTTTAAACCCCAGTTTTCTCTTACTTCCCTTTGATTT
>NW_023494808.1:10237700-10335200 GCF_904425465.1 Colossoma macropomum | reverse complement strand
GGTGTTTAAAAACTCCAGCAGCACTGCTGTGTCTGATCCACTCAGACCAGCACAACACACCCTAACACACCACCACCACGTCAGTGTTACTGCAGTGCTGAGAATGACCCACCACCCAAATAGTACCTGCTCTGTGAGGGTCCATGGGGGTCCTGACCACTGAAGAACAGGGTAAAGGGGGCTAACAAAGTATGCAGAGAAACAGATGGACTACAGTCTGTAACTGTAGAACTACAAAAGGTACAGTTTTGTGCAGTAATGTTCATATAGGTTAATTTAAGAAAAAGCTATGTTATGTCAGCAAAAGATTAAAAAAAGCCCCCTGCACTCGCTAAACAAAGGTACTAAACTGCCACTGGGGTGGTCCCCCCACTTTTCACTGAGGTGGTGGGTGGGAAAGAACCATTTAATCCAAACTGAGTCTAGTCTGGAGGGCAAATTTGACTTGAGTTTCTGCAGTGCGATTCTGAGTCAAATCTCTGGGGTGCAAATGCAAGTCAAGTCGTTGGGTGGTACCATTAAGGATACGGTTTCAGTAGGGCTGCAACAAACGACTAACTTGATAGTCAAATAATCTATTGATTACTGAAACGAATAATCGATTATTTGGATTATGAATCGCTTGATTACCGAATAACTTTTACGTAGCCATCAGCTTCTACATTTAGCTTGAGGGGCATTTACTGTACCTTTACTGTCTAACAATGAAGACCATAAAGATGAATAACTTGATCAAAAATTCACTGTTTTAATGAACTTTCCTGCTAATACAAAAGTCAAAATTTAAAACCAAGGACGTACAAAGTAGCAGCGATAAAATATAAGAAAACTAAGTCAGTTTTCCTTTAATCAAGCAAATAAAAAGCTACTAAATTTAAATGTTATATTTAAACAGTGTATTCGGTGCTTTGTGCATTCTGCTGTCTGTCTACACTCTGCTCTGCAATCACAGGTCACAATCCCTTAATCTGAGGTCGGCTTTTACCCACATTTTTGAGGATTTTGTTCTTGAGGCTGAAGTCGTGCTTTTGTCGACTCTCCAGTGAGCAGTAATGTCAAAACATTGTGTGATGACATCACCAACTAACCGACTACTAAATTAGTGGCCAACTAATTTAGTCGTCGATTTTAGTCGACAAAGTCGAATAATCGTTGCAGCCCTACTCTTCAGTACCATTAGTTGGGGAACATGGTTGGACCATAATCCATTGCAGTTGTATTGTTTAACCCTTGTGTGGTGTTCAGGTCTGTGGGACCCATTTTTAATGTTTACCAAAAGAAAAAATGACACGATTTATTGTTATTTCAACCCCGGATTCCTTTGTCTTTGCTCATTTTCTGTGAAGAACCCATTTTCAGTGCCTTCACACTGTAACACCCCCCACACATTTATATTACACACGTGGTGTTGGGGTGATTAGTATGTGAATGTGTGTGTGTGTGTGTGTGTGTGTGTGGGTGGACAACATGGACAGGCTGCTGACTGGCTACAGCTGCTAAAGTAGAACCCTACGCTGGACACTTGTGATATTTTAAACATCTGGTATTTTTACATAAATTGCAATGCGGTGGGCCCACCAGACCACTGAGTAACAACAACATCAACACCACACAAGTGTTCATTAGACTGGCTCCTCTGTACGCTTGTCTTATCTCTAGGTTTTTTATTTTAATGTTCTGATTTAAAATATTAGGTTATTAAAATGCGCATCTTTCCTCTGGAAAAATCTTATTTAAGGTGCACAGTTGGACCTTAAAACCTTGCTGTACCCTCGAGGGGAACATTTGCATTGTTTGTACGTTGAAGAATGAAAAGTGTGCCTGCGCGGTTTCTTTTTTCTGAAAATGTGACAAGAAACCGAAATGTTCCCACTTTGGAGAAACATCTTAAAAGGTCCAACGTGCAGCAAAGTCCCATACCTGCTTGTTGAAATTGAGATACAGTTTTTTAGGCTCAGTCATCTCTTTAGCAATCCTGAATAACAGAAGCAAAGCTCTGGAAGAAGCACTAAAACATCACAGTTCCCACTGAATCCTTCCCTCCATCTGAACTGGCTGGGTTGTCCAGGTTGTTTGAGTCTTGCTGCTGCGTGTTCGCTTTGCTTGGCCTTGGCCAGAGCTTATTTATGACTATCTATTGTGAAGCACTCCCAACAAATAAAACTTTATATTGAATCGAATCGACCCGAATGGACAGCGCTTGTGCTTTTTTGCATTACGTGCTGTTCGCTCACGTCAGGACGAACTGCTCTCTGGCTCCTTCGCGGCTGCGAGTTGGGCTGTAAAGCTTGGATTTATGGCTTGTACCCCATCTGAATTCATTCGTGGGGTTTTGCAGGCGCTGTCTTAGTTGTCCCGAGTTCTGTGGGCTGCATTTTGTCTGAGGTCGGTGACGCCGGCTTTCATTTCACCGTGTTCTGCTTCCTTCACCTTACATTACGTCAGACACCTTGTCGTGCAGCACACTGCATGCGCTGTTCTCCACCAGCTCCTCCCTCTTTTCATCTTCAGTCTGTTTCTCTCTCCCCTTTCGCTCCGCGTTGGATTCATCACAAGAAGGCATTAAAGGCCTAATAGCTAATATAGGGTGTTTAATCTAATAGACTACACGATTGTCGCAGCCGCAGTTTAATTGAATAATGTTTGATTAGAAGCATCTCATTTGCTGCTGTGCCCGAAATGTTTTGCCATAAAACTGATGGAGGGTGTGTGTGTGTGTGTGTGTGTGTGTGTGTGTGTGTGTGTGTGCATAATAAACAGCAGAAGAGAATAAAGTAAAAAAAGGAATACAGTCAGTTGAGCTGGCTTTGGCAAAGGACGTTGTTCTCGTTTGAAGCAAGTTGAATCCAAAATGTCAGCTTTCTACATTTCTTTATCCATGATTATCGGTGGGATTTCGAGAAAAGCCACACAATTTATTTCCTCTGTCAAACGAAAATGCCTTCCTTTGTTTCCTTTCTGTGCTTCGTTCCCCCCTTTTTTTTTCCTCTCTGCCTCTTTTCTCTCTGCCTCATTCAGATCGATCAGTCAGTTTCTCCGGACTTGTCTCGGATCAATAACTCCACACACCTAGGCTTTTGCTTTGTCTGACCTCATTACACAAACTACCTCCTGCTCTCCAGCCCCCATTAGCTGTCATGTGCCAGTTCCTTTTGTAGGGTTGACCGACAGGCATCCTGTGTTGTTTGTTGCCTCTTGTTATTACTTAGTGGACATCAATTCTGCACAAATATTCAAATACGCAGATGTTCATATTTAAATCTTAGGCCAGATTACTCAGGTCTGTTACACCATAGCATTGACACCGATCAGGCATAACATTATGACCACCATGTCCTTGTTTCTACACTCATTGTCCATTTTATCAGCTCCACTTACTATATAGGTGCACTTTGTAGTTCTACAGTTACAGACTGTAGTCCATCTGTTTCTCTGCACACTTTGTTAGCCCCCTTTTACCCTGTTCTTCAGTGGTCAGGACCCCCATGGACCCTCACAGAGCAGGTACTGTTTGGGTGGTGGGTCATTCTCAGCACTGCAGTAACACTGACGTGGTGGTGGTGTGTTAGTGTGTGTTGTGCTGGTGTGAGTGGATCAGACACAGACCTATATAGTAAGTGGAGCTGATAAAATGGACAATGAGCGTAGAAACAAGGAGGTGGTCACATTGTTATGCCTGATCGGCGTCCATTAAGCCCTTGAAATCCTACACGTTACATACTAAAGCTTATTATTCAGGGTCTTCGATGCAAACTGGCTGAGCTGTTATAGGTTATAGAAGTGTGCAATAAAACTATGGGCCCGACGGTGGGCGCTGGCCATTTGAGGGGTCAAAAAATATCATTATTCTAGGATGAATTTATTATGTATCAACAAATAAAGGTTAGAAAATGTGTTCACAACAGCTTTTGATAGCGCGAACAAAGAATTTTAGGACAAAATGTATGTGGAAGATAAATCTGAAATGCAGATACTATTTTTGGGAAATGGACCAATAACACTTTTTCCCTTCTGATACCGATACTACTTAAGAAAACCTATTTTTATTTATTTACTATGCATTATTAGTGTTTATTGTTATATGATTGCTAATAAGAACCATATTTAATCACTAAAATAAATACAAACCGTGTTTATCAGTACAATATTTAAAAACACACAGCAGGAAATGAGTGATTACTGAAAGAAGCCTGGCTCAGACATTCAGGTAAAGGGCTCCCTATTAGTGTGTTACCCTGTGTGGACATTGGTAACTGGCTTATTTGTGAGGTACCGGTCAAACAAGTACCTCAGAAAGAACTGGTGGTCTTATCGCTCATTACATTGCCTTCCAGTGAAACACTGCCGTTACAGATTTTGCCATGAGCATTTCTACTGCTGCTTGTCAACCCACACCACTGACATGTTGTGGACTGGCATACATGTGCCTCAGAAGTTGCTTTGTGGTATCAGTCATAGGTATCGGTATCCCCATTGCTGATACCGATGATGCATTTCAGTGCCAGATTTAATCGGATGTAGAGATCTAATTGGATGTAGAGTCCACCTCAATTCAGTTGTAGTGTCCACCTCTATTAGGTTGTGGATTCTGCAGTTTGCTGGGATCGATTGGGCCACATTAGAAAATAGCTCATTTTATGATCTGACTGTAGTTTAATTTTACGATGTAGCCGTAGCGTCCACACAGTGTTTGTTTACCTTTTATTATTATAAGCCATGATAAGACAAGTGTTTGCCAGATGGATCATATAATAATACATCTTGTAATAATAATAATAAATAATAAACAATACACATCTTGCACTTTGGTTTATATGATTTTTCATTTATTCTATGTCTACTTCTGCCACGTATTCCTTCAATCAGCACTACTGTTGTTTTGAGAAATAAAAACATTTTCAGAATGACAAAATCTAAGTAAATAGATGAAAGAATAAATGTGAAAGTTAGGTTAGCATTATTTTCTAAATCTGTATCGAAAATGTATGACATTGCAGTGCAAAACTGGCAGAAACATATCATTACATGAAATTTGCATATTGTTGCACTCCTAAACTAATTTAAGTGTTTTCCATATATAAACAGTAACTGTTCTATCTAAAGGTTCTGGAACAAATACCGACGTAACAAAAAAATACTCGAGTGTCAGATTATTCGGGCCAGCCTTAAATTGAATTTAACTCAATTTAGGAATTTGGGCAAAAGCTGGGCTAAAATTTTAGTTGTTCAACAACCGTAAAAAAATTCTGATCTCCAGCAAAACTTTCTGGTTTGGATTCAAAGATGATATGCAGGGCGAATGGAAAAAACAGTATTGTTTAACCGTACTTACAAAAACAAATTCAGGGATGAAAGTTCAGCCTGAATAGACAGGAGAGCAACACACAGACAGGATGTCGGGGGGAGGTGGGTAAGAGAGTTTCCATAGCAATGTCCTTGTGAGTCGTCCAAGTTTGACTGAATGACAGTGTTTCAGTCATTCATCAGTCCATGCGTTCCATCCTTTATGAAGAGTGGCACTCTTTCTTATTGAATAAACAGTGTCTCGTCACACCTCTCTCTCGCTCACTTTCCATCCACTCAGGATGCCGCTCTTATCAGTCTCTCTCTCCATATGGTAATATATGACATGATTATTAATGCTGAAATGAAGTTATGGTACATACTAAATTTTATTTCAGGGTCAAAAGTGAACGGAGCTGCTGGTGGAGCACATATTATGAATCATAGTGTGCATAAGAGCACACTTTCTATTGAGGGGTGCCATTTTTTATTAAGACTTTGTTTGCTTTGTGCTTTTGTTGGAACTGGAAATTCAAACTTTTACTCAAATAAGCCAGGCTGGTCTGAGAATGTGAAAGCAGACTGACAGTAGAGATCAGTGCACATCAGCATGGTCTGCTGAGGCAGATAAGCCAGATTCAGAGTAATATTTTCAGTTTTTGATGAGCATATTTTTGAAAATTGTAATAAAATGAACTTGTAATGAAATTTACTGCAGTATATCAGCAAAAATCAGCAATAGAAAAAAAAATCATTCACAATGTACTTGGCAAATAAGCAAAATTACCAGCTTAGTTGCTTACAACCAGGCCAAACCTCAAGTAACGCTGCCAGCAACTACACACTGTATATTGATCTCTGCTGTCGGAACAAAACCTCATATCTCCAAAATGGTAAGTTTACAGGAGAAGGCCAAAACTTAATTTACCTTTAATGTAAGTCAATGGAACCAGAGTTTTTTCCAAGTAATTTTGGGTCATTTCTTTTGGTCCATCCTTCATGAAATTTACACACAATATAAAGACCAACGTGCAATTTTAAATTATGTCAAAACCTGAAAAATGACAAAAATGGAGATATGAGGTTTTATTCCGACAGCTGTAATAAAAATATATAGAAAGTAGTGATGAAGATAACGGAGCATTTTGATATGAAACATATGAGGATCATGTTATATGAAGAGCCTTTAAAGGGGAATTTAAGAAGACACACCCAAATCAAGGAAACACCCTCAGACCCCAGAAGGTTAAACAGTAAACTTTAACAGTGTTTACGTACAGCATGTCGGCCCTTTGCTGTAAATCAGTGCGTCATAAAGAAAGTTAACTGTTTAAGAGTTTTGCTGTTTTGAAAGTGAAGTATTTGATCCTCAGTATCTCAAAACTGCCCTGAACTCAGACAGAACTTTTTCGTTCTAAGCCGCTCTTTTAGAGAACTGTAAAGGGGTCACCAGTGACTCAAAACTAAGGCAACCATGACAACAAGCTTTTTGGGAAAACAATAAGAAGAATTTGACATCAAACCACAGCTGTAAACACTGAAACTCTGGAGCCAGGAGAGCCAAATCGAACCTCCTTTGCCCCAGGAAGTGGATTTTGGATGAAAAGAAGAAAGCATTCAGTCATCTGGTGGTAGATGTGTAGTTTTTTTCCTTTCGAAATCTGTGGATACCTTATTGGTTGCTTCATGGGCTCTTTGAGGGCTAAAGCCTGGCTGACCATCCAGTAAGATGACCAATGCCCATCAATACATGCTGAATTAAACCACCACTGAGAACGTCCTGGATGAAACAAAGAGCACACTTACATTTTATTTTCAAAAAGTTGGGCCAAAATTTCGACCTATTTGAATGTCATATAATAAGTTGTATTTTTTTGTTATGCTAAAAAATACATAAACAAAATGAAATAATATGTATACATAGTAATGTGTAGTCAAAGTTCACTTAACTCAGAATTTTAAGCAGCCTGAACATTGAGTTCTTCATTTTTTTACAGTATAGAAAACAAAACTAGGGGCCGATGACTATGGAAATATTCTGCGTGGAGCAACAGTCGCAGATGCTTTGTTGTGGATTCTTCTACCTCCTGAAACGTAATAGGAGAAGACTTACTACTGTTACTTTAGCAAAGTTAGGGGGCAGAAAGTGCTATAATCAAGTTTTTCTTTGAAAAATGGCATCAATACAAGAATATGTATGTCTTTAAAGCTGATGAGTGTCAAAAACGACAACTGGTTAAATATGTTGTCCATAATTTTGTCCTGACCAAAGGTATTCTTTACAGGAGATTTTACCAATATTCACTGAAGGCAGTGCTGATTATCGCTGCTGTTGGAAGAAAACCTCATATCTCCATTTTTTTTAAGTTTTTGACCGTAATTCGAAAATATATGTTGGCCTTTACACTGTGTGTAAATTTTCATGATGAATGGACTAAAAGAAATGACCCAAATTGACTTTGAAAAAACATCTGGTTCCATTGACTTACATTAAAAGTAAAGGAGGTTTTTTCCTTCTCCTGTAAAGTTACCATGTTGGGGTTACGAGGTTTTTCTTCTGACAACAGCGACATGTTACCAGAATGTAAGCAGCAAGGTAAATAACAAATAGACTTACTGTGGACTTATTGCTCCATTAAAGCACTGAATAAAAAAAAAAAACGGAACAAAATGAAAACCAATAGACACAAATATTAACAGAGAAATCTAATTTTCTACAGTAACAAGCGATTATTAGGGTCCGTAATTCAAAATGAACCTTGAATAATTAGTCGACGAACCCATCAAATGCAGACCAACCGCAGCCCACGTTCTTGGGTGACTTAAGAGACAGGAAATGAGCGTTTATAGTACAGTATGTTTGCTTAGGAGAAGTGTTTGACTCTGATTTCCTCGTTGGTTTGTAGTGGCCTCAGCCTGTCTGCTCTGTGTGTGCGGACACACGTGCAGTTGTCAACTTGTCTACCTGCTTCTCTCCTCTGCTTTAATAAACCTCCTGGAGCTCATATTTAATTGTGTGTGTGTGTGTGTGTGTGTGTGTGTGTGAGGAGAGAGAGAGAGAGAGAGAGAGAGAGAGGGAGAGGAGAGGGAGGGAGCAGCTTGTCTCTAATACTGTGTGACATTTACCCATTTAATTAAGTCCCCAATATCGTTCAAATTTCCCCATTCGTCTCTCTGAGGCACGTACACACATGCTCTGTACACTCACAGCTGAGGTCACTTTTCAGACCCTTCCTGCTCAGTGACCAGAAGGCAGGTGTTTTCTTGTTGATTGCCACAAAAAAAAAATACACACAGAGGTGTTTTGATGATCGGATGGACGGTGGAAGTCTGGGGAACATTTCTCCTCAGTTTGGTCCAGCGTTGAACAGTACTGATGATTCAGAATCATAATTTACAAATATATTACAAATATATTACGTTTTAGCTCTACACAATTTATTCCCATGTTTTTTATTTATCTATTTATTTTTTTATTTATTTATTGTTTTTAGTCTTAAGCCTTTAGTCTTGTTTATAAAGAAAATTATTGTTATTATTATTATTATTATTATTATTACAAGGGGAAGAGTCACGTTTGGTTATGTTTCTGTGCAATGCCAGAGGTTGGGAAATAAAAAAAATTAAAGCATAAAATAAACTTATCTCAGTATATTTCAGGTAGCCTTACCGTGCTGAGGCAAGTACAGTATATGGCCAAAAGTATGTGGACATATCTACTAGTTATTGAGTTTAGGTGTTTCAGCTACACTCATTGCTAACAGGTGTATAAAACAGCCCTTCAGTCGTTATAGACAAACATTAGCATTAGAATGAGTTGTTCTGAAGAGCTCAGTAACTTTGAACATGGCTTTGTCTTATGATGCCACTTTTGCCACATGGCAGTGCCCTGCTAGGTCTGCCCCAGACAACTGTAAGTGCTATTATTGCAAAATAGAAGCATCTAGGAGCATCAACAGCTCAGCCATTAAGCGGTAGACCAGGCAAACTCACAAAACAGGACCGCTGAGTGTTGAAGCATCACTCACAGAGTTCAAAACTGCCTCTGGAGGCAACATCAGCACAAGAACTTTGCGTCGAGAGCTTCATGAAGTGGGTTTCCTTCGCTAAGCAGCTGCACACAAGCCTAAGATCACTATGCCAAATGTCTACAGTATCTGACAGATGGAGTATTTGTTATTTGGAGACGGATATATTTCCCCAGTGTGATGGTAGTTGTGCGTAATCACTGTCCTCTGTTCTGCAAAAAGTGTGAAATCTAGTTTGAACCCATATGAAATGTAGTAAAGCACACACAGTAGCCACTTTACATGCAGCCTAATGATCCGTTAATAATCCGACTAATAGCTCAATTGGAATAGAATACGTCCATGTATACACCTCAATCGGAATAGCCTCGTCTGATTGCGGCCATTCGGAACACAGTTTCTATCCGTAATCCTGTAAATAATCCGTTAAATAGAACAATAATCGGCACGTAAACGCCTGTATCCGATTACATTCCCAATCGGACCGTGTAAGTACGTTCGATGCATGTGCGTCGCGCCACAGCAAAAGCAGAGAACTCATAAACCGGTTCTGGCAAAAGTTTATACCGTTCAACATGGCGGAGCAGAAACTGGGCTGCAGAGGAGACGAAGTTTATGCTCTGATCTTTAAAAGACGGCGGTGGGACGGACGTCCAGCTTATGTGTCTCAGAACACGACGTCTTCCTCTCGGCCTTCTTTAATAAGGACATGTGAAGGACGTTTTCCTGAGTCTGACATCATTTTAAAGGAATTAAAAACACAAGCACTGCTCACTGCTGCTCATCTCACTCTGACTGGACTCATGTGATGCTGGTTGTCATGGCAATGTTTACTCTAAGTGGTACTCCACGCATGCACGTCATTTTGGATCGGATTACTTGTAGTGAGCATGTAAACAGAGATTTTCCATCAGATTGCTGAGCAGAGTGAGAATAAACACCTCAGTCTTAATCTGTATTCGGAATATATTTAGTCGGATTGGGAAAAATCTTTGCATGTAAACACAGACAGTGAATGGTGGAAATTATGTTTGTTTTGGCAAATGAACTTTTCTAACGCAGCGTTTAGGAAAACAGTCCCTACATGAAAAACATGGTGAAAAGGACCAACTACTCCACTGTGTGTTGTTGTCAGGATTAAAAATCATATTTGACTCCTATGCTGGGGGAAAATAGCTGAGGTAGACACGCCAAAGAAACACGGTCAATAGCGAATTAATCCTTTGTCCTAAGGCAGAAGAGTTTCTGATTCCAGGTGATACCCACCTGCTCCTGCGATCAGTGTAACCCTTTTCTCCCATGTCTTTAGATATTGCACAATACACTAATTTTTCCAGGATCACTTTTATGAAAATGGACATATAATACCACATGTTAGCACTCGGTCTGTACCTTGTGATCGTTTACTGCTGCCTGGACCGCCGGTTGGACATTTTGGTCCGTGCTTTGTCTGTCTGCTGAGCACGGCCTGTCACTCATGTTAAAATCAGATTCATTTGAGAAACCCAGTTTGTGTGACTTCCAGGTTTCTGGTTAAGTGGAGCTTGCTAATGTTTGAAAAGCTTAGCTCGGATCAAGGCTGCTAAGCCCTGGTTTTGGACAGGCAGGTGCGTCAAATTAGGCCTGGAAAGATGGAGGGTTGGGCAGCCATGGGTTAAATCAGCCAGAAATCAGGAATAGAGCCTCGAGTCAGAGCTCGTTTGATGTTGACAGCCGTTATACGCTTGAAAATCTTTAGGACCAGCTAACTGTCATTGGGTCTTCAGTGTATTGCTGGATCGGCAGTGCTTTAAACGTGGTGTCTGTTGTTTTTTTTTATTAGTAATTAAAGCCATTCGATCACTCACGCCCAGCTCCCAACTCCCTGGAGCATCCAGTGCTTCAGCACCTAATTCAGTGTATCAGCTAATTATCAAGCCTTTCATGGGCTGAATCTGATGTGCTAGATGGGTGGAAACACTGTCAGTCCTAGAGTATTGGGTGTAATTCATGCCCTGTTACAGAGAGGGTTTTACTTACAGCAGCCAGGGATGTGCGCTGTGACTTGAGCATTCATGAACAGATTTCTGGTTAACTGCAAGGAAGGCAAAAAAAAAACCCCAAAACAAAACAGAAAAAAGAACTTTAGCTGAAAGAAATTTAGGGCTGTAGACTTATCTTTTTTGGTAAACATGGTCGCACACAGAGGAATACACTGGAGAGCATGTTCTATATTAATTCTTGACTGTAACAGAAAACAAAAAAAACAGAAAGAAAGGATTCTTTTTATATATAATTTGCCGTTTTGTTTATACCTTTGAATTAACGGAATAATGTTGACAGTACTTGGCAATAAATGCCATGTTGACGAGGAGAACTGACAGAACTAAAGGGACTCATTTCATTTTAAACAGCTTGATAAATACTATTAAATATTCTGAGGCCCAGTTTATGAAGTGACCAGGTCTAAATCCAGTACAATATGTACAGTCCAGACAATCCAGAATATTTAATACAATCCAGACAAGATTTTAGTCCCATTTACACTTGGTAGTCAAATGTGTCTCCGGTCAGTCAGACTGAAATCCCATTGCTGTGTGGGACGGAATATGCAAATCCGCTTGTTAAACGGCAACGAGTTGCCATCTGTTTATTAAGTCATCTTTTGACCAGCTGTGTCTGTCCATTCTCTTGCTTGTAGACATGGATCACGCACCAGTGACACACTGCATGGGGAGGAGTTTCGGTTGTACTGGGAGGGGTTTCGGTTGTACTGGGAGGGGTTTCGGTTGTGACAAGGAGGAGTTTCAGTTGTACTGGAATGGGTTTCAGTTGTACTGGGAGGAGTTTTGGTTGTACTGGGAGGGGTTTTGGTTGTACAAGGAGGAGTTTTGATTGTACTGGGAGGAGTTTTGGTCACACTAGGAGGAGTTTCAGTTGCACTGGGAGGGGTTTCAGTTGTACAAGGAGGAGTTTCAGTTGTACTGGAATGGGTTTCAGTCGTACTGGGAGGAGTTTTGGTTGCAGTGGAAGGAGTTTCAGCTGCACTGGGAGGGGTTTTGGAGTGGGATGGGTTTTGGTTGTACTGAGAGGAGTTTCAGCTGCACTGGGAGGGGTTTTGTTGCACTGGGATGAGGTTCAGTTGCACTGGGAGGGGTTTCGTTGCACTGGGATGAGTTTCAGTGGGGTTTTGGTTGTTGAGTGTCTTGGAGCGTTTACGCTGCTATAACGTGGCTCAAATGCGTTTCAGGCCACCTCCTGAAGTAGTTTGAGTGATCGGATTTGTATGTGTTTTAAATGGGCCTTGTGTGCATTAACACTTGTATTGTTCTGTGATTTGGTCTTATCCAGATACAATCCTGATACTGAGATACGTGAAGTAACGAGGTCAAAGTTGTAAAGTGATGAAAATGTAGTGCTTCCTGGTTTTCTGCAGGCATCTAAAGCTGAAATCCAGAGCGAATCAGCTCAAACAAAAGCTTTTTCAGTATGTGGCTTTCTCCAGCAAGGGGGCGCCGTTAGCGCGCAAATTGCTTTAGTGTTTGTGATTTAAAGAAGAAACAGCTGTGAACCTCAGCAGGATCGAATGCGTTTGCAGTTACTTTCTATTATTTATGTGATTTCGTGAAACCGGTAATTGTTACAGGAAATACTGAACGCTACTGCATCTGTTTGTATGCATCTGCACTGAACAGCACAGGAGGGTTGAATTAAACAGCTTTTAATCACTATTTCTCATTTTCATTAACCCTCAAATCATTTGTTAGTTGTTAGATTTCGACGCATCATTGTAGGCCTGTTTAATTTTTAGCTTTTACTATTTTTGGACAGTTTTTCAGTGGCTGGAATTTTGGTGCATCTCTAGATTTTGTTATTCAAACACAGCCGAGGGAAACTGCTATATTTTCATGTTTCAGTAATGGAGGCTAGTGAGCTAGCAGTGCTAAGCAGCGTCACGTTGGATGCTGATGAGGACTAGTTTTTTCCTCCTCAGTGGACGAGGTGTCTATATGTCAGAGAACTATATTTTCACAGTTTCTACATCCAGCTACCACCAGCAAGAGCAGTTAGCCTAGTTAGCATTATAGCCATGCTGTCTGTGCCTTCATAGTCACGTCCTCAACTTCACACTCACATTCAGGCACTCCCGTTTTGGAATACTCACAAATATGGGAAGACCACCACACTTTACTGTTGGTCTATATATTCGCTCTGTTTTTCCCTGATTTTCCGTGATTGTTCCAGTACTGGTGCTGTGAATAGTTAATCGAGCACATGATGAACCGTGGACACACATAATAGCAACACTACTCAGTTGGAATGCAAAAGTTTGGGCCCCTCTGGTCTTGTTGTTTTTATTTTCTAAGTGAAAATAAAAGAATTAGGAAAAAAAAAAAATTCCTAATAGCTGAAACTCAGCAAACATATAGAAATGGCATATTTACGTTTGTTCCCTGTAGTGAATATAGTATCATATTTTCATGTCGAAAATCAACAAAATATGTTATTGAACTAGGGATGTTCAGAATTGTGCGTATGACTGCATCTTACATAACTCTCCAAAATGGAAACTTTACAGGAGAAGGAAAAAACCTGCTTGACTTTTAATGTAAATCAATGGTACCAGACTTTTTTCCAAGTAATTCTGAGCCGTTTTCTTTGGTCCATTCATCATTACATTTACACAGAATGTAAAGGACAACAGGCATTTTCAAATTATGGTCAAAAACTGAAAATGGTCAAAAATGGAGATGCGAGGTTTTCGTCAGCGATACATCTTTTTTCCACGTAAAATGAAGATACTGTAAAACTGTTCAGGGTTTCTCTGAGCTGCACGCTTCTCAATGGCTGCTTAGGCAACCATGTATTAACTGAAAATGTGGCCTTTACCCTTCGCTCGAAGCAAACGGGCGCAATTAATGATTTTCATTTTGTGTTACGCCTGCAGCCTGTCAACAAAGGCTCCTGCACGTAAACAGCACAACGTATCTGATGACTAATATGCCGTCGTGTGTTGTTGTAGTGATGTATAAGCGTCAGGAAAAACGAGGAGATCTCTGCATTAGCCACATTAATTACTGTGTGTGTGTGTGTGTGTGTGTGTGTGTGTGTGTGTGTGTGTGTGTGTGTGACCAATGCAGTTGCTGGCAGTAACTCAGCCCTGCATCATCCATCAGTTTGTCCCACTCTGACCTCAGAGCTCCCATGATGCTGAGCATGGGGTGAGCGTGTTTGAGGGGCACTGCTTTGTCCGAGTGTCCTCTGAGTAAGAGGGTGTTTAGAGGTTTCTCCGTGTGTTTCATGTACATTACCAAACCTGTTGTCTCTGCCTGCAGCATCTACATCTTGCTCCAATGCGGCACGTCCTCCCCCGTTCAGCTATGCAGCTGCTGTTCAGGAGGCTGAATGTGGAGTTAAGAATCATATATGACTACCACACCATGGGCAATAGGGTGACGTAATCGGATATCCTCGTTGATCGACGAGTCAATGGCGATGCATAAAAGGTGATAATTGCCGTGTTGGGAAGGAGAACTGAGGGAGAACCAGACAGGACTGATTCACGGCTAAACAGCTTGTGGAAGTGGGGTTCATGTTCTTTTAAGACGTGTATGTTTTAAAAGTCATCAGTTTTCATCTGTTTCAGAGAGAGAGAGGGAGAGAGAGAGAGAGAGAGAGAGAGGGGGGTTTGAGAAGAAGCTGCCTGTTACTTCTCTCTGCTACGCTCTGTGATGCTAACTTTACCTGCCACACAGCTCTTCTATTTCAGCGTGGAAGCAAAAATAAATGCTGTCATGCTTTGGAACTTCCTAACATCGACTTGCTTTACATTTACATTTATGGCAGACGCTCTTATCTGGATGGTTCTGTATAGAACCATTGTCTTTACTAAAGAACCCCTAAAGGACCATCTTTTTCCCCACTATCTCTGCTGCATGCTCTTTACTGTCTGAGCGAAATTTGCAGTTGTTTCCATGCAGCGTGACTGTTAGCTGAATTATGAAAACTCTGAAATTATAACACTACAGGGTTTTGTAAGGTGTCTATAGCTGAACTCCAGAGTGACTCTATAACAGTGTAAAAATCCTCGTTTTTTTAATGTGTAAAGCAGGTGGTCATGGCTTTGGAAGTCACTTACGGTCTAAAGTTTCTCCAGCAGAGGGTGCTGTTAGCATGAAAGTTGCCATGAATCTACACCAGAAGAAGTTCATGAAAAAGCTGAGCTATTAAAGCGACAGGTGAAGTAGTTTTTCGAAAGATGTTGGTTTACTTAATATTGTGGTAACTAATATGCAAGTTTTATTAAAGACTTTTATTTAAACAGTTAATGTTAAAAACAGCATATAAACTAAAGATAGAGCCGTGTATGGGTGGGGGAAATAATCGATAATCGTGATACTTTAACTACTAAATATTGTGCTAATTATTTTTAGATATCGCCCAGACCTGTAACACCAGAATTGTCATGTTATGGATCTCAAATCCATAATCAGATTTGTGCGTCTGTAACTTGATATAACAGAATGTTTTTTCAGATAACGGGGAAACTCCAGGTCTACATGAGTCAGACAGAAATCAGATTTCTGCTTTACAACCAGCCAATAAACTCACAGAAGAAGACGTGATGTAAACATAACGTAAAACTCAAACTTCATGATGCAGCTTTTTTTTTAACGTCGCGCCACTTTACCTGAAAATATGAACAGACAACCTCGAGAAGATGAAGAATATTTAAACCCTTCATATTGTCGTGAATGTATTTCGTTTCAGCGTCACTCCAAAAGTGTTTTGCTGCGTCCCAACGCTGCTTATTTCCGGTTTGTTTTCGCACATGCTCAGACTGAGAAATCCGAAAGAAATCAGAGTAAGAGCCAAGAAATCTGATTACTGAGCTACAATCCAGCCTCTTAATCAGGTTTCTTAACCAGATTTCCAGATCGTTCCAGTATGTTTACTTGTGTTTACATGACCGTTTGAATAATCAGATAACTGCAAAAATCCGATTATGATCAGATTATTGAGTGCATGTAAACACACTCAGTGATTTGCAGAAGTTGTTAGTATGTAAATTGTACAAAGCTGGCCGTACTCTATGCAATTTTTAGCCCAATTTGAACCCCTGTTTACTCTTTCCGACAACCTTTTACGATCTGACATGGGTTTCCACGTCGGGAGCTCGATTGGAAATGATTGCTAGAACATTTAAATGGTGAAGAACGTTCTAGAATCTCCCGACAGTCACACAAAGGTTTAGTTCACCAACCAAAAGGTTGGATTTGTTGGAATGTGTCAGGTGCTTCGGCCTTAAGGCCGTGTGTGCGCTTTTGTTGTCGTTCCCATTCTACATTGCTCATTTTCAATGTGTGTGCGATGATGTGTGTAACGGTGTGAGTGGCTGTAATATGTCGTGTTTTTTGCTCACTGCATATTTAGATCTAGTTTGCATTATTTAAATGCCATCAGAACCCTGGAAGAAAAACTACTGGAACTGTGGAGAAGTGTCTTTCTTAATTTACTGCAGTGTGAGTTTTAATGCAGTGGTAAGCACTTTGGAAAAGCTACCCAGGCTCTGCCAGCAATGCTGCATCTCCTGCATCCCCTCAGTAAAGTTTCAGCGTACAGTAATGTGGGGAAGTGCGCAGCTCAGCCTAGCGCTTCTTTGTTTTTTTGCCATTTTTAAAAGTACTTGAACAAGATTATTTTATACCAACATACCAACAACATACGCACCTCTGCTACATGATAAAACATCAACTTTGTTTCCAGCAACTACGGTTTATTAATAATTCAGCTGAGTGAGTGCAAACGTTACCCCATAGGCAGGGTTAATTGTAACAGATGGAAGGGGCCAGTTGTAACAGTCAGTAAGAAGAGTGATGAAATGATGCTAGTACGGTTAATTCAATACAATACTGTGTTGTTTGAACCAGACAAGTGTTCCGACCTAAATACATAAAAATGGATAAATAAGATTAGAGAAAAGAGGCTGAGCCAAACATGATACTTTTAAAAATGCATAGCAAATAAACACCCAAAAAATGAACTGTTCTGAATTTGTGGGAGGATATGGACTTCCTTTATTGTTCACCTTTGGAGCCTACAGCTAACCCCACCGTGTGGAAGCTGTACTTTAGCCTGGCTAGCTCTAAGTATCTGTATGCTTGAACATAATACATTATTATACATTTAATACATTAAAGACACTAAGAAAGTAATTTAAATGATATAGGTGTTGATTCTGTGACGTATGCTTAGTAATTTTATGGTACCAAAACAGTTTTCAGGTGAATCTTGAGAAAAGCACATTCAACTTGACTACATTTAAATATCCATGTTACATTTCCCCCCTGTAACGTGACCGAAAGGGCCAGACGCTCGCGGTAAAAACCAAAAGATGAGGCTTTAATATCAAAGGGTTTGACAAGAATTGTGGTCAGTAAACGTGGGTCAGGTCCAAAACAGCAAAAAGGTACAAAAAGGCAACCGTAACCAGAGGGCAAAGACAAAAGGGAAAAACCAGAAATCCAGAAAAAACATGAAAAAGGCAAAAACAAAAACACAGGAGAAACAGTCAGTAGCTCTACAGGAGAATCAATACCTCGCAATCTGGCTAAGCTAAAGCCCGGGCTTTAAACTAAACTAGTCATATGACATGGAACGCAGCTGAAAGGACTCAATACTCAGGAGAACTAGAGCGGTGATTGGCTGAATGAGGAAGTTCAGTCACGTGATCTCCCAAGGGGTTCTGGGAGATGGAGTCCTTGTGAGAATCGAGACCGGAAGGATGCGCGACACCCCCGCGTTAGGTTTACGGTTCTCCCCTAGAAGCTAAAAACCAGAACCGAAATGCTTTGTTTTATGAACTTCTTTCAATTATGCCACACATTTCCAGTATCCAGAGTTCAACTGTTGATGGAACAAAATTGAAATATTTCAATTCAGTTTATTTGGGTTTTATTAGAATGAAATTCTCTTTGGATCAACGTAAGCATTAATTTAAATCTAGCATAGGTACCCCAGTTATTAGTCACCTCAGGATGAAAAATCAGTGAACTAAGCTGACTGTAAATGATAAAAAAAATGCTTTCTTCACCCAGATTCATGTTTTTCAGGAGAGATATTCGTCTAGATTAATGTCCAAAACTCATTCGACTTCCAGTAATGACGTGTTTGTTTACTAACCCCGCTGGACTGACGGGCGTCCACCAATATCAGCGACTCACTTCAGGTTTTCCGTGACTCATCTTTCAGCTTAAAACAGCTTATTGTGTTTACGATGAGATAAAGTTTGTCCTCTGTGGGCAGCCGAACTCTGTGTACGTAACACTGGGCACCATGGCGACTGACCTTTTACCTCAGAGTGAAGAAAGCAAACCGGTGAGACTCGTGAAGTGGAAATAGCGCTGTGTGTTCGTACGGTTTTGTACACGCCTTATTACAACATTGTTAGCGACACTTAAATTATAATCAGAGGACGGCCGATGTTGGGGGCAGTGAGGCTACTCCTTTCATTTTTTGTCCATTTTATATAAGACAGTCCTTTAAAAAACAACACAGCTCATTTATTTAATATGGACATTTTCAGTTTGTAAGTCAAACAACCCTGTTGGTTCATGTTTTTGAATGTGGGCTGTTCTGACTTAGTGGCACGTAAGGCTTTGAAGCTGGTAAGAAAGGGAAGCTGTTATGCTGAATTGAATGCTTCTATGAGTCTTTAATACAAAAGTAAAGCAGTTTGACTCCCCCCTTTTTTCATTCCCCCTTTCTTGCTCAGTGTTGCTGCATAAACAAGCATGCAGCGTCATATTTTCATAACGGAATCGTCCAGCCAGTTCAGACACTGCCTAACAGGCATTGCAAATCTAGGTGTAAGACAATAGCCAGAGGAGAGGAATCTTCTGACTTTGTGTGTTGACTGAATGCAGAACACTGTAGGTCGTCTGATAGAAGCAGGCTCAGCCTGAGCTGCTCTAGTGAGTGACAGTGTCGGCCTCAGCTGGGTTATGTTGTAATTTTTTAAAATGGCTGAAGTCACTTTCTTTGTGGAAATGGTTGTATTTTTGCTTGCCTGTGTATAAACATGGTCGTTTGGTTTATGGCAGGGGTCGCAACCCAAATGTTTAACACCCAGTGTTAAATGTTAATGTGGAGCCATTTTATCCTTTCTGCAAAAATTAAACCATCTTGGGAGCCACAACATTTTATGTCCATTTTACCATCTTGGCTGTAAATATGTCTCAGTATGTTCTGATGTCCTAGTATAGGCTTCAATATATAATATACACGAGAACTCAGACTTACTTCCCTCTGCTTTAACCTTTAGCTCAGCTATAGCCGCTTTTCTCGCATCCACCTTAAATTGTGCTGCAGTTACATTCTGGCGCCTCAGGCTCCATTTAAGGTGGAACGGGCAAGTTCCAACAAGAAGCTGGAGAATGAGAAGCGACTTCAGCCTCATAAAAAATCTAATGTTGAGAGACAATTTTGAGAAATTAGTCCACTTTTCAGGAAAAGTTTCCTGCCAGAGATGTGAGAAAAGCAGCTATAGCTGAGCTAAAAGTCTGTGTTTTTGTTTGTGTTGTATTTTTAGCCTATACTAGTACATCAGCACATACTGAGACATATTTACAGCCAAGATTGGCGAATGGTGTTGGGTTCATTTCTGGCTGATTCCAGGTTGTTTAGCTGTTCTTCTGTCACAGCTGCCGACTGAAAAGCTGCTCAGTGGTGATGACAGTTTCAGAATTTAGTGTAAGGAGCTGGAGAACGAACAGCCGGCTGTGCAGCGAGTGGGCGGAGCTCATTACTCTGACGTAGCAACAAGCTGCTCGTTAAGGAACTATAATTTGGCGGAAGGACCTGCGAACATTAAAACATATTAAACGCCATGTTCACAGCCCCGCCTTCGGCTCGTGCCTGCGAACAAATCACAGCCGTGTTGTTATTTCACGATAACAAACTCCCTCTCATGTTCTACTGCTTAAGTTAATAGCTGTTTTTTTATTTATAACTTTGTAAGTGATTTACTGAGGGAACACTAATGTTGTTAGCATGTGTGCCAGCAGAAAACAAACTTATATATGAGCTTTGCTTGACTCTACATATGATTCTGTGTAACTGTAGAACAGTGTAGGATATAATTTTTATTTCAGCACAATATATGCAAAATTAAAAATGCAACTTTACCTGTTTTGGAGGTACTTTATCCTTTTTTTGTTGAGGTACACTAATGAAATATATTTAGATGGAAATGTTTTTTACAAAACTGGAAACTGACTGGATTTTCATTTTCATAGTGTAGCAAAAAAGTCCATATTTATTTTAAAAAATGGTTTTTTTTTCGTTGTGGCAGATGTACTTAATTTTTTGACATGACGAAAGCTGCGGTTGTGCTGTCTGTTTTATCACTGCACGGCGGTTTTGTGCAGTGAATAGTTTTCACAGCAGGTGTGATTTTGCCTTTCTGTTTTACTGCTATCATGCGCAGCGTTGGGTTTATCTGCCATAAATGCCGAAAAAGTACTTCACCAAAATCCCAGTCCAGCTCATCCTTTCGGAAGAGGGACAGGCGTTTGACCCCAGAGTGGCAGGAGAAGTCGAAACTCTCTACTAGAGACTAGAGACTGAGCTCGGACTCGCACCATAAACACTCAAGACTCGACTCAGACTTGCACCTTAGAGACTCAAACTCATCTTGGACTCACTCCCAAGAGACTCAAAACTCAAGTCAGACTCACTCCTTAGAGACTCAGAGCTCGAGTCAGACTTGCTCCCCAGAGATTTGAGACTCAAATCTCAGAGACTGGACAATCTACGCGCACTCCAAACCCAGAGACTCGAGACTTGACTCAGACTCACACTTCAGAGTCTTGAGACTTGACTCAGATTCGTTCCCCAGAGAATCAAGACTTGACTCAAGCTCACACCTCAGAGACTCGAGACTCAAATCAGACTCACACTTCAGAGACTCGACTTGGGTTTGCACCTCAGAGACTCGAGATTCGACGCAGATTTGCTCCCGCGAGACTCGAGACTCGACTTGGATTCACACCCCAGAGCAGCTACTCTTGAACGTTCATCTCAGACAGTTTAGAGTCCTGCTGTGAAACTGAACTGACTCTACTTGCAGAGATCTGCAGCTTTAAAACAGCTCTGCCATCACCGTCTCAGTGGGCCAGTCTGGAATCATGGAGGTTTTCTTGGATTTAATAACCTCGACATGAATATGTGATCGGGTCATGTTAATCTGTGTGTGTGTGTGTGTGTGTGTGTGTGTGTATGTGTGTGTGTGTGTGTGTGTGTGTGTGTGTCCTGAGGGACTGAAGCTGCTCTTTCCCACGGAGTTCCAGTGGGAGGTTCCCATGGTAACGCAAGAATCGGAAGCTACCGTAATTGGTTTCCCTCTTTTTTTCCCTGTCTCTGTTTTGTCTGGCTCTTGATCTCAGTCACTTTATCTCTCTTTTCCTCTCTTTCTCTCCCCCATCTCTTTTATATCCCTCCCTTAGACAAACTCTCTCCGTCTCTTTTTCTCTGTCACCCCATTCTATTTAATATCAGCCCTTCTGATAAACTCATCTCACGGCTCTCTCGCACGTCGTCAGGGCCCACCGTACAGCGCGCAGTGAGATAACTCACACAGAGGAGATTAAAAACCTTCTGAGCTACACTGGCGACGATGTACGATGCATTACCCACAGATGAAAATGTGACAGTAGTAGCAACAGTCATGTACAGCGTCTCTATAACACAAGAATCACTCGACAGGGTGAAAGATTCAGAGTGACTAAGTGTCCCTGCTATGGAACACGACTTGCCAGTGTTCTGTAAGTCAGTCGCTGTGGTTTTATTCCTAAAACGGAGCAGTACAGTAGACCGTGGTGTAGTATTGGAGGGGCACTGATCACGAATTTGTCTGGCAGATTCTGACTCCTTTACAGCCAAATTGGCTGATGGCTGATTTTTATCAGCCAAGTGTTTTAAAACCCAAAGCTGTGTGGGATAAATGAACACATGAAACCCACCAGCGCATTTCCAGTACTTTGTATTTGTGTATAAACAACATCTTCGCACTTTAATGGGTCGGATTTTATAAGCGGCTGATTTTAAACAGAAAATCAGGGGCCGTATCACGGAAACTTCCTATCTTTTTGTCTTAACTTCGAATCTGACAGGTCAAGATAAGATTTTTTACAAATTCATATTACAGAAGCAGATCTTACAGCATCTTATCTTAAGTTAGGATCTTAACTTACTCGCTCGAAGTTGACAATCAACTGTCACGTCTGTTACCTAGCAACCGACCATATGCACACAGCTGAAATGTAAACACGTAATCAAAGTAATCAAGTTAGTTAGCCAGACAGCTAACGTTAGCTACTCTTACCCTGATAGCAAGAGGACCACCGTCGGCCCACTGATGGCAAAGTGGGCGGTCCAATGGCATTTTGCTCAGCGTTTTCTGGGTGGTCCACCGGTGGTTAATCAGAGTAATAAACAAAATTCCACTTATTATCACTCAGTTTTTCACTCACAGCCCAATTGACTTTTGTGCTTCCTTCTTTTCTTTAGATATACTTTGTAAATTAGTAGTTTAGTAAGTAAATTTAATCGAGCACAGTGTCAACAACATTTACTATAAAGTCATTTTGTATCAGGCCTAGTCATTATTTTTCTCTCTCAGTTGTTTGTATTATTGGCTAAGTTTATTCTCTAAAATGGAAGACTGTGTGCATTTAAAATTTGTTTGGGGAGATTAAAAACTAGTTAGAGCTTGTATGCAGGGCAGTAATCTGGGTGGTCCGAGGGTGGACCAGCAGTGGTGTACAGTTAGCGGGGTGCCGACCTTATCAAGCCAGCGGACCAATATATGCTCGCTACCCGGGTACTGATTTAAAAAGGTCAAACAAAACTGAAGCGATATAAACTTGAAGTTAATAATATGGTGTCAGCGCTTTGTGCTGTTTTATCAGAGCATCGCCATTTTGCGATTTCAGTTTCAGTTTCCCAAACGCTTTAGCAGAGCGCGCTAACGTTATTCCTCCTAATAAACAGACACACGTTCAGCTCTGTCTCCTCAGTTTTCACCACCATCACTGTAATATTTTATCTGAAGAGTTTTCATCAACATAAACACATGAAGGTAATAAGAGGGGGCGGTTAAAACGAGTCAAACAAAAGCCAAACCACCGTTTGCAGTGTAGATAAATGTAACGTCATTATGCCAGTTATAGTGAACTGTACTGCATAAAACAATAGAAACAGACGGTTAACCAGAAGTTAAGATGCTCTGGGGTTTATCTTAAAGTAGGGACAGTATTTAGGAGGTTTAGTGTAGTTAGGATGTTTGTGTAATACTGTTTTCTTATCTGGAGTTAATGATAAGATTATGAAGTTAGGAACTGTTGTTCTGTTATAGCTTCTGTCCAGAATTCAGCCCTAACGTAAGTTGTCATGGTGACTAAGCAGATAAGATTTCAGACTTAAGAAGTTTCGGTAATACGGCCCCAGGTGCCTATTCGAATAACAGGAACAACAGGAAATAAACTGCTACACTGCAGCTGGCTATTTAGCACAAAATCAGAATCCTATTTTTGTTATGTATGTTGTTTTGGTATGTATATTTTGGTACAGTTGTAACAGCAGCATTCCAATACAACACCAACCTGATTCATATTATTTATGTTATTAAATTGCAAACGATTTGATACAGTTTCGGTGTTATGATTGTTTTGGTAGTGACAGCATGGAAATAAATATGATTAAGGTATAGAGTCACTCAAAGCAAATGAATTTTAGTCAAACATCAGTTAAAAATCCAAAATGTTTTACAAGTAATCAGGCCAGAAGCGTCCCAGAACAGTTTAAACACTGCACATTAGCCACGTTTACATGCAGCCTACTAATAAAGCCGACGAATAGCTCAATTGGAATAGAACACGTCCATGTAAACACCTCAATCGGAATAAACTGATCCTATCGAGGCCATTCGGGAATGCAGTGTATATCCGATTGAATGAGGTGGGTAATCCTGTAAATAACCCGCTAAATAGAAGAATAATATCCATGTAAACCCGATCGGAAAGTTTAAGCACGTTCTGATCATGTTCGTCACGTCGTAGTGAAAGTTTATACCGTTCAACATGGCGGAGCAGAAACTGGTCTGCAGAGGAGACGAAGTTTATGCTCTGATCTTTAAAAGACGGCGGTGGGACGGACGTCCAGCTTATGTGTCTCAGAACACGACGTCTTCCTCTCGGCCTTCTTTAATAAGGACATGTGAAGGACGTTTTCCTGAGTCTGACATCATTTTAAAGGAATTAAAAACACAAGCGCTGCTCACTACTGCTCATCTCACTCTGACTGGACTCACGAGATGCTGGTTGTCATGGTAACGTCTACACTAAGTGGTTCTCTATGCATGCATGTAATTTTGGATCAGATTATTTGTAGTGAGCATGTAAACAGAGATTTTCCATCAGATTGCTGAGGAGAGTGAGTAGATAAACACCTCAGGATTGGCAAATATCTTTGCATGTAAGCACAGCCGATGTTTTACTTATGAGTTTTGCATATGTTTAATCTCAGTTCCAACCCAAACTAGACAAAATGCATGCACACACACACACACACACACACACACACACACACAAACACACACACAAACACACACACACACACACAAACACAAACACACACACACACACACAAACACACAAACACACACACACACACACACACAAACACACACACACACACACACACACACACAAACACACACACACAAACACGAAGTAGCAGAACGCTACTTTTGACAGACACTAGAGGGGATTGCTGATATTGGATGACAGATGATGGATACATATGCATGTGTGTGTGTGTGTCTGTCTTGCAGTGTGTGCTTCGGTAGTCAAGCACCAGTGTTTGCTCACGGTGTATACACACCATACACAAAAGAGATATGACATGTACCAGGCCTGTGCATGCTCACAGCGTGTTTGTGTGAGAGAACGAGTGCGTAATAACGGAGGTACTTCTTTCTAAAAGGGTTTTTATCATTTTTTTCATTCATCAAGGTTTTCTTTTCACCTGCGTTTAACCTGCTGGTGTCATTCGTGGAGCTGAGCCAGTTTAACCTCATTGTTTGTGAGAACTGCGTAAGACTGCAAACCGCCTGACTCAGAGCAGCAAATCTTTCCCAGGGATCTCTGTGGTGCAGGAAAATGACGGAGTTGTGTTTAAAGAACGCCAGCCATTTCCCAGAATAGGGAGGCTGATCTCAGTTACGTGGTGTTAAATGCCAGTCCGGTACAAGTGCATGGTATTTAAAGAGCCCACATGGTGGAAAACCACATTTTCTCTGCTTTTCAATTAAAAGATTGATGTAAACATTGTTAAAGTTGTCCCAAAATGCAGCTCATTAGGCTGCAAAAACAGCCTGTTTTGAAGTCATTGTTTTTGTGGTGTCACCAAAGCCAACACATCTATATTAGCTCCGCTTATGGATGCAGCAGATGTTTATTAATGAATGCACAGTACAAGTCAGCCAGTCAGAGCCGAGGCCATTTACATATGTCAATCGTAAAGGCACAGTAACAGAAACAGCCTATTTAATTCTATGGTAAAAATGAACCATGACTGTTTTTGGTACATGAGCCCACACAAAGTCAGATATATTTACATTTATATTTATATTTATTGTTACAGATGAGTGACGAATTAAAGGAATAAACAACTTAAAGGGCCAGATTAATAAAACTCTTCGGTAACAGCATTATGGCATGCAAAATGGGCCGCACGGTAAATAACAGCTATTTATAGAGCCACTGTGGCGGTGATTAGTGCACCGATGTCTGTTAACGCAGTGGTATTTTCAGCCTAGATAAGAGCCAATCAAAATCCACATGTAAATGAGATCATACATATTAAAGACCTGCGCCAAGTGAAGCTCTGGTTGGCTGCCAAAATGGACACCGTGAAAGAAAGGAAAACAAAAAAACAAAGAAAACCAGCTACAAATTTTAAGAAAAAAGTACTGGCAAATAAAAGTAAACTGTTTGGTAAAGAAGCTTTGAAGTTTTAGGTGAGAAATAAAGCTTCTTTATCAGAAAATGCTGTTGATACTAGAAAAAAATCGACATGTAAAAACTTGAATTATAACTAATTCTAATAATTGTAGTAAGAATTCAGTTAAATCTGTAGGAATTCAAGCCTTTTTCAGTTCATTATAATTGACGTAACAATTTTTACAAACATAAATTAGAGTTTAAGATTTGGAACTTTTAAATTTTTTTATTATCATTAAAAATTAATCACAATAAATGCTGGATTTCTAATTATTATGGCAGCTGCTGTAGTTTTTATTTCCTGTTTTTCTTGTTCTCAGGAATTTACTTTGAAAATTTAATTTCAGCTATTAAATATTTAATTCTTGATATCAGTAATTTAATTTACAATAGTAAATATTAAATGTTAACTAAGAAAAATTCTGTTTTGACTGGTAAGAAATGAATTTGCACTAGTAAAAATGTCATTTTCTCATGTAAGTGTTTTTTTTAACTCATTGGAAATTGAAATATAGTATTAAAAAGCTAAATTTATCAAAGTATCAAATTACTCTTCACTTAGTTGGATTACAGCCTAAACCTGCGTTCTACACACAGGAGGGGACTTCACCAAAAATGGAGGCCATTTTAAGTTCAGTGTCGGTTAAATCTGCCGATCTAAAACCCTGATGGAGCTCGTTTTTACTCTTCTCTGTTCTCCTACAGCAGTTAGAAGGTTTGCTATGATGTTCAGTACAAACAGATTGGCTTGTTACTGGAAAAGTTGATGTTATGAATTGTTACACATGTAAATTAAGGTAACCTGAAGCCACGCCTCATCGTGCAAGCAGTAAAACTTGGTGGTAAACCTTGCTTATTAATGCTCAAACGTGTTACTGCCACACTGTTTGCTCTTAACGTCACACTAAATCTGGTGGTGCATTGTATAAATTTGGCCCATTGTATTTCTGGAAATGCACTGAAGGGACGGGGCACCATTCTTCCAAAAGATATTCCACCAACGTATGTTTTTATGATGGCGGTGAGCACTGTCAAACAAAATTTCTCACACGTGTTCAATTCAGAGATCTGCTGCCTGACCTGAGCCTGACGAAGGGTAACAAAATGTTGGGCTTTGGGCTGATTTTCACAGGTTGGTTTCTAACGAGTGGCATTTTATGTAAAAGATTTGTGTTAATATCAAGGAATGTGTCTAAATTTTGGTTCTTTTTTCACATGAAAACTGTTTCCAAAGTAAGATGTATTTTATAGTAATAAAGCAGTTGAATGTAGTTACCTTGCACATGTGTAACACAGTGACAGGAGAAGCTGCCCAATGTTCTTGATGAGCTTTATTGATTTTTGTAAGGATAATGTTGGCTCATTCTGACAAATCGCTTGCAGTGTGAACTGTGCATCCTCTGGGAGTAGTTCGTTTTGTCAGTACACCAGCACGGAGAGAAAGCTAACTCCCTTCAGAATCGACACCAGCAGGGATTTTTTCCCGGTGGTTGAAGGCACCATCGTGCTTCTAGACTTTACTTAACTTTCAGCCATAATTGTTCTTTTTCTTTCACTGTCTGCTCACATAGATACGGCGCTGTAAGTGAAATGCTCCTCATGTTCAGGCAATAACTCACTCTAGGTTGGATACCATTTTAGGAAACGTTAAAATGTTAAAGCAATGTTTTTCTTGTCAGCGTAATCGAGGATGTTGAGGTATTTATAATCGTATCGAATCTTGACTCAAAATCATATAAAGACTGAAAATATTTGTTACACACCCTTCTTACAGATCTTTGTGTGGTTCCTGATTTGACCCTGTGATACACATTATATCACAATCACAATGTAATCCCAACACTAGTACCTTGTCCATAGTGTAATATGATGCTCCTGCTGTGCTACAGAAAGGTAGTATGTACGAGACATGGCTATGAGATATTCCGAAGAAGACCCGCGTTTCATCTGCTGCTGCTAACTGGTTGGACTCTTCTCTGGACTGAGACACCTCTTTTGTTTTCCTGTCTTTCTCTTCCCGCCCCTTCTGTTCCTCTGACTATTCCCCAAATCACTGGCTCTGTGCTCAGTGGGGCTTTTCAACCTTGTCTAATATGCAAGAGATAAAACCTTTTACGAGATAGACTACAATAGATTGAAGGAGTGCAACTGATGGTGCACCCGATTTAGGGTGATGACAGATTTATCACAACAACAGTTTTATCATCTGCGTTCACTGGGTTTCTGCCCTGGTGAGGCTCTGCCAGGTCTTTACTTCAGTCTTCAGTTCCTGCTTCTTCTTGGGGTGTTTTCTTCTTTTTGTCTTACATAAGTGAAATGCATGCTTAATTGGACTGAGATCAGGTGATTGATTTGGCTGTTGCGGAACATTCTTTGCGCTTCTTTGCCTTAAAAGAGTCCTGGGTTGCTTTCTCAGTATGCTTCAGGTTATTGTCCATCTGCACTGTGACGCGCCGTCCAATGAGTTTTGAGTCTGAGGAGATAATATAGGCCTATACACTTAAGAATTCATCCTGCTGCTTTTTTCAGCAGTCATATTATCAATAAAGGGAACCAGTTGCGTTGGCACCTATTTATGCCCGTGCCATAACACTACCTCCACCATGCTTTGCAAATGAGGTGTTTTGCTTTGGACCATGTGCATTTCCTTCCCTTCTCCGTTCCCTTCTCTTCCCATCATACTGTTACAAGCTGATCTTTATCCCAGCTGTCCATAAGAATGTACCAAATCCACACCTAATGTTTTTGCTGTCTCTTTTAGGAGTTTGTTTTGATTTTTCTGATAACGATGGCTTGCTTCACTGGCAGTGACAACCCTTTGGGCTACATATTGAGGGGTGACAGCAACAGATCCCACATACAAATGCCAAACTTGAGACTTTAAACCTTTCATCTGCTTTCTTGTAAATTAAATATTGAGGGAATATCACACACCTGGTCATGGAACAGCTGTGCAGCCGGTTGTCCAATTACTTTGAGCCACTATGCTTTGGTATGAAAATGATTGTATTCTCTACACTAATTACCTGATTTGAGCTCATGTTCATTATTTAATTCCCACTCCAAAATGCTGTGATAGATAACATAACAGTAACTTTGTCGACATTAAAATACAGGGTGATTCAAAAAGATTCATCTGATTTCAAAGCGCCATATTTTTACAACTGTGAGGCGCCTATAGGAACCAATCACATACCAATTGAAAGAGGGGGGTCATAGAGTTTCTGACTGTCACTGGAAGATGGCTCCCTTCAGTCTGTGAGGAGACGAGACCCCTGAGCAGAAAGCGTTCTGCGTTCTCCACTTCAATCAGACTGAATCCGTCATAACTGTGCAACGTGATTTTCGTCTGCAGTGAACCTCCAACCGCTCAGAGTGTTCGTCGTTGGTTCCACAACACTGAAAGATCTCCGAAATCGCACTGAAAGAACCGTGAGCGACACCCGACACGCTCAATCGAGTATGGGATGAAATTGACTATGGCGCTGATGTTGTCTGTACAGCTGGAGGAGGTTCATACTGAGAACTTGTAAAATTACATAATAAACTTTATGCTCATTTAAACCATTTACAGTTCACTGCATTGATCTGTAATGATTTACAAGTGAAATAAATAATTTTGAAATCAGATTAATATTTTTGAATCACCCTGTATTTATGGGCCTGACTGTAATTTCCATTAGGATGGTTAGACTGGTAATTAGTTCACTGGAAATGAGTGAAAGGAGCTTAGCCAATCAAAATGCTTCCCTGCCCCTTATCAGGCCTGGTATATTCTGCTGTTTTTGGTACTGCATCTTAGAAATGGAAAGTGGTCTAATTGTATTCTGTCAAGAAAACCTTGAAAAAAGCTGGTTAGATCTAATCAACCAAAAAGCTCCCATGGTTCATTTCAAAACTGCTGAAGCTCAAAAAGGCTCATTTAAGGACTTTGTGAATTGAGACTAGATTTGGACTGAACTTTTGGGAAGTGTGTTGCCACGCCTGTAGAAACACAATGTAACCAGAGGATGATTCTCCACTTTTGAAATACGTTTTGACAGAAGCCTGTGGGTAGTTACTTTGGCAGTTTTGAGGCTTTTTGACAGGCATGTGTGCACGGGCACAATAGTTAGCATGGCTGCGCCTGCTTTTGGGAGTCTTATTTGTACACATAAACTGATGGAAGTTGACAAAAAGAAGAAAATCTTGGCTTGTGAGCCACTGTTTCAAAGACACTGTTTTCATATGGGGGATGGATTTATGACAAAGACCATCATCGTCATTGCCGCTGTTATTGTTACTGTGATCATCATTATCGCCGTCTTTTATCGCGTGTTATGGGAGCTGCGGCTGACTGTGTGCATTAATGTGAGCTTTTAATAAATGTTTGATGAAGGGGAAAGTTGCCCTAGTTTAAGGCAAAAAAGAGACAGCATTTAAATTTCAGCAGAGTTTCAGTCAGACAAAGAGCTGAGAATACCATCTAAGACACACCGACACAAATGCTCTCTCTTTAGTTTTTAGAAAGCTGTGCTTTAGATGTGCTAATCCTGATCTGTTCACAGCAGGTGGAGTCGCTTCGTTTCTGTAGTATTGCTAGGGGACAAGTAGAGGATGTACAAAAAACAATGAGTCATTCTGGTATTATATTGTACTGATTGCATGTATTAGTTGATTTTTGTAGATACTAAGTGCACATTTTGTCCAAAGGCTTGTAGAAGGTGTCTACGCATCCCTCAAAAGCAAAGGTATTTACACGTATTTCACAATACAGTATGTATTGCCAATTTTGCTTCACAGTATGATGCGTTTTCGATACAGATTTTAAAGAAGAATGCTAACATAACTTTTGCATTTATTTTTTGTTGATTCCAAAAAAGACAGCAATGCTTATTGAAGGAATAACTGGCTGATGTCAAATAATAATATAAAGAAATAATAATATAAACAAAGCGTGTATTTATCACGGCTCATAATAATAGAAGTAAAAGATTACATCTCAAAATGAAACAAACTCAGCTTTACAAGTTCATTCACAGTCAGATCTTATATCTTTGTTTATAAAGTGTGGTTGTTTTACCTTCTGGCTAAAATTAGCTTTCTAGCGTGGCACAATCACTCCCAGCAAACTGCCGAATCCACAACCCAATAGAGGTGGACTTTACAAGCAAATAGAGGTGGACTCTATGACCAAATAGAGGTGGACTCTACAACTGAATAGAGGTGGACTCTACAACTGAATAGTGGTGGACTCTACAACTGAATAGAGGTGGACTCTACAACGGAATAGTGGTGGACTCTACAACTGAATAGAAGTGGACTCTAGACGAATAGGGTGGACTCTACAACTGAATAGAAGTGGACTCTACAATTGAATAGAGGTGGACTCTACAACTGAATAGAAGTGGACTCTATGACCAAATAGAGGTGGACTCTACAACTGAAAAGAAGTGGACTCTACAATTGAATAGAGGTGGACTCTACAACGGAATAGAAGTGGACTCTATGACCAAATAGAGGTGGACTCTACACCCGAATAGAGGTGGACTCTACAACTGAATAGAGGTGGACTCTATGACCAAATAGAGGTGGACTCTATGACCACATAGAGGTGGACTCTACAACTGAATAGAGGTGGACTCTATGACCACATAGAGGTGGACTCTACAACTGAATAGAGGTGGACTCTATGACCACATAGAGGTGGACTCTACAACTGAATAGAGGTGGACTCTACAACTGAATAGAGGTGGACTCTACAACTGAATAGAGGTGGACTCTATGACCACATAGAGGTGGACTCTACAACTGAATAGAGGTGGACTCTACAACGGAATAGTGGTGGACTCTACAACTGAATAGAAGTGGACTCTACAACTGAATAGAGGTGGACTCTATGACCAAATAGAGGTGGACTCTATGACCACATAGAGGTGGACTCTACAACTGAATAGAGGTGGACTCTACAACTGAATAGTGGTGGACTCTACAACTGAATAGAAGTGGACTCTATGACCACATAGAGGTGGACTCTACAACTGAATAGAGGTGGACTCTATGACCAAATAGAGGTGGACTCTACAATGAAGGGTGGACTCTATGACCACATAGAGGTGGACTCTACAACTGAATAGAGGTGGACTCTACAACTGAATAGAGGTGGACTCTATGACCACATAGAGGTGGACTCTACAACTGAATAGAAGTGGACTCTACAATTGAATAGAGGTGGACTCTATGACCAAATAGAGGTGGACTCTACAACTGAATAGAGGTGGACTCTACAACTGAATAGAAGTGGACTCTACAACTGAATAGAGGTGGACTCTACAACTGAATAGTGGTAACAGCCTCTACTCTTCTGGGAAGGCTTTGCAACATTGCTGTGAGGATTGGATTGCATTCAGCCAAAAGCAGTGGATGTTGAATGATTAGTTCTGATTCACAAATGACTCTCCGGCTCATCCTAAAGGCTCGTTCACTCCACAGTGTGTAGTTCTGCAGCTCCACAGCCTTTATCCCCGTTTAGCTGTGGCAGTGGCAATCTTAGGCTCATGTGCAGCTGCTCCAGAGTATCCCATTCTACCACATTGCTTTTCCATGCAGGTTCTGTGACTGCGTATGCACCTGTTTCAGCAGTGAGTGCACCTGAGCGTAGCTAAACCCACTCATTTGAAGGGCCGTCTGGATACCTCTAGATATACAGTACAGTTTGGATAATAAATTGCTTAAGCTCTTACAAACCATTCCGACATACGTCGAACATATTGAGCTATTTAGCACATGAAGTCTTGAAGCACGGTTTGAATGCATCGGCCAAAAATCTGCCCGTCTGCCAATTCTTGATTGGGGCTTTAATGTCTTTGCTGTGTCTGAAGGAAAAAAAAAAATGTGCATTTGTTTTGCAGGAGGATCTGTGGTCTCAAAGACTAGGACTCTGTGAGATTAGAACTGCATCTGTATGTTTTATAGTAAGAGAAATGTACTTGAAATATGCATGTCATACTGTAAAAGAACACAGGGTATTCCACCAGAGGATACCACATGGTCTTTTTAAACATTCTGACTTGTATTGTTAGAATCCTCTGCGAACGACGTCAATAATTAATTTGTAAAAGTCATCACTATCCATTTTTTATAGCCCATTCCACCCATTTCGTCATTTTAGCTCGCCGTTTGAATCCATGATTTATACCTTCGCCCTGCAATAGAGCACAATAGAGCTATTCAGAAACCAAGAAGAGATATATATATTTAAGCCACGTTTCAGTGTATATTAATGCCATTGAAACCTTTTACACACGTTATTACACAAAAGCAGTGCTGAACCTGCTCATACGTCAGGAACGTGGACCACTTTTTCTCTGATGAAGTGCAGCGTGGTACAGATATGATGGAAAAGCTTAGACAGTGTCTACCCCTGCTTCTCATATCATACAGACAGGCTTTTGTAACACACCTCAAAAAGTAGGGTTTGAGTTTGAAATCAACCCAATTGTTGCCAAAGTAACCTCAAAGACAGCGACTGCATTGATGTACTGTGTTTTATCCATGTGGAACTAATTTGAACACTTTAGAATCCAGTGTGTTCTGTGTGATTAGCCTGGTCAGTCAGTGAGAGCTGAATGAATCTGTGAAGTTCATGTTGGAAAAGGCTCTAAAGCTCAGGTTTTCAGCCTGTGGGCCTCGTGGTGCTACTGCTTGGGGGGCATTGGCCATGAGCTTTTTTAGAGCACAAAAAAATCATTACAATCTAGACATTTAATGCCATTATTTGCAGGAGTAAATCGTCTTAGCCTTATTGAGCTTTGGCAGAGTGCTGGCTTTTGCGTTTGTATTTTCATTGCAAGTCAATGTAAAACGTTTCACTTTTCAACCAATTCAGTTTCAGAGTTCAGTCTTTTGAAAAGATACTAGATGTACATCAGACGTTTTTGTTCATATATGCCAGAAATAGTTTTAACCGCTTTCTGCGGGCTCTTTACTGGTCATTCCGCTGGTGGAACGAAATCTGCTTGGATGATTTTAATTAATATAATCAAAAAATATTTCCCGATTACTCTTATCAGATTTACTAGGACGTTTACTAGTTGACCTTCTGTGTGAAATGTCTGACTCTGTGTTGAGCTGCTAGTGAGCAATGAGGAGTGAAAGAGGAAGAGTGAAAACCCCCTGCTGTGAAATACAGCTCACAACTCTTCACAAAGATGGCCGTGCCGAGATAAAATGGCTTTCTTGATGTCAAAAAAATCCAGTTCTTTTCTGGTTTTGTAAGAGATACATATTATCTCAAAATATATATTTTATCAACATTATTGAAGGGAAAAAAGGATTGCGTAATGTCTGCGTGGGCTTCCTCCTCTGGTTTCTTCCCACAGTCCAAAAACATGCAGTCAGGCCAATTGGACAAGCTAAATTGCCCCTAGGTGAATGTACATGTCTGTCTGTCTGCCCTGCAATGGACTGGCGACCTGTCCAGGGTGTTTCCTGCCTTCTGCCCAATGACTGCTGGGATAGACTCCAGCTCCACCTGTGAAGGATATACGGTTTAAAAAATGGCAAATAAATAATGCTGGATTTTTTTTTCACAATCATTTTCTCATAAAAATACTACAATATTAACTGGAGAACAAAGCTTAAGTTGGCTAAATAAAGCCATTACTGTGAAATCTCTGGTGGTTGCTAAGGTGTTGCTAGGCTTTTGTTATCCCAGTTTGTTGCTAAGATTATCCTCTGTGGTTGTTAAGGTGTTGCTGAACCGCTGCTATGGTATCCCAGGTGGTTGTTATGGTTTTGCTAGACCGCTGCTATGGTATCCCAGGTGGTTGTTAAGGTGTAGCTGGACTACTGCGATGGTATCCCAGGTGGTTGTTAAGGTTTAGCTGAACCGCTGCTATGGTATCCAAGGTGGTTGTTAAGGTGTTGCTGGACCGCTGCTATGGTATCCCAGGTGGTTGTTAAGGTGTTGCTGAACCGCTGCTATGGTATCCCAGGTGGTTGTTAAGGTTTTGCTAGACCGCTGCTATGGTATCCCAGGTGGTTGTTAAGGTTTAGCTGGACCGCTGCTATGGTATCCTAGGTGGTTGTTAAGCTTTTGCTGAACTGCTGCTATGGTATCCCAGGTGGTTGTTAAGGTGTTGCTGGACCGCTGCTATGGTATCCCAGGTGGTTGTTAAGGTGTTGCTGGACCGCTGCTATGGTATCCCAGGTGGTTGTTAAGGTTTTGCTGGACTGCTGCTATGGTATCCCAGGTGGTTGTTAAGGTTTTGCTGGACCGCTGCTATGGTATCCCAGGTGGTTGTTAAGGTGTTGCTGGGCCGCTGCTATGGTATCCCAGGTGGTTGCTAATATGTGTGTATATATGTGTGCGTATGTATGTAAGTCTGTATGTAATGTTTTGAATCAGATTAGATTATTTATTCTCCTCCAAAGAGGAAATTTGTATAGACACAAAACAAACATAAGTACAGGCAACCCACCCATAAAGCACCAGCGTAAGGCATGTGTATCAGTTACATCCTTGAAAAGCAGACTTTTTTTTCCCCCCCAATCTTTTAAACCAACATAGAAATGGTACAATAAAATGGTGCAGAAAAATCCCATATTTATTTTTTTTATTTCAAATTTAATGTTCTTGCAACTTTTGCATGTGACTGTAAAACCATTTTGACGTTTTGCACATTATTTAAGGTTCACTGCAATTTTTTAACTGATTTAATTTGTTCATTTTCCATAGTGCAGAGTTTCATTGGTTTATAAATGAACTAAGTGAAATGTATTCTAAAGAAACTTCTGTGCACTATGAAACATAAACTGTATTTGTTGCTACTGTATTTGCTGCTGTGTCATTGTTGTAAATTGATGCAATTGTACCATAACAAAGAATCTGTGTGTAATGGGAGTTTTATGAGCCTTAACCTCAGCTCTACTTGGTTTGAGCGAGTCAGCATGCTGGTGATTTTGCTCAACTGCGTCACCCTCGGCATGTTCCAGCCCTGCCAGGACCTGGAGTGCCACTCGGACAGATGCAGCATTCTGCAGGTACAGTAGGAAGCAGCAAAGCTCTTACTAGGTTTAATGTCTTTATTTTAGTTGTTGTTTTTTGACTGTGTGCCCCTGTGCTCTTTGTCCCTGTGTGTTTTTGCATGCTGCGCACGCGCACACACACACACACACACACACACACACATACATACATACATACACACACACACACACATACATACATACACACACACGTTTGTCTTGCTATACATATGAAGACGTCCATAGGTTTCTATTGATTTTTGTGTTACTGTAGCTAAACAATACTACACCTAAACCTAAACCTAACAAAAACCTTAACCTCAGTATCCAAAAGGCAATTTTTCTGCTCTTTTAGTTTTCAAATAAAACAAGTGGTGAAAACAACACAAAATGTCCTCACTTAAGCAAAAATGTCATATATTCCTATCATAGCGAGGACATGGGACACATTCTGCATCTCCATTTCCAGCATTTGAAAACGGCAGCTGCCCTTTATACTGTGTGCTAATTTCATGATTAACGAACGAATAGCCCCGCCCACTCACACTGAAGTTCTAAGGAGTGTTTCCGCCCAGGCTGCATTTGGCATAAGACACGATCAGAACAGAGGTCATTTACATAAATCAGCCTTACAGGCCAGTAACACATTGAACTCAGCAAATACTGTCTACATGATATATATATGATACATACACTCACTGGTTGGAACATGTAACCACTGTTGCTCTCACTGGACATCGGTGATGAAAACTGGGAACCGAATGGAAATCGTGATTTTTCGTGTATCCTGTGATGAACCATGATGAAAGTAATATTGTTGAATTGTCGAGTAATTAATGCATTTTGATAAATCTTATTTTCCTTCATATAGCTATAACAAAATGCAAAAAAAAATATTTCTTGAGGTTCGAATTAGAAAAGAAGATAAATATGACTGAGATTAACGTTTTTCCTAGCATGAAAACACAATGTCAGGCGAAAGGCTGTGTACTGTTTCCATATCATGGAAATGTTTTCCTTTTTTTGTCCATCATCCATTTTTTAAATAAAACTGTATGTATGGATGTAGTGTGTAAACATTGCTAAAGTTTTAAAACCTCATCCATACAGTTTATATATAGAAATTCAGCTACAAATCAGCCCACTTTGAATGCATTGTTTTCATTATGTCACAAAAACCAGCAAACTCCTCTCGGCCAACACACAGATAGTGCTTAATTTTTACTGGCCATCAAAACTACAATATTATTACCAAAAACCCATGTTTTTGTTTCATTTTGTGTATTTAAATTTTTCTCAATAGCTTTCTAATGGTGTTCGAAAAAAGGTAAACATGTAAACAAACTGTCATTGTTAGCAACCAACAGCCATTTAGGAAATTGTCTGAAGTTGATGTAGAACACATTTATTTCTTAGGACTATCATCACCCCTATGAGAGCTAAATGACCATGTATATCACAAGCGGCAATCCCGGGAGTCCAAGCACTATGTGCCTTTTGGAACAAGTAAAACATAAATGATAGGTTTTTAGAATGGCCTTTATTTGTAATGGATACGGGGTCTCAAAGTGAGATTTCTGACCTTTTGACCTTGCTATAATCCACATATCTAGAAATCAGTACAATATTTTGACATGGTGGACATGTATTTTTTAGCTGTACAACTCAATAAACTAAATAATTCTACAAGTTCACCTGTACTTTAGTCTCAGAGTGCACCAGAATTTTTGGTTAAAATCACATTTTCTCCTAGGAACGATGCTGCCAGAGAATTGGTTTCTGAACTTGTCACCTTTTTTGCTCCATGAGTTTTCAGATCTGTGTTTTAAAGACAGACAGGTTGGAAAATAGTCATGCAAAAGTAAGTTATGACTGTTTTTGCTTCATAAAACCACACAAACATTTAAAGCAGACCTCAGAAGGAAAAAATAAAGTCTATGAATATTATAGTATATGGGCCTTCGTATGTCTTTCTATATTGTTCTATTCAGTGACAGCAGTTTTGTCTCCCTATAGGCGTTTGACGACTTCATCTTTGCATTCTTTGCTGTGGAGATGGTGGTTAAGATGGTGGCTCTGGGGGTGTTTGGACCAAAGTGTTACCTTGGTGACACGTGGAACCGCCTGGACCTCTTTATCGTCATGGCAGGGTGAGTGACCAATCATAAAGCAGCACTGCAAAAGAGTCAAAAAGAGCCCCATTATCAGTGTGAGAGTGTGAGGGTGTGTGTGTGTGTGTGTGTGTGTGTGTGTGTGTGTGTGTGTGTGTGTGTGTTTAATGTCAATTCAAGTTTTAATGTCAGTTCCAGTCCTAATGTCAAGTCGATGTGTCACAGATATGCTCATGAATGACAATTACTACCAGGCAATCCCAAAGATCACCCAATGTGCACTCCAGTATGCACATAATCTCTCTCTCTCTCACTCCCTCACTGTCTCTCTCTCTGCATCTTTCACTGATCTGCACTCATTCCTCCCTGCATTACCCGTCCCCTTATTCTCTGCATATCCTTTCAAGTGGACCTTGTAGAATCTGACTCAATAAGTCAGACCTCTGTGACTTCTTTGACTTACAAAATGCAATGACTGGCCCAATAATTTGAGAACGAGTTTTCGTTCGTTGCTTTGGTATTCGCTTCTATATTTAGCAGGGGATGGAAAGACTCACATAAGCCGTGATATGATTCGATACAAGAAAATAAGGGGTGACTGAAAATGTGGCTTATGTTAACTGTTGCCAGGATTTCACAACAATTAACACATTCAGAGTAAAAAAAACTATTGATCAGTTTATTTTACAATCAACACATCTTAAGATATTTTTGTAATCACACTGCAAATGACATCTAATAATGCATAATTAAGGTAGTCTGTGCATATACAGTGCAAAACATGGTAAGAAATCAAGGATATTAGTTGAGGTGATGCTGGAACATTGCTGTAGATGTTTGATTGCAGCCACGAGAGCATTAGTGAGGTCAGGGACTGATGTCGGTTGATCGATTCTGGATCACTCCAGCTCATTCCAAAAGTATTACATGAAGCTTGATCTCTCCAGAGAACATAGTTCTACTGCTCTACAGCCCAATGCTGGGGGGACTTTATACCCCTCCAGCAGATGCTTGGCATTGGGCATGATGATCTTAGGATTAGGCTGCTTCAGAGTATCCCATCCAACTAGCAATGACTTTCTATCAACTCTTGTGTTGTGTTGGGGACTGTGGGACCCATCTGTTCTCCTCCTACATGGCCTGCTGTTAGTGTGTGTGTGTGTGTGTGTGTGTGTGTGTGTGTGTGTGGTGGACAATATGGACAGGCTGCTGACTGGCTACAGCTGCTAAAGTAGAATCCTACGCTGGACACTTTTGATATTTTAAACATCTGGTATTTTTACATAAATTGTTATGACTGTATTGATTTTAAAAAACAATATGTGGTGGGTCCAGCAGACCCCTGAGTAACAAACACATCAACACCACACAAGCGTTAAGATTACACAAGCTGCTTGCACAGTTGAACACCTGTGTCAGCAGTTAGTGCACCTCAGAGTAGCTGAATTCATAAATGAGAAGGGGAGTCTGGATACATATTTGTATGTTTATTTGTTGAAGTGAGTGTGTGTGTATTGTTTTGCACACAGGATGTTGGAGTACTCTCTCGATGGACACAACGTCAGTTTCTCTGCGATCCGAACCGTCCGGGTTCTCAGACCACTTCGAGCCATCAACAGAGTACCTAGTAAGTCTCTCTCTCGCTCTCTCTCTCTCTCTCTCACACACACTCACACTCACTCACACACAACTATTACACACTCAAATGCTCTAGAGCAGCTTTACTCACTGAGTGGCTCACTAAGCTTGAGTCATCGGCTCCCGTGGCAGTTAGTAATTACTGGATAATAGTCCTGCCTATAGCCTAATGCAGCCAATACAATTAGCACAACCAAACATTTAAAGTGATATTTTAATCATGGTCTAAGCTATATATCCAGCATAGGCTGAAGGAGCATGTTCTGAAACCTAGCGTATGAAATAAGCCCAGTTCTAACCCTAATTCGACGTTTTGTTTCTTCAACCCGAGACGTAGCATTTTCCTTTATTCATTCATTCATCTCATCCTTAATTCATTCCCTCAACTGTATCAAAATGAACATCTCATCAGCGACATGTTCAGAGACACTGTAAATATATATCAGTATGAAATCCAGTGGTGAGCCATAATGACAAAACCCACCTCTAATGCTCATTTCTGCTAGCGTCCCCCTGGGATTCTAGTAGTCTTTTAGTGCTAAGCTAACTGCAATTCACATGAACATTTTATTTGGTCGTTCTAGATTAAACACAGACATTTGCAGCTTCTAAAAGACATTCCATGTTTTACTCGAAGCCTCTTAGAGACACATTAGCAGTTTCACAGTGACTCTTTTTGTATTCGCTGCCAGTGACATATCTAGAACCTCCAGAAGGCGTAGAGTAACGTTTTCTTCTCGTGACATTGATTTTGAACTCGAAATTGGATTGGTTGATTCCTCTGTCACATTGTAGTTACATTGGTGGTTTATCTAGGTTAAACATGTTAGGGCTTCTCTTCAGTTCCTGAAGTCCTAACCAATAGGAGAGCTCACTTAGATATATCTACCTAGATCCCATGGAGAAAAACAACTCTTGATTAGCTAGTTTTCTGCTGGCTGTTTGAAGAATTTAACCATTTTGTTTCCCACCAAAACTTAACAATAAAACAAAGGTAGTTCTAAATTAAAAACTGTAGATTGATTTTTGTATTTTTTAGTGCATAGAGATCATCAGGCCTTCTCTGAAGGCCCTGAAGGTCCTGAGGCTTCCTCTCTGGTGGAACAAGAACAGGTGCTACCATGTTTTCTATCACTGTATATAAGAAGCTCCATGTTGCCTGCAAATTTTTTTCTGAGCAACCACACAGCACAATTCAGAGGGACAAACTCTTATTATTGTTTTATTTAATAAGAGTAACAATAAAAGGCCACTGATGTGCGCACTATATTTTTATTTAAATAAAGATCTATACATTTTCGGCTTCGTTAGATCACGACATGTTTTTGCATCAGCCTTAAAGGGATAAACAGGTGACACAATGCGACTAGAAACACACATTTCTCCTTGTATTGGCTACATTGTAGGAATACAGTGTAGGTTGCTGGAAGACTAATTAGCAGAAATATTTTCTACAGAGATCTGGTCGTCCCTACTAGTTCTCTCCTGAATGTGTTGCTCCTTTGGAGAAGAATAAAAACAGTCAGGGCCGCTGCTCTACAGTCTTGTGATGTAATGAAGTCGGGCACTGAGGCTGAGTGTTACTCTCTCCTTCGCTCTGCCATGCGTATTGATTTGAAATGATTTGGGCTGCACTGGGACGGAAAAAGATATGCGCGCAATATTTATAGACGCATACTCTCTCACTCATTCCATCGTGCACAGAGACGCAGTTACAGCTTCCTAAACATGCTGAAAAGCCGCTCACCGATGGTGACTTTTACAGCTCATTGTATAGAATTACTGCTTCCACATCTTGCAGTCTCCAGAGCACAAATAGAACATACAACGACTCGTAATCAGATGGACGATATCCAATAATCGGCTCACACCAGTGGTTTGAAATTAGTCTAATTAAGACTCCTGATAGTCTACTTAAGCATGAGCATTTAAACAGCATGGTTTCGATTGTCATCGACCAACCGAGGTCTCAGTCAAGCTCAAGGAATTGTTTGGTGAAAAAAATTATTTACCTAATTTTCTACTTAACCTACATGTAGGACGTGTCTGGAGTCCATATTTTATTTTAAAAACTAGAGCTAATAGGCTAACATTGCTAACAAATACTCAGTACAGAACTCAGTAGTCACCCAAATAGCCCAACAGGTTTCACCAAAACTTCTCCCAACCTGCCCAAACCCCATCCAGGTCTTCATTAAGGCCTCACAATCAAGTTGATGTGGTTTAGGACATAGTATGACTTTCTCTGAGCTATAAAAAGGAACAAAACATCACCGCTGCTTCAATATTCACAAAGCAGGACTGTTCTTGGATCCGATTCCTCCATATTTATGACGATCTTGGTCACAAATTCTAAATCAGCTCTCCAACATCCTGAGGTGGTTTGTGAATACAGGCTCGGCTTCTCTAAAGTGGCTGCCTGCAGCTTTGTTCATTTTTATAGCTCACAGTAAGTCACACTCTGCACTAAACCACATCGACAAGTCTCTGTGACCCTACTGAAGACCTGGATGCAGTTTCAGAAGGTTGAAAGAAGTTTTGATGATGCATTTTTACAGGAACAATTTGGGCTATTAGGGTGTGAGCTCAGTTCTAGTACTTGGTAGCAATTCAGATGGCACTAAAAACACTCCAGGAGAAGTTACGTTAGCTCACCTCATCCTATAAAATGAATGCAGTCCGAATAGGGCTTTAATTTAGTCCAGTTCCTTAAGCCTTATTCGGACGAGATTAGGTTTACATGAGGAGGTGAGGTAATGTAATTTTTACCAGCGTTTCTATGTAATTTTAGTCATAACCAAATTCCCACAAAAGTAAAGACTTCAGCACCTTTTACATTCTAAAAAACAAAGGATTCTTAAACAAAAGGATAAAAAAACAAAAGGTTTTATTAATCTAACAAAACACTATCATATTCTGTGGAAAAGGAGTGTTGAAGTATCAAAAAAGTGTGGAAGCCCAGCATTTACTTGTGTTTTCCTTGGATAAAATCAAGTCAATATGTACTGTCATACCTCAAGTGTATAGCTCAGAACATTAAAATGTAAAAACCATTACAGGAAAAAGGGGCTGATTTTCCTCAGTGATGCTGACCGTTGACTGTGATGCTTATGACAACGCTAATGATACACTCTGTTCACTAAGACAGTAAGATGTTTAGGATTAATGGAATAACAGGTAAATTGAGTGCATGAATGCAGTGCATAAACCCAGTAACCACTCCTTTGTCTGTCATTTAGACTGAGATTTATTATCCCGTGCGATTTGGCCATAAACATCACAGAAGTCCTGTGGTAAACTCACATTATATCACGTCCCCACATAACAGTAATCCTGCTTTAGGCTATTAACTTACACCATAATCGGTTGTACATGGGCATAATGGGCATAAGCAGGGTAATGTCAATTTTTCCTGCTGTGTCTCAGTGATTTTAGTCCCGTGCAGATCTTAATCTTGTCCGAATGCGACTGTCCGCTCCCTCGTCCGTCAAGATTCTTCTGGCTTTTGCCTTCCATTAAAAGAGCAGACATGACCTCAGGTTATACACAGTAACAGAACAGTGTTTGAATTCATGCGGTGATGTTGACTAAATTAAATCTGTGAATTCCCAAGCTAATGTCAATGATAACATTAATACTTATTAATATTAATGCTAATTAACACTGCATTCACTCAAGACAGCAAGACAGATGTTTTTTTGGAAGTGGAATAACAAATGAAATGTTTTGACGTGCCTGTTACCCACTTAAAAATGATGGTTCTTCAAGGGTTCTTTAGAAAAGAAAATGGTTTTATATAGAACCATAAACACTCAAAAAACTCTTTGCATATATTGTTTTTTAGAACCCTTTTTGAAAAGGCTTCTATATAGCACCAAAAGGGTTCTTCTATTGTGGTGATGTCAAGCTTGTAATAATAGAAGAACCTTTTTTAAAGAGGCTTTACACAGAACCATCTACAGCACATTCTTCATCAACCTGAAGAACCCTTTCGCAATGTAAAGAATCCTTTAATAATGCAGATGGTTCTTTGAGTGTTCACAGTTCTTTGTGGAATCATTTTCTTTACTAAAGAACCCTTGAAGAGCCATCGTTTTTAAGTGTGTGCTCTTTCCTGGAGTGAAGGCAGTGTGTAAATCTAGTAGCCCCACCCACCCCTGTCTTTTATACCGAGAGTGCTTTACCCTGTGCGGATCGGTCATAAACATAAACGTCCCTGTGGCAAACTGGCATCACCCCACTCCGGTCCGAATAGCGCTGCTGTCATGCTGCCCTGTGCTTGTAAACATAGTCACTGTTTGTGTTGTAGCAATAGTTCTGATTCAGCATCCGCAGAACGCCATGGTTTATGAAAAGTTCATATATCAGTAGAAAACACAGAAATATGCGCGCTCGGTTTCGAGCATGCTGGCAGCAAATAGATAAATAAGTCAGTTGAATGTGTGTGCAGCAGTGCAGTAATAGATTTTGGACTCGGTGAGGAATGAGACCCTGTGGCTGTTAAGTTTCCAATTCGATTACTCTCAAACCACTGAACAGGGCGTCAGCCAAGCACCGCAAGAGTGTGATTATGCACTCTGTCGGTGTGTGCGTTTGTGTGCATGTGTCTTTTTGCACATCTTAGCAAGGCTGTTCCATTGATTTGATGTTCCTTGTGTACTGAGGAACATGTTTGTGAATAAGCCTGCGTATGTTCGAGTCCTTCTGTAGCTTGTTCAGTTGGTTAGGTGCTCAGGATACGAGTGATGCGCGGAAAAGCATGTCCATGTGTGCATTAACCTTTACCCCTGTGTGTTTGGTGTCTGCATGTGAAGGTATCGCACGTGTACAAGCGCCCGTTTTAATCCAGTCACTGGATTTGTATTAGTCTTACGCAGAATACTTCAGTTTTGAAATAAAGCAGGAATGTCAACACACTACACTACATGCAAACTTGTCTGGATTACGTCCGTTTTACAGGGATATTCATCCTGAGACCTGAACAAGCACATTATAATCACACATGTTTCCATGCCCAGCTTTAGATGCCATTTTCCTGGAATGCACTCACCTTCCAGGCACCAGGAGGTGGGTGGTGCAAACTTGAGGTTCCATAAGGCATATACAGTTCTAGTATGTACCTGTTGTAGACAATATACAGTACTGTGAAAAGAACAGTACTTATTTATTCATTTTTCAAAACAGTATTAAGAGATACAAAGAAAACAGGACTCCTAACAACCACCTGGAAGACCTGGTAGACACCAACACTGTTCCCATCAGATAAACAGCGCTTCAAACTTTCATCTTTGAGAGAGAGGAGAAAATCAAGCTGCTTCAGATCTGAAAACATACACAGGTGTTTCTGTCCATCCTTCCACTGTGAGAAGACGATTCAGCGCTGTGGGTCTGAAAGGATGTGTAGCTCTCAAGAAGAACCTTATTGAGAAAAGGAGACGGACACATCAAACAAAGAAGCTGAACAATGGACTGACCACCCCAGAGTCCAGACCTCAGCATCACTGAATGTGCTTGGAATTACTTGGATTGTGAAGCAGAAAATTCTAAACCAACTTCTAAGACTGAACTTTGGAGGTGTGGAAAAATGTCCCTGCAGATTTCTTTGAAAAGTGTGGAGACACTAAATACAGGAAAGTTTTATATTATATTTAGTTGTTGATACTTTTCTGTTAAATGTTTTCACAAAAAGTGAAGAACCACTTAATGTAGAAGTACTTAATGGCTGTTCTGACTGGAAATAAAAAAATGAAGGGTGTCTGACCTTTTACAATACTGTAAATACCTTGCTACATTAGATCCATACCATTAAAAAGCTGCTGTGCAAAAATATTACACGTATTATTAAAAATAAACTTTAGAAAATCTGCACTGTAAATTACAGCCCTAGATCCAGTGGGTCTTTACTTTTAGAAATACTTGAGAAGGTTGCAGAGGTAGTGCACAGTGTCAGTGACCCAGCTTCATTAATCACATGAACCCGACAAGCCTGATAGCTGGCCAGATAAGAAACCCAGACAAGCCAAGTACAGGGCCGAAAAAGCCTTTCAGGTGTCAGGGAGTGGGTAGTTTAAGACATAGAATTCTAGTTGGATCAGTTCTGAACGATATAAAGTATAGAGATCACGCTTCATTTACTTAGTAGTTATTGCTATGGCTCATTTTCTTGTGAAAGAACAGGAATTTCCAAAACTACAAAAAGCATGGTAGCAACACCATAGCAACCACCTGGGACACCATAGCAATGCTCTAGCAACACCTGAGCAACTACCTGGGACACCATAGCAATGCTCTAGCAACACCTGAGCAACTACCTGGGACACCATAGCATGGCCTAACAACACCTTAGCAAACACCTGGGACACCATAGCAATGCCCTTGCAACACCTTAACAACCACCTGGGCACCCTAGCATGGCCTAGTAACACCTTAGCAACCACCTGGGAGACCATAGCATGGCCTAGAAACACCTTAGCAACCAAAAAGAGTTCCAAAATTATTAAAAGATGTTAGTAAAAATTGTTACTGCAAGTATAATGAACTGGAAAAGGCTTGAATTCTTACCAGGGAAATCTGAAATATTACATGCTAAAATGTAATTCCTACAATTAAATTGTAATTATATTGTTATAATTAGATTTTTTATAAATGTCATCTTTTTTAAATATCAACAACATTTTCTGATAAAGAAACTTTGCTTCTTGATTAAAAGGTAAAAGCATCCTTACTAAACAAATTAGTACTATTTATCAGCACTTCTTCCCTTAAAACTCAAAGCTCTGTTTCTGAGAATTTTGGTATCTTTCTTTCTTTGTTTTCATGTATTTCATCATGTCCATTTTAGCAGCTTCACTTAGCGTGCATCTTTAATATGAATGGGCCTCTTTCGCCAACCGTTCTTATGAAGAAATTTCTTCTTAAAACCCACTTACGCTGTTTTTTTTACGAAGATTCTGACGTTCGGCAGTGTTTTCTTACCTGGGATTTGTTTTTAGGTAAGAACAGAATCTACACACTCAGGAGCACAAAGGTGAGAACAGTTCTGTGCTTTAAAAACACGTCATGAATCTGACTTTATCTTAGGACCTTTCTCAAGAATACATTTAAGAACAAATGTAGGAAGATATTGGAGAACGAGGCCCATTGAGGTCATTTACATGTGGATTTTGATTGGCTGTCTAGGAGACAGGTGTTAAAAAGACACCAGTGTGCTGATCACCACCATGGTCACTTAATGAACAGCTCTTGTTAAGCTGCACACTTTGCATTATGTGGCGCTGTTACTAATGAGTTTAATGAATCTGGCCTGATGAGTTTTACAAAGGAATTTGTAATGTTAGAAGCAAGATAAAGGATGGTTTGCACTGTAGATATGAGTCAGGCACCTAGTCCACTGAAGTCCACCTAGAGTCGGTCACCTAGCAAGTGGGGTTATTTCTGAATCACACAATATAAAAACAGTGTTCAAACTGTACCTTCGAAGCTACAGTATTTCTCTCAGTGCTCCCAAATTCACTTTCTTGGTCCCATAGGAAAATTTGCTTTGAATATAAACGGCCAGCCACAGACTTTTAAAGCAGTCACTGACATTCACGTTAAATTTGAAAAAAAAGGAACAAGAAAATTGAGCAGTACACAAAAGCAGGCACAGAATAAATGAAAAGAAGTGCAGCGCCAAAATGAAAACAGTGCAATACATCCATTCATTTCCCATCCTCCCATATTTCCTGAGTGTAGAAGATTCACTGATAGAGGGATGAAAGACTTTTTGTATCTGTCCAAATTGGAATCCTCCCCTGGGGGAGCAGTGCGTTTTCCGAGCGCAGGATCGGGGAGGGGTCCGAGATCATTTTCTTTGCCTGTTTAATAACAGCATAGTCAAAAATGGTTTGGAGGGAGGGACGCTCCCACACGCCCATCACTTTCATTTTAAAAGAGAAGCTGGCAAACCAAAGTGAGACTCTATGACATATAATACTGTCTACAGCATGATGGAATTGCATCATTACCCTCTGTCCACCCCAAACGCCCGGAGCCTACGCAAGACGTAAGATTGGCATTTGCAGGTTTCATGTGGACGTGCCAAGACGTTCCAAGACATGGTTATACTAATGTACGGTCGGGAATTTGTAAGAGTGAATACAAGTGAACCGGAACCAGAGAGTGAACCCTGAGAGATTCCTGAGAGAGAAACATCATTTTTTAGGTTTAGTTAGCATTTACAGTGAGATTGAGGCAGATTTGCTAAAAAAGGCACGATTTTACAGGTCATTTGAGCTGATGGGGGTCAGGTTAACTACTAAGAACTTTTATGCAAATGAACACAGTGCCAAACTTCATGATTAACATATGGCGATATTTGTCAGTATTTTGACCTATTATGTATAATAAGTTGGACTTTTCCTCTCAAAATAATATTTTTTTTTCAATATTTGAACTTTGTAAATCAGAATAATTGTGTATGCTGACATAATTTGATAGTCATTTTTTCAACATCAATCAAAAAAAACGAGTCATTATTTTTAATGTAATGAGTAACTATTCAAAATTTTGATTAAGAAAAATAAATAAAATTCTTTTTCCCAGTAGTTACTCCTTAGGTGGTTCATTATCATAAAATCCTCCTAGAGGGGTCCGCAACCCAAATGTTAATGCTACTCATTATGTGCTACTAGCATAGGCTGCAAATATAAAGAAAATGCAGACTTACTTTGCTCTGCTTTAACTTTTATCTCAGCTATAGCCGCTTTTCTCGCATCTCCGGCAGGAAACTTTTCCACAAAGCAGAACAGTTTCTTGTAAAATGTCTCTCAACGTTCGACTTTTACAAGGCTAAAGTCAGCTTCTAATTCGCCAGCTTCAATTTCCTGTTCCACCTTAAATGGTGCCTGAGGCCATTTAAGGTGGAACGGGAAAAATCGAACAAGAAGCTGACGAATTAGAAGCGACTTTAGCTTCGAAACTTTTTAGTGTTTGACATTTTCTCGTTGCAGATTAAACATATCAGGAAAGTGATCATAACTGCAGATAAGTCCATTCGTCTCTAAATTATCGATGTTCGTCTTCAATCTTTCTCTTCGCCTTTTCGTTGGCTACTAGCTAGGCGAGATTGTTGTCTGTGTTGCTATGGTGACCAGCAGTCTGCACACTAATATTCAGGGTTAAATTGTGAATTAGCAGTTCTACATTAACTCCAGCGTTTAAGACCATTTACTGTTAAACTGTGTTGAACGATCAGCAGAGCTTTATTTTACTGGAAAGGAGGATTATTTTATTTTTACCTACAAATCTAATTCTGCAGTGGAGCCGCAACAGGGCAGTAGAAGAGCCACATGTTGCCCCTGGACTAGTATTTTGCCATCTAAAAATTCCCATAAATGCATGCACAGTGAGATGAAAGCACAAAATAGCAACTGCGGTACGTTTGATCTTAAGAAGGTCACTAAAGGGCCACTGGGTCAATTTAGTAAACTGTGACCATGTAGAGTTTAATGCAAATTGTCAGTGCAAAATGTCAGATCTGCACCATAAACTCCAAACTGTAAGCTAAAATATCAGTACTGCACCAATCGCAGAACCCTTTTTGGTGTTTAATAGGACCATTTTCAAAAAGGTTCTATATAGAATTGGCCCTGCTGAGACTCTGCGATACGACCACTGCAATAAAAAGATGATATGCTTGAATAAGGACTGCCCCTTCAGAGGTCAACGAAGCCAAAGCAAAGCAAGTTTGCATGAGTTCACTGAAGTTCACAGTTGAAGTTTTGCAGGTGTGATTTATCGTGTAACACTGAAACGACTCTTTGTTGCCAAGTTCATTTAAACCGATGTAGATTCACTGACAAAGCTGTCATGAGATTTGTGAGGTTTCCTTCATTGACCATGCAAAACTGCAGTCCTGTAAAAGCACAGTGTGCACCAGAACCACTCTCTGAAAACATGTCCTACCCTTGAAGCCAGAACTACAGTCCAGAAATCTTTCAACAGCTGGACATCAGGGTTTTTTTAGGCGCTGGCACAACACCAGGCTTCCTCTGCAGAAAGAGAATTCAGGAAACTTCCAAGTCTTAACCCCAGCAGGGCCTGCAAACCTGCCTGCTCTTACCCTCCTGAAATCTGTGGTCACTTGAACTTAAAAGTGATGAAATAAATTAAACTTCGTGAACAAACTTTTAAGTTGGCCTGACCAACCTGTCGCTGTGAAATCCTAGGTGGTTGCCAAGGTGTTTGCATGTTGTACCGGGTGGTTGCTAAGATGTGGCTGAGCCATTTCTGTGGTATCTCAGGTTCTGCTAGGCCACTGCTATGATATATCAGGTGGTTACTAAGGTGTTGCTAGGCCATGCTATGGTCTCCCAGGTGGTTGCTAAGGTGTTGCTACCATGCTATGGTGTCAAAGGTGGTTGCTAAGGTGTTGCAAGGGCATTGCCATTATATCATAGATGGTTGCTAAGGTGCTGCTAAGCCATGCTATGGTGTCCCTAGTAGTTACTCGGGTGTTGCTAGAGCATTGCTATGGTCTCCCAGGTGGTTGCTAAGGTGTGGCTAGAGCATTGCCTTTATATCTTAGATTGGTTGCTAAGGTGTTGCTAAGCCATGCTATGGTGTCCCAGGTGGTTGCTAAGGTGTGGCTAGAGCATTGCTATGGAATCCCAGGTGGTTGCTAAGGTGTTGCTAGAGCATTGCAGTGGAGTTCCAGGTGGCTGCTAAGGTGTTGCTAGTCCAAGCTATGGTGTCCCAGGTGGTTACTAAGGTGTTGCAAGGGCATTGCTATTATATCAGGTGCCATGCTATGGTGTCCCAGGTGGTTGCCAAGGTGTTACAAGTGCATTGCTATGGTGTCCCAGGTGGTTGCTAAGGTGTGGCTAGAGCATTGCTATTATATCAGGTGCCATGCTATGGTGTCCCAGGTGGTTGCTAAGGTGTGGCTAGAGCATCGCTATGGTGTCCCAGGCAGTTGCTCAGGTGTTGCTAGATCATTTCTATGGTGTCCCAGGTGGTTGCTAAGGTGTTGCTAGTCCAAGCTATGGTGTCCCAGGTGGTTACTAAGGTGTTGCAAGGGCATTGCTATTATATCAGGTGCCATGCTATGGTGTCCCAGGTGGTTGCTAAGGTGTTGCGAGAGCATTGCTATGGTGTCCCAGGTGGTTGCTAAGGTGTTCCTAATCCATGCTATGGTGTCCCAGGTGGTTGCTAAGGTGTTGCTAGAGCATCGCTATGGTGTCCCAGGTGGTTGCTAAGGTGTTGCTAGTCCATGCTATGGTGTCCAAGGTAATTGCTCAGGTGTTGCTACAGCATTGTTATGGTGTCCCAGGTGGTTGCCAAGGTGTTACAAGTGCATTGCTATGGTGTCCCAGGTGGTTGCTAAGGTGTGGCTAGAGCATTGCTATTATATCAGGTGCCATGCTATGATGTCCCAGGTGGTTGCTAAGGTGTGGCTAGAGCATCGCTATGGTGTCCCAGGTGGTTGCTAAGGTGTTGCGAGAGCATTGCTATGGTGTCCCAGGTGGTTGCTAAGGTGTTGCAAGGGCATTGCTATGGTGTCCCAGGTGGTTACTAAGGTGTGGCGAGGGCATTGCTATTATATCAGGTGCCATGCTATGATGTCCCAGGTGGTTGCTAAGGTGTGGCTAGAGCATCGCTATGGTGTCCCAGGTGGTTGCTAAGGTGTTGCGAGAGCATTGCTATGGTGTCCCAGGTGGTTGCTAAAGTGTTGCAAGGGCACTGATATTGACGTTATTGATTAGGACATGCTCATGTGGGTCGTTTCAGGACACATCACTCACATTAATGACAGATTTGAGTCACTTACCTACACGAATGTGGAGGTAAGTCAGAAAGATCGGATCTGAGCAATAAATGGAAATTAAGCAATGGGGCTTGTAATGTGAAACTCTGCAACAGCGGCGGGAAACTGAGGGCTGGAGTCCAGCACAGTTTGTTGATTTCTCTGTTCTGAAACAACAGCTAAACCTGATAATTAACTGCTGAGTTGAATCAGGTGTGTTTGAGGAGGAAAAATGACCAACATCTGTAGGAATCAAGCCCTGGATTCACCACCCCTGCACATAATAATGAACCTTTCAGCAGAATTTAGGAAAAAGGTATAATTCTCCAGCCTGACAATAAAAAAAGGCTATTCCTCCTGATTTAAACAGTTTTTGCACAGCTATGATCAGTAATACCCTTAACAGAACATACTGTCCTAGAATGTACAGACCTTGAACATACTGTCACAGTGGCATTAGCATTTCTTACAAAATAGACAAATCTACAGACTGCCTGTGATTCTTATGCACTAAAAGAGCACAGCTGGGGTCAGAAGCCTGCTTGCACAGATTAGCAGCTTTAGAATAGCTTACCTTCCCACCAGGAACTTGATTTTTCAATTTAAACTTAAAACCTTTTATCTTGGACCTACTTAGGACTGTCTGCCTCCTTTTTTCATGAACTGTCTCTGACTGTTTTTCGCAGGAGCCTTAAAATGTTATTAAAATGAATTAAAATAAGGGTCTTCTATGCCTTTATTATGGTCCTCAAAGTCTTAAATGTGCAACTTGACTGGATGTAGCGTGTCTGATGTACATACCCACAAATTATGGTTGCAAAGGTTTCATCTTTGGTCAGCTGACTGAGGTACTTACAGTGTGAATTCAAATACATGAGTAATTGCAAAAACCCCCAAAAACGGGCATTAAGCCCATTGCGCTAATGGGTTTACATTGCAGTGCAATTGGAATTAAACAGGGCTTTAGAACTTTTATATTTAATAAACCTAAACTTGTAGATGACCCGTTTCAGCTTTTTTCCCCTTAAGTTTTACAGTCAGATTAGTAAATACACTTGTGCAAATGTTTGGGTGCCCCGGTCAGTCTACATGTTGATTTCTTAAGTGAAAAAACATTAACATAAATTAATCAGCTTCAACACATTTATAGACATTTATATCCACGATTACTGCTGACAATTTAACATTTTGGGGGGGGTGGAAATAAAGTGTGGCCTGTGCAAAATAGATGGCACATTTTACATTTCGTGTTTTTCCAATATGTTTTATGTTGTGTACTTAATTAATCTTACAAGGGAAAATTGTCATTTTGCTGCCTAATTATGCCCAGTCTGGGAGCGGCACAGTGCCACCAGCAGAGCAGCACAGCCCGGGGCAGTGGGGGGTTAAAGCTGCATTCAGACGGCAGAGTGTAATCCGGCCAAAAACGGCATTATGTCCAACGGCGCGAATCAAGTTGAAAAATGTTCAACTTCAGTAGGAAAGCTCATTCTCTGTCACTGTTAAAGAGGTAACTAATCAAAAAGAGAGGGCTGGGAAAACAAGAGTGTACAGTAGGACATTTTTGCTCACATTTGCAATTTAGAAAATGCTCAGCTTCTAGATAAATATCAATTCACTGGCATGCTTCCCATCCTCAACACCTATCACACAGGTTTGCTAAAAAACCTTGAGAAATGGACAGTGAGCACCCATCAGGACCATGGCTTGGTGAGTAGTTTAGTTTAATGTAGAAATAAGTAGTCTCTTTGCTAGTTGTGTTGTTGAAGGCACATGCGAACGTTTGCTTGTGTTTGCATGGGGTGATTAGGAAAATTAAACCTGATGGAAGTGCAATACATGCTAGAACCTTTACTTTGTCTGTTTAGTGAGATGAGTGATGTGGTGTTGAACTTCCTGCCCCTTACAAAGATCTGCTTCACTCCTTCTCTGGTTTGTTAAATATAGCCTTAGTGCATTGCCTAAGGGCACAACCATGTATACTCGGTCAGCCTTGGGATTTGAACCTGCAACCTTCTGGGTTCCACCTCCGAATACAGCCTAAGTGCATTGCCCAAGGGTACAACCAGGTATACTCTGTCAGTCCTGGGATTTGAACCTGCAACCTTCTGGGTTCCACCACCGAATACAGCCTGAGTGCATTGCCTAAAGGCACAACCAGGTATACTCACTCAGTCCTGGGATTTGAACCTGCAACCTTCCAGGTTGTATGTTAAACTCAGCGCGTAAACAGAATTTGTGTACTTAAATATTTTAGGAGACGCAATTTTTTACTTTGTAGAGGATGAGTTAACTTTCTTTCACAAAGAAAAATCAACAAAACATGTCATTTGACTGCGGGTATTCAACCTTTTGTGCACGACAGCATCATTCTTGACATTTATCTGGGAAACTTCTCATGACTGATGTGAACTTGTTACCTTTGTGTTTTTATTTTAGGCATGCGTATTTTGGTCACCTTGCTATTGGACACATTACCAATGCTGGGAAACGTTTTGCTGCTGTGTTTCTTCGTATTCTTCATCTTTGGGATTGTCGGTGTACAGCTATGGGCGGGGCTACTCAGGAACCGATGTTTCCTGGATGACGACGTGAGGATGTGAGTAGAGGCACTCCGCACACATTCATATTAAAGCAGAAAAACAACACAGCCCTCCCCGCACTCACACATGGCAGGTGCTTTTGTTTTAAGGCCACGTTCTCTCTATATCAGCTAGACGTTAACCTATTAGAACATACTGTCACAGTGGCTCTGGTTGTGCCTGAAGATTCTAGCCAGTGACATATCAGTTGCGTCTTGTCCCTGAACTTCTCGAAATCATTCTAGACTTTTTTGGGGGGAAGTTTGGAACAGAGATTCTCCTGAAACTCTGTAACCTTTCTGTACTGAAATGAAATATATAACCTACATATAAATTACACACTGGCACAGCAATAAACAGCTATGCTGCCAAGCCAGAAACGTCCACATTAGGAGTGATGACCCTGTCTGCATAACCGAACTGCAAGCTGTGCACCAGAGGTAGCGCGGTGACATTCAGAGAGTGGAAGCTCATAAATGTGTAAGGGCAAGGTCAACTAACATCTGTGAAAATGCCTTCTTAAGGGACATCTGGTAACGTGACCAATGATAGCACCTATAAAATTAAGATGGTCTCAGGCGTATGCTTTACATTTACACTTGTCTCAAATGTGCCGTGAAGGTGTTCGTTTAATACTGCTGGTCATGAGGTCATGACTCACATGGGCATGAACCTGCAACAGAGCAGCTAAACTATTTGCAGCGTAATCAGAGAATCCCTAAAAAGTCTTAAATAGCCTGTTAATTTGGGAGTTTTTGCCTCAAGGTAATGTAACGACATTGAATATAATGTATATGTAATGCGTTATATGTCCAAAAGTTTGTAGACACCTGTTTATCCTGCATTTCTTCTGAAATCAAGGGTATTAGAGGGTTTACTGTAGTAACAGCCTTTACTCTTCTCGGAAGGCTTTACACTAGATGTTGGAACATTGCTGTGAGGATTTGATTGCATTCAGCCACAAGAGTATTATTAAGCTCAGGTACTGATGTTGGATGATAAGTTCTGGGTCACTCCAACTCATTGCAAAGGTATTGGATGGAGCTCCATCACTCCAGAGAACACAGTTCCACTGCTCCACAGCCCAATGATGGGGATCTTTATACCCCTCTAGCCAATGCTTGGCACTGGGCGTGGTGACTTAACTTTTCTATGGAGATTACACAAGCTCTGTGCCAGCAGTGGGTGCACCTTAAATTAGCTGAACTCACAATTTAGAAAGGGGTGCCTGGATACTTTTGGACATGTTTTTATCCACAAGTTGTTGAAAATAGTGCTGCCTATTTAACCACACAATTCACCATCCATAGAGCTTTACTACAAACAGAAATATGGCTGTTAAGATTAATCTTCAGTAATCAGTGTCTTTCGTCTGGTGCTGTTTGCTAATAGCATCAGTTGTGTTCCTTTCATTATTAGTGTTTATCATGGCTGCACTAATAGTCTCTGAGCAAGTCTATAATTTTATTTGCCTAACGCGGTGAAGCGAAAGAGACCTTGTTGCATTGCCTTTTGCATTGCATCAGGCTCCAAGTACCTCCAGGAATTTTATTTTATTTTATTTTTTTGCTTCAAATACTTGTTGAATGCAGGTAGTGAAGTGTTTGTGGCGATTTTAGAGAGTACTTTAGCTAGAGATAAAAAAAACCCTTTCTTGAAGCCCAGTTACCCATCTTATTTTGGAAATATTATGAGAAGAACCAGTTCATTAAAAAAGACAATTATGCTTGGAGCAGTTGAAGGTAAAGACAAAGCAGATGGCTAGCATTAAGATGAATGGATACAATCAGGGAAATGATCAGCAGGCCATTAAGGGGCATAAAGACCCATACAGTATCCATACAGCACTGTGCAAAAGTTTACTCAGTTTATTTAATTTCCAGTAAAACCATCCATTAAGAATATTCATTTTTCAGCATCAGGAAAAAAGCAGAAAACGTACATTTATCAGAAAATTACATAGAAGCCTCAACAACTAAATATAATAGCATATTTTCAGTATTCACTGTGTCCACTTTTCACCTTTTATACAGCTTCCATTCTTTTCAGGAGACTTGCTTTCAGTTTTTCACAGACATCTGTAGGGATATTTTTCCACCCCTCTAAAGTTCAGTCTTAGAAGTTGGTTGCAATTTTTGCTTCACAGGATCCAATTAATCATGAAAACATTCAATGATTTTGAGGTCTGGACTCTGGGGTGGTCAGTCCATTGTTAATCCATGTCTTATATCTAATCTCCTCAGAAATATCATCTGAAAAATGGAACAGAGTACTTAATGGCCATTTTGACTAGAAATGACGTAAGTGAAGGGTGCTGTCAGTCTTTTGCACAGTATTGTATGGTTTCCAGGAGTCAGAAACAATTTGACGTCACTTGATAATTAATAATAATAAGCAGGTAGCATAAGTGTGAATGATACAGGCTAGTCTGAGAAATTAGATATATTGAATGTTACCTGTCCAGTTTTGAAAGGGACAACCATTATCTTTCATTATCTTGTCTGCTTGTCAAGAAGCTCCCACCAGACCTAGGCTCAGCTAGAGGTTCAGACCAGAATATCACACCCAAACCTGCAAATTGTCCAAAGAGAAATTGGATGTCATTTAGTAGCACTAGCAAAATAGCACAGTATTAGAGGAAGTTACAAAACAAATATATTCAACCCCAATTCCAAAAAACAGTTGTGTCAGTTTGTGAACTGCTAATAAAACCAGAAAGCAGTGATTAGTAAGTTCTGTTTGACGTGTATTACGAGATTATGAAATAAGAATGGATGTCCCTGAAAAAGACTGTGTCTAACAAGCAGCATGTTGCTCCAATATGTGTTCAGCAATAATGGTGCTTTACAGATGTGCAAGTTACCCACTAATCCCCCTGTAACGGGACAAAATGAGTCAGACGCATACAGACTGTTAAACCTGCTTTACTAGTTTGAGGAAGTTCCGAAGTCGTTGTCACAAAACAGGTCCAAAATCAGAAAATCACGATTATAACAAAGTCCAAGGGATCAGGCAAAAAGTCAAAATAAACAGAATGCAGAAGGAAACAGTAGCTCTTGTGACAGAAGCAATACCTCACAATTTGTCTAAACTAAAGCCTGAGCTTAAAAAGCTAACTAAGCAGATTGCATGATAAACAGATCAGGTGAGAATAATCAGCAGTCAGGCGAGGCTGATTTCGGATAGGTCGTGTTTAGTGGAGTCAGAGTCACGTGATCATCCAAGGGGTTCTGGAATTGAAGTCCATGCTGGAGGGATGCATGACACCCCCAAACCATGAAAGACATCCCCTGGCTTTCGAACTTTACACTAGTAACAGTCTGGATGTTCTTTTTCTTCATCCATTATTTCCATAAGAGTATTTCGGATCAGCTTGAGCCCAGAGAAGTCGGCGGCGTTTCTGGATGCAGTTGACATTGCTTTCCGCTGTGCGTTGTACAGTCTTAACGTGCATTTGTGGATGCAGTGACAGTGTTTACTGACAACAATTTTTCAAACTATAACGTCCATCACAGACCCATGAGGGTTTTTAATGCAGTGCCATCGGAGGGGTCAAAAGTTGTGGGCTTTAATTTGTGGTTTTCTGCATTTTCCTTTATACACCGAGATTTCCCTGGATTACCTGAATCTCTTGATGTTATTATGCACTGTAGAGCATGAAATACCTAAAAACCTTGCTAACCCTGACTGAGGAATGTTAATTTTAAGCTTTTGGATTTTGTTGTAGATGCCTTTTTGGCAAAAAGGGGAGCCTTGACCCATCCTCGCTCTTAAAGGACTAGGCTTTACCTGGAAGCTCCTTTGATATCCAAGCATGTTTGCATCACCTGTAAAAGACGGTTTTTGAACATTTCACAATATTTCTAGTGTTAAGTTGCCCAATTTTTTGGAACATATTGCAGGCATTAATTTCAGAATGAGCTTGTATTTATAATAAACAATGAATTTGACAAGGTATTGTTCAAATACAGGTCAAAGTAGATTTAGAAATCACTGCACTGTTTTTATTTGCATTTTACCTTCTGCCCCAGCATTTTTGCAATTAGGTTACATCTGAAAACCCACTTGGATGTATATTTGAAGCAGTGATTTCAGGCTTGGTAAGTGGACTCACAAAGTGAGTTCTGAGAACAAGGAAAGTCCGAGTTCACAGCACTTGATCTGGAAATATGTAGGTGTGCAGCGAGTTGAGCAACTGCTATATAAAGGCTTACCTGAACGCGAGTTCCATGAGCTGGACTTGACCGAATGGCTGCGAGAGAATAAAACCACTTATCACTTCTATCCCATATCACCTTGGGAGCATGTGAGTTTGAGGGAAAGATGAATATGACACCATTTGAGGCCACAGAGCCTTGAAGCCACATAATATCAGTGCTTTTGAGGGTCGACCATATTGCTCAGGGAGGTTTCACGCCACTATCTGTCATCCCCTTGTACGAGGTTTTATTACATCACTCTATGACTCTTTTTCGCTTCTCTTACTAGCTCTGAAGTTCTCCTTAATTGCATCTGCTCCAGTCAGAGAAGTGTTGCACAACAAATATATTACAGAAGCGTGTCTTGAGTGCACTGAAAGCAAAACAGAAAGAAAAGCATACAACAGTAGCTAATAACTAAGCAGCGATGAGTAAGACTGATCACATCTCTCTCTTTCTCTCTCTCCCCATCTAGGATGTACAACCTCTCTCAGTCTCTGAGCCCTTATTACAGATCAGAAGACTCCGACGACATCCCCTTTATCTGTTCAACCAATCGGGAGAACGGAATGCTGCGGTGCTCGGGCGTTCCGCCCCGCAGAGTGGGAGGGGTCTACTGCCAGCTCAGCGCTGACAATATCACAGACCACACCCCTCAAGAGACCGCCCAAAATGGGTGTGTCAACTGGAACGCATATTATAACAACTGCAAAGCAAGCGAGCACAATCCACACAATGGCGCCATCAACTTTGACAACATAGGATATGCTTGGATTGCCATCTTTCAGGTGCGTGTATGATATTTTGTATGTTTGTTACCAAAACAAACAACCAGAAAAAAATGTATATGAGGTATATGTTGTAAAGGGAAATATTTTCACAGTACATCGTTTATTTTATTGGGTCGTCAGTGTAACAGCATTAAATTGCATTTGAGCCTGATCAGTATCAATATCAATATTTAAACCTCGAGTATCGACCGATACCTATCCTAATTTTTTCCTGAAAAACTACAAAGCTTTAAGACGAGCTGTTTTATACTGAAGTACTTCACTTAACCCTGCGTTCACACTGGCAGTGAACAACATGACAAAGCGACCAGAGGTCATTCGTTTACAACGAGAGCTGGCGATTTCCGGCGACAGAAGGCGGTGCGAACGTTGGTGATGCGAAGTGGCCAGAATCAGGGAGTTTAACTTCTTTCAAATTAGGGGCGAAGCGATGTGTCGATTACCAATAGGAATTGAGCACTGAGCAGCGTGGTAAGCGCTTTCTCCAACCCTGTGAGGCAGTACAGTCCTTTATTGGTTCCTAGGTAATTGTTCCTACTAGAGATAAAATAATGGCAGCAGTGCTTTTGCTGCAAATGGACGGTTATCGCAAAGACCAAGTACTATTTTCCTCACAAACTGACTAAATAAAATACGCACACAAGTGATTTCTCACCAGGTTTTGTTATTTTTAGCGGAAACACCTCTGATTTGTGCGATCAGTGATTTGGGCGACAAGAAGTGAAAAGTCGCTGCTGGTGTGAAGGCAGGGTTCGGTGAGCATCCGCAGTCATCCATGGCCAAGAACCCAAGAGCGTATAATTGGCCTCACTCTCTCTGGATGGTTAGGATGGCCCGCCCTCTCCTCCATCACCCAGCACACATGAACGCACGTGATCTCGTACCAGTCTTGCAATGGTACGCTCGTCAGCATTGTCTGTCGGACAAAAAGCCTGTGGATGTAGCCTGTGTTAGCATGGCTGAAGACCTCCCAACCCCCCAAAACATAAACATTACCTCTTGCAAAGGAAAAGCAGCTAGTTAATTCAGCTTGCAGGCTTATTTTACTCGTGTTATCAGTTGCACTCCGAATGTTAAAAGAGCACAGACAAGAGGGATTTGGGGACACACCTTGTTTGTGGCGGATTTGTCCACAATCGACCACCCAAAAGTTTAAAAAGTTTTCCCCAGATGTGTATTCTCGTTATAAGATCAATTCTTGCCCCACGAGACTAGCATGACACTAGCCAGTGTAGGCAATTGTTGGCTGATGTAACAGAATTGGCAGTTAGTGTTCTCCTCCAAGCGTGTTGAGCAGTCCAATGACAAAAAGATGTGGTGTCGCTTCACATTTCTCAGAGGCTATTGACATGACTAAATTGGGCTAAAATCCTTTTTTGTTATTCCATGTCTGCCACTATAACACATTTCACCACATGGGCAGGTATTTAGGTTCCGCTTTCCTTAACATTCCTCCACAAATTTAGGTATTAGCTAGATGAGTGTGAGGTACAAATTCTATAGTTCTGTTTAATTATTTTGGGTAACATGACGGTAGGGTCTAAGTCAGTCTAACTAAATAACACTGACATGCCCAACAGGTGTAAACCCTTTAAAACCCCAGGCTTATTACATGGAAAGACTTTTTAGTCAGTAACTACAGGAACTTCAATTACCTTAGTTAACTGAGTAAGTGTGAGGGACAGACTCCACAATGTGTAATGATTTTTGGGTAAGTACAAAGAGTTTTACATAGTACCTTTTCTGTATTACCTGTAAACGACACTGAATCTGGACTGTAAAAGAAAGCAGTGATTCCTGCTGTGTTTTACTGGGTCTTAAGCGTTTACTTCAGAAAATGTCTTGGACTTTGGGTCATCAGTTTATGCCCTATAACTACCTTGTACTTGGAGATGTTTCCCATTTCTTTAACTTCCAATTAACTTTCTGTTTATACATTACAGGGAAATTTAGTGAGAGTTCAGTGGCACTTACCACCTCGTTACCCCAAATCATTAAGCGGTATTTTCATATGTTCTTCATCAGCTTAATTACTAAAGCTGGTAGTAACTTCAGTGTAACTTCAGACTGTCTTGATATTTGCCATCATTTCACCCAAAATAAATACACAGAACTTTAGAGTTTGTATTTCACACTTACCCAGTTAATACTTTCACACCTGTTGGACATTTCAGTGTAATTTATCTTCAAACTTCGAATTATTGCATTATCTCATATTATCTCAAATTATTTTCACACTTACCTGGTTAAAACCTCACAGTGAAAGAAAGTGTTACTGGTATTTAACAGTTTTAGAAAAGTTCTCATGCGGAAAGTACTTCAGCCCTGAAGACCCGATGGAGCTTGTAAGCCAGGCTTATTCATCTCCTGTCCTTCAGGGTCAGTTTTGAAGGGGAGTTCCCAAACTGTGCTGGACATCGGCCCTCCAGGACTGGAGTTGAACACCGCTGTTGGATGTGTTCTTGTTGCAGGGGAGGAAAAGTGATTCAAATTAAACCTTTTTATTGTGCTTCGTGCTATTTATAAAGATTCTTTCATTATTTTTTTGCCAAGTGCGAAATACGGTCTGGCAGCCGTCGATAGTTTTCATCCTCGTCTCCCTCACATCTTTCCGGAGCCAAGAGACACTTAGTTTTATTGTAGGAAAATTAAGTGAACAGTTGCTGGTGGCAACAGTGTGAGTAAATCAATTGACATCAATAAGCAACACCCCTATCTCAGGAAATCAAGTATTTATCATGTTTCTCACTAATCAGATTGGTTGTGGCAAAGATATTCATCATGTTTTGGAGTTTCCGGGTTTCCCGGCTGAAAGTGATTTATCACGTCCTGAATAATCTTATTGGCTAAAGCGTGACATTTGTCATTCTCCAGATTAATCTGATTGGCCTGCGTTGTTCGAGTGATCTATGGCAGCCCTAGATAACCTTCGTCTTTGGGCCGTGCATTGAGCACTAAGACACAAGACACCACAATGGCAGACAGTCATGCCTGTCAGAGGAGGAACAGAGGAAAGAATTTCAAGGGGAATCGTGCTGATTTTCTTTCACAGTTTCTGTATACTTTAGTCGTTGAGATGTAAACAAAGCCTGCCTCACATTGCCCTGCATGTACAGTAAGTTAAATAACCCTTCATTTATTTACTTTCATTATTCATTTCTGAGGAGATTAGATGTTAGATAATAAGGAAGAAGAAGGCCGAAGGACTCCTAAGTTAAAGCTTTCATCTCTGAGAGAGAGGAGAAAATCAAGCTGCTTCAGATCTGAAAACATCCACAGGTGTTTCTGTCCATCCTTCCACTGTGAGAAGACGACTCAGCGCTGTGGGTCTGAAAGGATGTGTAGCTGATCAAGAAGAACCTCACTGAGAAAAGGAGACGGACACATCAAACAAAGAAGCCGAACGATGGACTGACCACCCCAGAGTCCAGACCTCAACATCACTGAATGTGTTTGATTACTTCAGAAAATGATCAACCAGCTTCTAAGACTGAACTTTGCAGGTGTGTCTGCAGATTCTTTGAAAAACTGAAAGCGAGTCTCCTGAAAAGAATGGAAACTGTAATAAAGAAAAGGGGTGGACACGCTTTAGTCGTTGAGTCCTCTGTGAAATGATGGGTGGCCTCTGACTTTTGCGCAGCACTGTAACTAATCTCATGTCTCAGGCATCAGGGAACATAAACATAACCATTTAGTGTAATAACTTTCTGTGAGGGAGCTTTTAGAGGCATTAAACTTTTGGGACATCTGGCTCATTGTCACCACTGTTGGGAACAGTTCTGACTCTAGAACGGCACATCGAACCACTCTGAATGACTCTGTTTACAACTTAGTTCTGCAGAAAAGTTGAAAATGGTTCAGTTTAGTAGGGTTTCTTTATGTTTGTTGTTTTTTAAAAGGAAGCCGACCTCAATTCGCCTCTTCTTTCCTGTCTGTGCTGTCTATAGGTCATCACTTTAGAGGGATGGGTGGATATCATGTACTATGTCATGGACGCACATTCCTTTTACAACTTCATCTATTTCATCTTCCTCATCATTGTAAGTATACAGCATTACTGTTGACTTCTGAGTGTGGAAACATGTTGCATGTTGCCTGGTTTTAAAAGATCGATAAGGAATTGCTGCAACTGGTAGGCCAGTTTTGCTTACCTTGAAAATATACTGAAAAATCACACAAACACACTACACACTTCTTATCCCCTGCTTAACACTTAAAAGGCTAGAATTCCTATGAGAATGACCATAGAGGTCACTTTGACTGTTTGCGTTTTGCATGCTTATTTATACCACGACAGGGAATTACTACAGAAATCACATAAGCACAATGCAGTGCCTTTCAATAAGTACTTAAATTAGTGCTTGTTTAAGTGCTTCACAAACAGATGGGAACAGCGAGAAAAAAGCTGGCTTGCGGGGATGAAACGCAGTGTATTGCCCAAGGTCGTTATATTTCTACGAGGTAGAAATGCTCAACTTTTTTTGTGCTCTGTAAAATTGACAAAACATTGTCAGCCTAAAATATAAACTTGAGGAAAAAAAAATCCAGGAACAGTGGATATAGCTGGTCAATTTTGTCAAAAATGATCACATCTGAAAAGTACAAAATGCTCAAAATGACCATTTTGGCCTTTCTAATGTTAATATCCTCACTGATCATTGGGTTTAGAATGTTTTACCTTCTTTGCGTCTCCGTCGCTATGTTTGTATATTGATTCTGCTTCTCTGTAGAGGTAGTTACGGGAGAATAAAGGAGTGCTCAGGATTCTACACTGCAAGCACTTTACACCTTCCTTTTTTGAAAAACATGCGACCAGAATTTTGCATAAGGATCACTCATGTGAGGACAGATTTTGACCCCAGTAGCCCACCTCTTCATTATGCATATTCATTACGCGTGAATACAGACGTGCAGATTTTTTCCGATGATGCGTGCCTCTGGCCTTGAATGCTACTATATTCACAGGGCATGATGAGAAAATTGGCCACCCCAAATGTGACAAGAAGCCAGACTAACCTGCTAAATGACTAGCCTGCAGAGCCTCATGGTTTGGTTAAGAGCTGCTATTTTACCACAAGACCCAAGACCTGTCTCCTCCTCCTTTATAATGTCCTCCAGTCAACAGCCCCTGTCCTAGCATATAAGTTTAGCTTATAAGACACTTATAAGGTGTCATTTCTGCTCTTTTCTTGCTGCTTCTCTGACAGGGTCTCTTCACAGTGTAGTCAGGTGTCCAGTGTGGGTTTTGATCCTCATTGTAAGAAGCATTAGCAAATTCTTTAGCACAGAATCTGTGTATCTACATTGTAGAACCTTTTTATGTAGATTTGAAAATAGATAGGTCCAGTTGCAGTTTGCTTGGTCACTGAGGCACACTGCAAAAAGACTGAAATTCATAGAACTCTTAGAACTGATAGAACATATCCTCGCTGCCAGAACAGAACCTCGTATCTCCGAAATGGTAACTTTTCAGGAGAAAAAAAACATTAGAAACTTTAAATGGAAGTTAATGGAACAGGATTTTGTTCCAAGTTATTTTGGACGATTTATTTAGCTATATATTAAAAAAAAGCCAAAAATGGAGATACAGCGCTTTGTTCTAGGTACTAAATTGCCACTGGGGTGGTAGCCTCTATGATACATCTTCAGTACCTTTAGTTAGGGAACATAATCTGACAATAATCCATTGTAGTTATATTTTGTAGGTGGTATTGACCCCACACACCCTGTCTTGTCTCCAGCCCTCGTATTCTGTTTTGACACATTAGGTTGTGAAAGGGTACAAAGACGTATCTTTGCCCTGGGAAAAACTAATTTATGGTACACAGTTGGACATGAAAACCATTGTTGTAGCTTGGAAGGAACATTGTACATCATTTGTACCTTTGCACCTGCAGGGAACCTTTTATTTCTGAAAGTGAAGGAATGTGTTTAGAAGGCTTAAACTTTTAAACATTCTGTTCAGAGAAATAATACATTTTATTTCTAATTTTCTTTCTTGAGAAGAGCTCTGTTTTGAGTAGTCAATAAAAGTATACCCCGAGCAAAGGTACCCCAGATTTTGTAGGGATTCTAGGTGCAGCAATTCTACTTTGTCGTAAGGCTTCCGGTCTTAAGTGCATGCAATTAATGTTAAAAATGAAGCTCAGCAGCGCTTGGCCCCCGACTCTACATTACAAGCTAGACGATGATTTAGCAGTGGATTCATGAAAATCGTTTAAGAGCATCGTAATGGAGGCTAATGGGGAAAGTGTCATGTTTGGCGGAATTTATGTGAACTGTTTATTATCCACATATTCCTGGGAAAGAGCAGATCCCGCCGCATGATTTCACTCTGAGAGGTTTTAGGCATTCACCAGTTTACCTGTTAATTACAGTTTGTGCGACAATTCCTAACAAAACGCTTATTTTGTTTTTCTTTTACTTGCCCTTAGGTGGGCTCCTTCTTCATGATCAACCTGTGCCTGGTCGTCATAGCAACTCAGTTTTCGGAAACGAAGCAGCGCGAGAACCAGCTGATGCGGGAGCAGCGGGCTCGCTTCCGCAGCAACGAGTCGACGCTTGCTAGCTTGACCGAGCCTGGCTCCTGCTACGAAGAAATGATCAAGTACCTGAGCCACCTCTGCCGCAAGCTCGGCCGGCAGGTCAGCCGCGTCTACGGCAGGATACGGCCGTGCCGGCGGACCAAGAGCTCCAGCCCCAGGACCTCAGCGGCAGGAGGGGGCTCCAACAGACACTGGAGCAGCAAGGAGAAATTTGACCTGACCCGACACCTTATACACCACCATCACCACCGGCACCACTGCAACGGCATGGACGTCGGGACATTGGAAATGAAGGCCCTTCAGTTGGGTGGTGAAGGTCAGACCCTCAAACAGACTCCCCCTCTCTCCCTTGCTTTACCCAGCGTAAAGGGTTTGAACTACCCCACCATCCTGCCCTCTGCACTTTTCACACACTCACGCACAAACCCCGGCTGCGCAAGCGGGGTCAAGACCCCTGCGGCCAGCCACTCACAACACGGCAGGACAGTCCACAGTGGGTTCCACGAGACCTACAACAAAGTGCAGCATGGTGAGAACATGCACACGCATTTACATACAACAATGCATGTGCTGCTTTACAGCTATTGGTATTATACAAGAGCAGGACACTGCAGCCTTAAAGGTGGACGCTTCCTAGCAGGAGTGCGATGGAGAACATTAAGTGCTCGTCTCTCTCCTGAGACTCAACTTAATAATGTAGATAATGAAGACATTTCCACACAGTACACTTCATATGCTCTAATAATTCTAAATTAGAAACGACTACGCACATTCTTAAACACAGAGAGAGACTCTTTCTGCGACTACTTTTGTTATTTCCAGTTAATTTCGCTACCTTACTTGCAAAATAGGTTAAAAAGAAGCTATTTTGCTCTTTTACTCTTCTCATAGTTTATTATTCTGTCTGATAATTGTCCAAAACTTGGTATTTCCTGCTCTGGCTTATCAGGTTTTACAGAACATAGACTGTATGTTTATTTCTCAGTATCTACTATGAAACTGATATTTATCTAATGTAGATATGAGAGTGAGGGACGTCAACTTTGGCCTATATATAGGTTTTTGCAGCTATAAAAAGCAGTTTATCTGAAGTGAAATGAGGGCTGTTTTATAAAAGGTCTGTGTAAAAGTACTTTCTGAGGACCATACGAGGTATTACCATTCCAAAAAATGGTATCTGTTGTTTATAACATACTTTATAAACCATTGGTTTACATTTTGCTGTCTAGTTTATAGCAATTCATTCTACAATGTAGAAGTAACTGATCAATTACTATTATAATGACGAGTGATTCCAGTCCTTGGAGAAGTCTGTGTAAAAGCACTGAATAAGGACAACTTTAGAAGGATGAAAGGTCTATGTAAAAGCACTGCATAAATAGCTTTTTCTGTCTGTGCAAAGATGTTGAATAGGTACCAATTTATATAGGCATGAAATAAAGACAATTTCATGTAAGGTCTATGTAAAAGCATTGAATGAAGACCAAGTAATATGAGATCTATGTAAAAGTCATGTATAAATACTGCTTTGTACAAGGTATAAAAAGCCCCGCATGGGTACCATTTCAAATAAGGTCTATGTAAAAGCAGAGATAAGTATTATTGTATACAAGGTTCTGTGTAAAGGCACTAAAGAAAGACTATTTTAGATAAGGTCTATGTAAAAGTCCTGCATGCGTACCATTTTATATAAGGTCTATGTAAAAACAAAATACCATTTTACATAAGGTCTATGTAGAAGTAAAGATAAGTACCATTTTATGTGAGGTCTATGTAAAAACAAAGTACCATTTAATATAAGGTCTATGTAAAAGCAAAGATACATACCATTTTAGGTAAGGTCCATGTATAAATAAAGATAAGTACCTTTTTATACAAGGTCTATGTATAAACAAAGATAAGTACCATTTTATACAAGGTCTATATAAAAACAAAGATAAGTACTATTTTATATGAGGTCTATATAAAAGCAAAGCTATGTGCTATTTTATATAAGGTCTATATAAAACAAAGATAAGTACCATTTTATACAAGGTCTATGTAAAGGCACTGAATAAGGCATTGAATGTGTAAACAAAGATAAGAAACATTTCATGTAAGTCCATGTAAAAGCAAAGATAAGTACCATTTTATATTAGGTCTATATAAAACTAAGATAAGTACCATTTTATATAAGGTCTATATAAAAACAAAGATAAGTACCATTTTATATAAGGTCTATATAAAAACAAAGATAAGTACTATTTTATATGAGGTCTATATAAAAGCAAAGCTACGTACTATTTTATATAAGGTCTATATAAAACAAAGATAAGTACCATTTTATATAAGGTCTATGTTCAAGCACAGAATAAGTACCATTTTATTCAAGTTCTATGTAAAGGCACTGAATGTAAAGACAAATAAGAAACATTTTATGTAAGTCTATGTAAAAGCAAAGTGCCATTTTATGTTAGGTCTATGTATAAGCAAAGATAAGCACCTTTTGGTATAAGGTCTATATAAAAACAAAGATTAGTACCATTTTATACAAGGTCTATGTAATGGCACTGAATAAGGACATTATATTATATGGTCTATGCAGAGACGCTGCTGTTGTTGTTTACACAGTTTGACTTCACCCCTCTCCTTTGCCCTGGTCTAGGTCTGTACCCAGATGTGTGCTCCAGTGCGTGCGTGGAAGGCGGCGCTGGTCTGGCACCTGGTGAGTTTTCTCCGTGCCCGATTTGCGCCCCCGAGGGTAGCGGTGTGACCTGCGACTCCGAAAGCGACTCGGACACGGAGAAGCGGAGCTCCAGGGGCGCGGAAGTGAAAAAATTCAGCTGGGATGCGGAGCTGAGGGAGAAACCGACTGAGAACTGCTTCGGCGTTTGTGTGCGCTGTGCCAGAGCGGTACTGAAGAGAATCGTGGACAGCAAGTACTTCAACAGGGGGATAATGTTTGCTATCCTCATCAATACACTCAGCATGGGAGTGGAATACCACGAACAGGTGACGCACACACACACAGATGGGCGCATAAATATATATATATATATATATATATATATATATAAGCATGTACGCTCGCACACACAAGCACACAGTTTTCTGCTTATAAATTCATAAGTGCACAATCACAAAAATCCCAAAGGCCAGTTTAAATGAGACAGAGTAGCCATTCTACTAGATCTAGAAATAATTTGGCTGCCTACATGAGTTCATAATACATGCGCAAGCATTAAATAACATATTTAAAAAGCAATACTTGAGTATTTCTGAGTATTTGAATATTCTTAAATTTCACACACAGAGCCAACAGTATCCTAGTTAATCTGATAACAGAGTTACAGTTAAAAATATACAATCCCATTTCCAAAAAAGTTGGGACGCTGTGCAAAATGTAAATAAAAACAAAATTCAATGATGTGCAAATCATTTAAATCCTATATTTAGTTGAAAATGCTTCAAAGACAACAAATTAAATATTGAAACAGAAATTTTATTGTTTTTTGAAAAATATATGCCCATTTTGAATTTGATGCCAACAGCACGTTCCAAAAAAGTTGGGATGTGGGCATATTTACCACTGTGTTTCATCACCTCTTCTTTTAACAACACTCTGTTAGTGTTTGGGAACTGAGGAGACGCTGCTATAGTTTTGAAAATGAAATGTTTTCCCATTTTTGCTTAACAAAAGATTTCAGCAGCTCAACAGTTCAGGGTCTCTTTTGTCCTATTTTTCATTTCATAATGTGCCAAATGTTTCAGTGGGTGACAGGTCTGGACTGCAGGCAGGTCAATTTAGCACCTGGAATCTTTTAATACAGAGCAACGCTATATATATGCAGAATGTGGTTTGACATTGTCTTGCTGAAATAATCAAGGCCTTCCCTGAAAAAGACGTCGTCTGGATGGCAGCAGATGTTGCCAAAACGTATATATCGTTCAGCATTAATGTTGTCTTCACAGATGTGCACATCCCCCATGCCATGTGCACTAATGCACCCCTATCATCATGAATGCTTCAAATTTCAGCAGCTGTTCTGTTTATAGTGCTCATATGAATTAACACAATTATCTGCTTAGCCCGTATGTAGTCGATCATCCAAGATTTGTTAGGTGTCTAAATTTTGTTTAGCGCTGTAGCTAACAAACAATGAAAGTCAACTGTCACCCAAATATGAATAAAGAAGTGACATTCAATCAACACCAGTGAATATGGAATAAAGAAAATTGAACTTGGCATTTTTACAGACATAAAATGTTGATGTGTAACTTAATCTTGCATAATAATACTGAATTATAAAACAAGTAGTTCCAGTTCTAAAATCTGATTGGCTGAGCCGCGTTCAAAGCTGTTGCAAAATCACTCCTATGACCGCATCACAGCGACTGAACAAACCTTTGGATGGATATCTCATTTTTACAGGGTCTTTTCGCTGACAGTGGCTTCAAGGAGAACCACAGCATGAAAAAACCCTTATGCTGTTAACAGAATATTCTTTGACTCTCATGCTGGTCACATGAACCACTGAGTGTACTGAAGAAGCAAGAACCTGTTTTTGTTTAAACTGAGGGGCTGACAACTTATGTTCTGAACTTGAACCAGGCTGGTCAGCTCTCTAACAGGCTAAAAGAGCCACCAGCCCAAAACAACTCCATCATTAATATCACAGGCTTGAATTAAAGTAGTTTAATTAACTGTAAAATGGCAGTATAAAAGTCTAAAAAATGTCACTTAAATGACTTACACGCTTCAAACGTCTGTGTTTCGGTCAGTTGTACCATCAAACCCAGGCTGAATCCCAAACGGCTCCATACTACCTGAATAGTGCGCTAGCTACGAAAGTTTAGAAATTGTAGCCTCTGCAGCCAAATAGTGCATCATTATTGAGTGTGTTTGAGTCCCAAATGACTGTTTTAAGCTATATCATGCACTGTTGCGCTGCAGGATCCGGTATTTAATACCTACATAGTGCACTATGTAGGGAACTGGAAGCCATTTGAGATTCAGCCCCAGTGTGAGAAGAGGTGCTAAATAAGACTCATGGTGTTAATTTGGTGACTAAAAAGTTCTTATAAAGTGAAAGTTTTTGTATTAAACAGTGCTGTGTTATCATATGTTCATTGTTATACGACAAAAAGTTACAAAACTAATGAAATGACTGCAATATACAGCAATGGGAGACCGAATGTTCTCATTTAGTGGTCCGTGGTTCCTTGACTCTAAAGGAACTACATTTATTGTTATTATTATTATTATTATTATTAATAACCTAAATTATTTTCTGAAAAATGGTGTATTTTATCATGTTTTATGTTGGTCACCATTTCATAAAAGCAATGAGCCACTTGAGGCCGTGCGTTACAGTGATTTTATCGCAGGGAAGGGAGTTTTAGGCGTGACAACATCGCAGTAACGCACGGCCTCAAGTGGCTCATTGCTATTACTCACTGGTTATGCATGTGTTATGAGGTCCCAGGTAACCTTCAAAGAAAGTGTGACCAACAATTTTAAAACTAAAATGGACATTTAGAGCATCATTTATTACAGAACGCACACACACACTAGCAGAGCTCCAGTGGGTGTACGGTGTGACTTTGCATCTGCTTGTTAGTCCTGTTTTACTAGTGCAATGACTCATTCTTTGGATCAATGCATCAATTTGAATTTCTGGCAGTTTAACTGCATCGATCCCCAAATCACGGAATCACATCAGAGCGCTCGTACGTTGAATCAAACATGAACGTTTGAACAGAATTAATTGGATCGATGTGGTATTTCAAAGAAGAAAAAAAACCAAGATGATTTCAGAAGGAAATGCCAGCTGCCGGCTGGACAGGACGAGTGTTATCCTCAAGCCTGCGCTGCATACATTTGTGTCCTGCTTTCAGAAGCCTCCCGATGGAAGCTGCAGCTCGTGCCTAAGCTCGAATTAAATCGTTCAGCTCAGTATTATTCGTAAAGCTCTTCTCACAATAGACAGTTGTCACGAAACAGCTTTACAGCGTTCGGTGCCCAGACCCCTAATGAGGGAGCCGAAGGCGACAATGGCGACGGGAAAACTCCGTGAGCTGGCGTAATGAAAAAGCCTTGAGAGGAGCCAAGACTCAAAACAGGGACTGTCCTCCTCTGGACAGCAGCGGATAGTGGGGCTTTAGGCGAAGGAGACGTGGATGAAATTTCTATAAGCAGGATTGAAAGGAGCAGGAGCCGTGAGATTATTCCTCTGTGTTGTAAGTCTGCAGTGTTAAAAGCACAGAAGGAGAAGATGAAAGAAATACGAGCACAAGGCAGATTGGGAGTCAGATTTGGAAGGTCGTGATGCATTTTCTCAAGGTGGAGGTTCAACCGTATGAGGTGGTGAATGTTAGATATATATCAGCTGTAACTGAACATTAGGGAGGCACCGATTATTAATTTTTATGGCCAATTCTGATTCCTTTACAGCTTTATGGCTGATTTTGTGGCCTTTTCTGCCTAAAACTCACTGCTGCATCATTTAAAGTAGAACTGGAAATGAGAAGCTAACTTTAGCTCCGTCTAATCTCTGTCCACTGTGTGAGACTCAGTTACAATCAGCAAACCAGGGCTGGAGCACTTGAGGTCAGGGGGCTGCTGGTTTAACCCCTAAATCAAGAGGTACTTAATACGGCTGAAAGTTTAATCATTTTTATATCAAAGTTGCAGTTTAAGAAAGTGCAGTTTAATTGCAATAATTAATTAAATAATATTTTGCAATAATTTACAAATTATACATCATTGACAACATTGTTTTAAGCTTTAAGGAGGAAAATTTAACTTTGTAGCTTGTGAGCTGTCTGGAGATGAGCTAGACCAATCAGAGGCAACCAAACCTCCATGTGCTGTGACATCACACCCACAAGTTACCGGCAGTCTGGCGCACTACATTCAGGGGTCAAGCCTCAAGCCAGAAAGGTTGATATTCTGGTCTTCTTGGCCAAAAAAAAACAGGCCTGAACCTTAATTTTTAGAAAATAATCGCAATTTAATTCGATATTAAAAAATTCCAACTAGATATTTTCCCCCAAACCATTCAGCTCTAGTCTTTACTCATTAAAGAACCTTAATTTAATTACGTTTTTGTGAGATTTCAACCCCTAGGTGCTCTCGGAACAGCCTAACAAGGAAAGTAACACTTTGTTAGACAACAAATCTGCTGTTAGAAAGAGACGAGCGTTTCTTTCCTCAAAAGAAAGTTAGGCTCGGTGCCTCAGAGTTTCAGTCGGATGAGTCCACAATTTAGGTGCCATTAAGTCCTTGTAAATGTTGTGAATGATCATTTTTCAACATTGAATCTAAGAAAACATTAACCATTCTCAAAACCTTGGATGGATATCTCATTTTTACAGGGTCTTTTTGTTGACAGTGGCTTAAACGAGAAACAGGGTTGAAAGCAGCACTAAATTAGCAAAATGTGGTTAGCTAGCATCCTTGCTAATGGCACGAGGACTTTGTGGACATTCTAATGATGGATGTATTGTTTTAATGAATAATTTACTTTTAGCTTATAATTTGAATAATGGGGTTGAGCTTTCAATGTGACCTGTCAGTATCACAATATCACAATAGAAAATTTAGAGAACTGGTTTTCCTTCTTTCTTTGATATTCTGGAAATTGGGATGATGCAAACTCCCAAGGACTGGTGACGGGTGGAATATTCCAGATATTTCATATTACAGATGTTTCGTTCAGGGGTGAATGAGTTCAGCTTACATTCAATTTGTCAAACACAAGGTCAAGTCAGTCCTATTTGTCCCGCAAAATTATTTTAATTTTCTATTAATATTAGCCCATGTCACCATGAGCTGCACTGTAGTTCCCAGCATGCACTGCAACGTGATGTGTGCTCCCACCCCCTCCCCATCAGTGATCCATTGGACAGCACCAAAAAAAAAGAAGTATCTAGTTCAAGTGAATGGGCAGTTTTAAAAAAAAACACTGTACATTGGGGTCATTTAAAGAGGTTTAACAGTATCTGCAGCTACTGTGGTCCATTGTTTTATACAAACAATCTGTTTTTATTTCAGATTATTTTTGAATCGTTCAGGTATTCAATGCCTATTTTTTGCCGTTGAAGTTTTGGCACATTTTGAACAAACAATGGCCAGTTGAGGTCGTGGCAGAGTGTTAAGTAAAACTAAAAAAAAAACCCGCTGTCCCACAGATGGGCTCAGTTTGTCACCCGTGGCTTGCAGGGTTGAGTGAACTTTGACTTTTGATTTACTAAAATAAAAGAATATACATTTTTCATAACCCATAATGGATAGATAGATTGCAAGCTTGTGATGTTAAATAGATTTAAATTAACGCAAAAAATGTTTAATTTTTGGAGTATTTTAAGGATTATATAGTCGTAAGAAAAAGTTTCGGCGCCCCTAGTCAAATGGCATTTCTGTTGAAATGTTTAGGATAACAGGTCATAGAGGTATAGAGAGCGCGCTTAAATATGGCGTTTTCTGCTAATTTTAGTGCAATTTTTTTTATTTGCTGAGTTTAATGTTTTTAAAAAAAAAATATATATATATATATATAAACGAAAAAGTGCCTTAACTTTGGCACAGGACACCTTTTATATTGTATTGTTCCCCCAAATGTTTAACGTGTTAAAGCACAATAACTGTTTATTTACTGAGTTTAACATATTTGGGGGAAAACACAATATGAAATGTGGCTTGTGCAAAAGTTATGGCACCTTTTTTAATACATAACTAGAAATTGTGCACTAAAATTTGCAGAAAATGCCATATTTAAGTGTGTTCTCTGTAGAGGATGTGTTAACTTATTTTCACTTAGAAAATCAAGGAAACGTCATTTGACGTGTCTTTTGCGTGTGGCTGTATTTCAAGGGAAAGTGTATTTTAAAATGTTTTCTGTGCTTCAGATTTAAAATGTTTTAGATTAGATTTTATAAATGTTCATTTATTTGGAACCTATCGCTCGAACCTCGTATCTCCGAAATGGTAACTTTACAGGAGAAGGAAAAAACATGCTTTACTTTTAATGTAAGTCAATGGAACCAGAATTTTTTACAAGTCATTTTGGGCCGTTTCTTTTGATCCATTCTTCATGAAATTTGCACACAATGTAAAGAACAACAGGTATTTTCAAATTATGTCAAAAACGACAAAAATGGAGATACAAGGCTTTGTTTCCAGCAGCGGCGAGATTCAAAGGTCATGTTTTTTTTACCTTTATTAGACATACTTGAGCCCTATTTGAACAGGATTAGTTGAACACATTGCAATATTAGTATTTTAATTTTTAGCTGTGTTTCTCAGTGATTTTAATCTCGTTCTCATCATTTTTATAGACTGTGCGCTCCTGCATCAGTAAAGATTCTGGTATCTTTTACCTTAATATAAAAAGAGCCATAGAAATAACCCCAGCTTGTGTTAATTCCCTGCGAATCAGCATGCCAGTAAAACCGCCATCGTATTCTGTGGAAAAGGAGTTTCTTAAGTATTCAGGGACTTGAAAAACTGTCGATTTGTGTTTCCTGTAGCTAAGATCAAGCCATTATGTACTGTCCTGCCTTAAGTATACAACTCAGAACATTAAAGCATGAAAATTACAGAAAAACTGTTTGATTTTATGCAGTGACGTTGACTGTTGGCTGTGGATCCCCAAGCTAACGACAGTGTGTTCACTTAACACAACGAGACAGATGTTGAGGGTAAACAGAATACCATATGTTAAATGTGTTTACATCTTTTCTGGAGTGAAGGCAGGGCATACACTGAAATTTATCCTGGCACCCCAGTCATGGGGTCACCCCCATGTCTCTTTCATTACTGATATTTTGGTTGAAATTTGGTTGTGTAAACAGAGTCTGTTTCAGTCAGACCAGCAAACCAAAATTGCCCTTGGATGGGGTTGCAGAATCATGATGTTTTTCCGTGTGTGTGTGTGTGTGAGGCAACATGGTTCGTTTGAGGCAGAGGGCATTCACACTCCTGCCAGGGAAATGATTATTTACATTACAGTAGACACCCATAATAGCAGGGTCTGCCTGCGCTTTGTGCAAGAGCGGAGAAAAGCAGAGAAAACATGAATGTGGTGTCACACTGGAGCAGCGCGTCGGGGTGTGTGTGTGTGTGTGTGTGTGTGTGTGTGTGTGTGTGTGTTGGCTGACATACAATATCTTAGCACGTGTCAGTTTGTTCATATGCATGTCAATGGCTCCGAGTTAATTAATGTGTCTCTATTGCACCGTTAGATAAATAACACGGTACAATAATAACACACATTAGGAAAGGTACAGACACACACGTGCACATTAACACTGCACGCACTGAATTTACTTGATTGAGATGAGTAAAATATATTTCATAATTCACGAGTGAAATACGTGAACAACATATTGTCATTTATTTACATCCCCATTTCCAAAAAAGTTGGGACGCTGTGCAGAATGTATAAAAAACAGAATGCAGTGATGTGCAAATACTACAAAGACAATGAATCAAATGTTGAAACTGAGAAATTTTTATAGTTTTTTGAAAAATATATGCCCATTTTGAATTTGATGCCAACAACATGTTCCAAAAAAGTTGGGACGGGGGAATGTTTACCACTGTGTTTCATCACCTCTTCTTTTAACAACACTCTGTAAGCGTTTGGGAACTGAGGAGACATTGCTGAAGGTTTGAAAGTGGAATGTTCTCCCATTCTTGCCTAACATAGGATTTCAACTGCTCATCAGTTCGGGGTCTCCTTTGTCCTATTTTTCATTTCATCATGTGCCAAATGTTATCAGCGGTGACAGGTCTGGACTGCAGACAGGCCAGTTTGGCCCCTGGGCTCTTTTAATACAGAGTCATGCTGTTGTAAAACATGCAGAATGTGGTTTGACATTGTCTTGCTGAAATAATCAAGGCCTTCTCAGAAAAAGACGTTGTCTGGATGGCAGCATATGTTGCCAAAACATGTATATATCATTCTGTATTAATGGTGCCTTTACAGATGTGCAGGTCACCCATGCCATGAGCACCCCTATACCATCATGAGTACTGGCTTTTGAACTGGGCACTCATAACAAGCTGAGTGGTCTTCAGCCCGGAGGACGCAGTGTCCATGATTTCCAAAAAGAATTTTAAATTTGAACTTGTTGGACCACAGGACACTTTTCCACTTCACCTCAGTCCATCTTAAATGAACTCCTGCCCAGAGAAGGTGGCAGCATTTCTGGATCCTATTTATATATGGTTTCTTCTTTGCATTTTAGAGTTTTAATTAGTATTTTAAATGCAGCGACAAACTGTTTTCACAGACAGTGGTTTTCAGAAGTGTTTCTGAGCCCATGCAGTGATTTCCACTGCAGACTCATGTCTGTTTTTAATGCAGTGCTGCCTGAGAGCCCAAAGATCACAGCCAGCAAATACTGTTTTTTGGCCTTGTTCCTTACATACAGAGATTTCTCCAGGTTCTCTGAATCTTTTAATGTTACTATGTACCGTAGATGATGAAAAACAACTGTTCTTTGCTATTTTATGTTGAGAAACGTTATTCTTGAATTGTTGCACTATTTGATCGTGCAGCCTTTCACAGAGTGGTGAACTCCCTCCTCATCTTTACTTCTGAAAGACTCGGCCTCTCTGAGATGCTCTTTTTATACCCAATCATGTTACTGACCTGTTACCAATCAACCACCCGTTTTTTTTTAGCGTTACACAACTTTACCAGCCTTTTGTTGCCCCGTCCCAACTCATTTACATTTTGCACAGCATCACAACTTTTTTGGAAATGGGGTTGAACTTTTTTGCAATAGCTGTGTTGAGATGTAATAGGAGAGAGTAGGTTTTCGGTTTGTGTTTATAAAATTAAATATATTTGAGCAAGATCAGTAGTGTTTTCAATACAAGCACTTTGTAGAAAGAGCTTTTTCTCCATTGGTGGGGTTAAGTGTAACAGACAGAGGGGCTAGAATTGGCTAGAAACGTCACATGAAAGGATGCAAAACAATTATTTCAATACAATTATGAAGCAGACAGGCATTCCAACCTAAATACATAAAAATATATACATCTAAGCCAATGTTAAAGTGGTAACTTTAAAGGAGAAAGCAAAAACCTTCTTAACTTTGAAGGGAAGTTAATGGAACAAAGTAACTTTGAAGTATTTCTATTGCTCCATTAATCACAAAATTTAAACACGATGAAAAAAGACAGCTGGCATTTTCAAATTCTGTGGAAAAAAGAAAAATTACAAAAAATGGAAATGCAAGGTTTTGTTTGTTTTGTGATTAGTCAAAAGAGGCTGTGTTAAATACTGAATACAATAAAACTGAAAGGTATTTTACTTACATGACATCAGCGTTGACCCTATCATAGTGCGCTTCTGATTAATCTGGGAAAAAAAATCCTAAATATTAACTTCTTTAAATTTAAACCGGCAGATTTCTCCCATTGTTTTCTTGTTGGGTTTTATGTGGAGGCTGTACTTTAGCCCGGCTGGCTCTCACTGTCGCCATGTCCGAAATGGTCCCTTAATTACTGTACCATACAGTCTTAAAAAAGATGGTTCTTCAAGGGTTGTTTAGTAAGGAAAATGGTTCTATATAGAACCATGCATGATTAAAGGGTTCTTTGCATTTTGAAAAGGTTCTTCAGATTGATACAGCGGGTGAAATAAGTATTGAACACGTCACCAATTTTCTAAGTAAATATATTTCTAAAGGTGCTATTGACATGAAATTCTCAGCAGAGGTCGGTAAAAACCCCTCCAATCCACACATGCAAAGAAATCAAACCATAGATGTCCATAAATTAAGTTATGTGTAATAATGAAAAATGATACAGGGAAAAAGTATTGAACACATGAAGAAAGAGAGGTGCAAAAAGCCATGGAAAGTCATGACATCAGCTGAAATCTATCAGTAATTAGAAAGCAATCCTGCCACTTAGTGCAAATCAATATCAGCTGGTTCAACTGATGGCCTATAAAAAGGTGTCTCATTACCAAGGTGCCACACGAGAAACATCTCATGATGGGTAAAACCAGTGAGCTCTCTCAAGACCTTCACAACCTTATTGTTGCAAAACATACTGACGGCATTGGTTATAGAAGAATCTCTAAACTACTCAAGGTTCCAGTGAGCACTGTTGGGGCCAAAATCCGGAAGTGGAAAGAACATCATTTCACCATAAACCGGCCACGGCCAGGTGCTCCTCGCAAGATTTCAGACGGAGGAGTGAAAAGAATTATCGGAAGAGTTGTCCAAGAGCCAAGGACCACTTGTGGAGAGCTACAGAAAGACCTGGAATCAGCAGGTACAGTTGTTTCAAAGAAAACAATAAGTAATGCACTCAACCGCCGTGGCCTGTATGCACGCTCACCATGCAAGACTCCGTTGCTGAAGAAAAAGCATGTTGAGGTGCATTTAAAGTTTGCTCAACAACATTTAGACAAGCCTGTGAAATACTGGGAGAATATAGTCTGGTCAGGTGAGACCAGAATTGAACTCTTTGGATGCCATAATACACATCATGTTTGGAGGTCAGAAGGCACTGCATATCACCCCAAAAACACCATACCAACAGTGAAGTTTGGAGGTGGGAACATCATGGTGTGGGGCTGTTTTTCAGCATACGGCACTGGCCTGCTTCATATAATTGAAGGAAGAACGAATGGACAAATGTACCGAGACATTCTCGATAAAAATCTGCTGCCATCTACCAGGATGATGAAGATGAAACGAGGGTGGACATTTCAGCAAGATAATGATCCCAAACACACAGCCAAGGAAACTCTCAGTTGGTTTCAGAGAAAGAAAATAAAGCTGCTAGAATGGCCCAGCCACTCACCTGACCTGAATCCAATTGAAAATCTATGGAAGGAACTAAAGCTCAGAGTTCATAGAAGGAGCCCGTGGACCCTTGAGGATTTGAAGAGTGTTTGTGTGGAAGAATGGGCCAAAATCACACCTGAGCAATGCGACTAGTTTCTCCATACAGGAGGCGTCTTGAAGCTTCATCACCAAAGGCTTTTGTACGAAGTATTAAATAAATTTCCGTAAGCGTGTTCAATAATTTTTCCCTGTGTCATTTCTCATTATTACACGACTTAATTTATGGACATATATGGTTTGATTTCTTTGCATGTGTGGATTGGATGGCTTGTTACCGACATCTGATAAGAATTTCATGTCAAAAGCACCTTTAGAAATATATTTACTTAGAAAATTGGTGACGTGTTCAATACTTATTTCACCCACTGAATATATAGAACCTTTTTGAAATGGGAACTATATAGCCACAAAAAGAGCTCCTCCATTGTTATGAAATCAACCTTTTACAATAGAAGAACCCTTTTTGGTGCAATGTGGAACCCTTTTCAAAAACATTCTGTATGGAACCATGTACAACACATTCACCATCAAACCATTTTCTTTACTAATGAACCCTTAAAGAACCAACTTTGTAAGAGTGCACATTGTAAAATCTGGATCACGATACAGATCATTATTACAGGGAACAGAATTGGTGATGGTAGTAAACGGTTCCAGACACCATGTCATACAGGGTTTGCTCATCACTGTGTGACAGCGGATTCCGTCGCATACACTGCAAAAAACGGCATTTTGTGGAAGTGAACTGATCTTAAATCTAGTCAATATATCTAATATTTCCCATTTTGAGATGGTTGTGCACTTATTATAAGATTATTTAGCTTATTTCTAGACACTTTTCACTTGTTTTCAGTAATTTTATTAAGTAAAATTATCTCACTGTACTGGCAGATAATTTTGCTGGTTTCAAGCACATTTCTTAAAGCAAGCAAAATTATCTGACAATATAGTGAGATAATTTTACTTAATAAAATTACTAAAAAACAGGTAAAATGTCTAGAAAAATGATAAATAGTCTCAAATTAAGCTTAAAATAATCTCAACAGGAGAAATGTTAGATTTATTGACTACATTTAGGATCATTTTACTTGACAAGACACCATTTTTGCTGTGTGAACACTAGAAACGTCATTCCACCAGTCCAGTATAACTGCTGAGTCTGACTGCACACATGAGAAATGCTGACTTACATCTGTAACAGGTCTGAAGAGAGGACTGTGGAGATGCTGCCGTTGTAGCTAGGCTTGCTAATCCTCCCCCAGGGTGCACTGGTTGCACACTACTTATTTTGTTGCATTATGGGATTGATTGCGTACCTGGATCTTCTACACTGTGTTTTCAGACACCACTACAAAATGACGGAACCCCAAAATAGTGCACTGTATAGTGAACAGGGCTCTAAGAGCTTTAAGTTTATATTCTTCAAAGCGGTGCTGTATTACAGCCACCGAGAGGGTCATTAACGTCAACATGAGTCGGAAATCATGACACGTTTTCCTCCCGTACTTCCATACAGAGCCTGGGAGAGTTTCTGAGCTGAGCATTTTCTCAGTGATAGGTGTGGGTGGTGGGCAGGAGGTGATATTACTGGTTAAAATCCCTTTTCCCAGCCCAGTGGTGCCTGGTCATCAAAATCAAAGGTCAGATGATGGCTTAGAGGTCACTACAGTTTGTTAAAATGTTACAAGAAAACAAGAATTCTGCCTTTTAAATGATACAGTATGATCACTCGTGCTGTGTATGACCAGAGTCATGAATTAACAAACTTAAAAAGGGGTCAATTATGATTTTAAGTTCAGTTTAAAACAACATAGCTGTGAATTCTGTGACTTCTACACACAACTCAGGAATCAAAGTTTCTAAAATGGTCAGAAAACAATTTTCACAAGAACAAATACATATTTTTGTTTATTTATTATATTTTTTGCTTAGCTATTACTGCCTCGCACATTTAAAACACACAATACTTGGTGTGAGAAAAATTACAATGTTTTTTTTTTTTTTCTCCCAATTTTTCTCACCAATTTAGTCGTTTCCAATTCCACCTACTAGTCAGGACTCCCCCAGTCACACGATAACACCAGTGCTAGGTGGGCGAAGGCTAGCACAGGCTTCCTCCGAGACCTGTGAAGCGCCACTGCATCTTTTCAAACTGCCGCTCATGCAACATTATCAGACAGCCAGACACGCTCAGAGGAAAGCACCAACATCAGCTAACAGACAACTGCGCTGACTAGCATCACGCTGATTGATGGGGGGAGACGGGGGGGCCATCCTACCCACCCAGAGAGCGAGACCAATTGTGGTCTCTTGGCTCCCGGCCGTGGATGGCTGTAGCATCACCAGGGATCGAACTTACGATCGCCTGTTGATAGGGCCAACGCTTAGACGGTTGAACCAGTCAGGAGCCATTTGATGGAGTAGTTTTCAGGCTGTGCTTTGTAATTGACTGTTTAGCCGAATGGTTAAGTCACTCAATAGATTCCGGGTTCAGTCCCAGCGCAGAGAAACACTCATTAGGCTTCTAACTTTCTAATGTTATGACGTCTCTGGTGCTGCATGTATGAGCTGATTTGATCTGTCATCACCGCGCTACCAATGTGTTTATCACGAAAACTTATATTGTATTAATGATTACAAATATCATTTATCACACAGCCTTATTATTCACTCTGTATTTTATTCATATGAGAACATTTGGATCAAATAAATTCAATGCATCACTTTTTTTCCAGCAAGGTTTAACCACTGTTTTACTCTTTGTATGTGTCTGATGGATGATTGTGATGTTACCTAGAAATAATAATAGTTTGAAGAAAGTCAAGAATGAACAAATTAAGCTGAAATAATCTGAAATCTCTCTCTTTCTTCCCCATATTTTCCCCCATTTTCTCCCCAAACCCCCACCCTTCCCTCTCTCTTTTCCCCTGTCCCCAGCCGGCTGAGCTGACAGATGTGTTGGAGATCAGTAATATAGTCTTCACCAGCCTGTTTGCCCTAGAGATGCTGCTGAAGCTGCTGGCCTGCGGTCTATTTGGCTACATCAGCAACCCCTACAACATTTTTGATTTGATCATTGTTATCATCAGGCACGGCTCCGTTCTGTTCCATTCTGTTCTAATTATATTTTTGTATCGAGTTGATTTAATTGCATCCTATTCATTAGCATTATTTTCAATGGTGTTATTCATTAAAGCAGAGCGCTGGCTTATTAGCGATGCTGAGATACACCTCATAATATGACAGTATTGGCAGATTCAATAAGCCTCTGTTTCACCTCTGTACAAGTGTGGTGTCAATGAAACTTCAGTTGTCCTTTTTTTCTGTTTTTATTCCTAACAGATATTTTTTTTTTCAAGCAACATTTGCATTAAAATTAACAAACACCATGAGATTATTCTCCAAATATTCAATTGTTTTATGCAGGTTTTAGCACAATACATGGTAGAATGTTTACGCTAACATTCATTTTTGCTAAGTTGGGCACTGAAGGACATGCAATCTAATCTGATCCTCTCTGTGTAGCGTGTGGGAGATCATCGGGCAGGCTGACGGAGGTTTATCGGTTCTGCGGACGTTCCGTCTCCTGAGGGTTCTGAAACTGGTGCGCTTCATGCCGGCCCTGCGCAGACAGCTGGTGGTCCTGATGAAGACCATGGACAACGTGGCCACTTTCTGCATGCTGCTCATGCTCTTCATCTTCATCTTCAGGTGTGTCTTTGTGTGCATGTGCAGGTCTGTTTTTTACATTTTTAATTTGAATTTTTTTCCATAAAATTGTATTTTATTCATCCACTTAAAATAATTCATTTTTACATTTTTACATTACACCATTCACCGACCTCTCTTTAGCTCTTATAATTACACCAGCTGTTTTTGTGTAACTGTACCTTTAAGACTGAAATACAGTGCCGTGAAAAAGTATTCACCCCCTCTGATCTCCTCTATTTTTGCATATCTGTCACACTAGATGGTTTCAGATCCTTATAGAAAATATAACATAAGACAAAAAGAACAGAAGGAAAAACAAAACTGGTTTAAAGGATCATTTCATTTATTGAGGGAAAAAAGTTTTGCAAACTGTGTGAAAAAGTAATTGCGTCCCCTAAACCCAATTATTGGTTTAGCGCAACAGTTGCAACCAAACTTTGAACAGATTTTGAGCATAAACCGCCTATTTAGGGTCCTGCCACGACATCTTAATGGGCTTCAGGACTTTGAATAGTCCACTGCAAAACCGTTGTCTTGCTACATAACCCATTTTGACTTGAGTTTCAGATCCCAGACTGATGACTGGACATCCTCCTTTAGGATTTTCTGGTAGAGGTCAGAAATTGTAGTTCTGTCAGTTATGGCAAATCCTCCAGGCCCTGAAGAGACAAAGCATCCCCACACCATCACACTACCACCACCATGTTTCACTGTTGCTATGATGTTCTTATTGTGGATGTTTCTTGTTTTCCGAAAAGTTCAAATTTCAGCTCATCAGAACATTATTAAAAAAGGCATGAGGGTCATCGTTTTCTTGTTTTTTTGAACTGGGGCCCATGGGGTCCTAGTTGCGCCACTAGTAGGGATCCATTCGGGTCATAGCCTGTGTATATGTGAACATGCTCATGGTTGTGACATCAGAACCATGATGAATTCAAAACAGGCTGTTGTTGCAGTTTAGTTTCCATACATCCATATGATGTATGAACTGGGGAGTGAATGGTAAATCTCAAAACTTCATTAGCGTCTCCTCAGTGCAACTTTTAATGATAATATTTGAAATTATTATCAGTAGTGTTAATACAAACTATTCTGTCTCCTTTTTGCACATGAACAAGATCTTCACCAACACAGATATTACTTAGATTTATCGTAGGACAAGTTCTACAGTGATCAGTGTGCTTTCTAGCTCCCAAGGTATTGCAGCCATAGGAAGAGAACTGAATGTTTTATTAGGAGAACTTATCCATATTCTGTTTTCTCCTCTCTGTCTGGCTCTCTCTGTCTCCCCTGCAGTATCCTGGGGATGCATCTGTTTGGGTGTAAGTTCACTCTCCGCTTGGAGAATGGGGACACGGTCTCTGATAGGAAGAACTTCGACTCGCTCCTCTGGGCCATTGTCACCGTGTTCCAGGTCAGCATTTTCTCAGTGTTCTCTCAGCGTTCTCAGACATTTCCAGTACTGTGCAAAAGTCAGAGATCACCCATTTTCATTTACTTAAGTTCCAGTCAACCAGTTAATAAGTAAAACTTATTTGTTTTATTAGAAGACATTACTGAGATTAGATATAAGATAATTCAATTTTATAAAAAAAGGAAAACTCAGTGAAAAAAAACATGCGTTTGCAAAACTAGAGCTTGAAAGTTTTTTAGAGGATACAGCAAAAATGGGGCTCCTAACAGCCACCTGGAAGACCTGGTAGACACCAAAACTGTCCCCATCAGATAAACAGCACTTACAGCTTTCATCTTTGAGAGAGAGGAGAAAATCAAGCGGCTTCAGATCTGAAAACATCCACAGGTGTTTCTGTCCATCCTTCCACTGTGAGAAGACAAATCAAAAAGCAAACAGATAAAATGAAGAAAAAGGAAATGAAACTGGTGCTCTCAGAACAATGGACTGTCCACCCCAGGGTCCAGACCTTGACATCACTGAAAGTGTTTGATTGTATGGTAAGAATGGATGGTGAGAAGCAGAAAATACAACCAACTTCTAAGACTGAACTTTGGAGGTGTGGAAGAAATATCCCTGCAGATTTCTTTGAAAAACTGAAATCAAGTCTTCTGAAAAGAATAATAAAGGTGTATAAATAAATGTAAATATGTTTCTTACTTTTTACTAACACTGAAAAAATTCATAAATTGTGCTTAATGACTGTTTTGACTGGGAACAAAATAAACAAAAGGGCGGTGCCTTGCACTATAGGACAAATCAGCTTTCCATCACAACCACTAAGAATGTGTTGCGTTGGTACAGCAGATTTTTGTTTTATGTCTTGAAAAGTCATTTGAGATACTGGAAAAACAGAAAGCTTTCAGTGATCTTGATGAAATATCAAAATACCCAGCTAGTATGTACCTCCAAATATTTACAGTTTGACAAACTAGATGCCTCTAATGCTGTTGCTGTTGTTGATATTAACTTGTTACTAAATGCTTCTAAAGCTATTAGGGTTTGTTTAGTGTTTAAAGAAGAAACTTTCACTTTATAATGAAGTAGTAAGCCACGAGAGGCTGTGTGTTACAGGGGAAGGGTGTTGTTAGGCACGATGCGAAGTGGACATTTGAAGCATGTAATACATTCAAGTGACATTCTTTAGACTTTTATGTTGTAGTTTTTCAGTGAATCATATTATAAGTATTTTAATTCAAACTTGTGATATTAATGATGTAGTTGTTTAGCCTGTTAGCTAACTGACCAGCCTAATTCTAGTTAAGAAAATAAGTTTTCAGCCCCTCAGTTTAAACAAAAAAACAGGCTCTTACTTCATCAGTACACTCGCCGCTCCATGTGAGCAGCAAAGGTTATTCCATTAACAGCACAAGGACTTTTCATGAGGTGGCGCAGTGATACAGAGTTCAGTTGCTGTGAATCGGTCAAAATTGTGCATATATTGTGTATTTTACACTGGCTTTGAACTCGGCTCAGCCAATCAGATTTCAGGACCTGTTTTATTAGTAGCTTTTAATTATCCATTCCAATAATACTTATTTCCTGGCACATCTATGTCTGTGTTCAGACTGCAGGTTAAAATGCCCCTGATTTACTGAACATACTGCAAAAACAGTATCTTATCAAGTGAACATCTTACATCTGTTCAGTATATCGCTGCTGTCGGTGGAAAACCTTGTATCTCCATTGTTTTTCAGTTTTTGACATAATTTAAAAATGCCTGTTGTCCTTTACATTGTGTGTAAATTTCATGATGAATGGACCAAAACAAAGGGCCCAAAAGCACTTGGAAAAAACTCTGGTTCCATTGACTTACATTAAAAGTATAGTAGGTTTTTTCCTTTTCCTGTAAAGTTACCATTTCGGAGATACGAGGTTTTCTTCCGACAACAGCGACATCTAATGTTTCTCATTTTGAGAGGTTGTTGTAAGAATATTATAAAATTGTTTAACCTATTTCTAGACATTTTTACTTGTCTTAGGTAGTTTTATCTCATAATAATATATTTCTCCATTGGCAGATAATTCTGCTTGTTTTATGCTTCAGTAAGCACAATTAGACCAATCAGGCATAACATCATGACCACCTCCTTGTTTCTATGCTCATTGTCCATTTTATCAGCTCCACTTACTATATAGGAGCACTTTGTAGTTCTACAGTTACAGACTGTAGTCCATCTGTTTCTCTGATACTTTGTTAGCCCCCTTTTACCCTGTTCTTCAGTGGTCAGGACCCCCATGGACCCTCACAGAGCAGGTACTATTTGGGTGGTGGATCATTCTCAGCACTGCAGTAACACTGATGTGGTGGTGGTGTGTTAGTGTGTGTTCCGCTGGTACGAGTGGATCAGACACAGCAGTGCTGCTGGAGTTTTTAAACACTGTGTCCACTCACTGTCCACTCTATTAGACACTCCTACCTTGTCGGTCCACCTTGTAGATGTAAAGTCAGAGACGATAGCTCATCTGCTGCTGCACAGTTTGTGTTGGTCATCCTCTAGTCCTTCATCAGTGGTCACAGGATGCTGCCCACAGGACGCTGTTGGCTGGATGTTTTCGGTTGGTGGACTATTCTCAGTCCAGCAGTGACACTGAGGCGTTTAAAAACTCCAGCAGCACTGCTGAAGTGAATTTCTGTGCTCGTTTTAATTGTGGAAGTGGATCAAATGGAGAAAGGAAGCTCAGTTTCTTTAGTTTAGAATCCTAGCGTAGGAACGGAAACAGGGATATATACTGGATAAAGGCACTTGGTGTGAAGCTCCTTTGTTTCTCCCTTTATTCAAACTACATTGAAGAAAAGTTGGTTTTGAATAGCTGTTACTTTGATTTCTCTCGTTGGGGAGCAGTGAGCTTATTTGTTTACACTGCCTGTGTTTGTCTCACTTCGTTTTGATGACGTTACTGTAAAGCAGTGGTTTTCAATCTGTGGGCAGCCGTGATAGTACTGCTACAAGGTCATTGGCAGTCTTTTTTTATTCTTTTTTTAATTTCGTTACAATATGTAGACGTTTAACCATTGTTGTGATAGTTATTTACCAAAATAAACATCAAAGACAACTAAACATTTAGGTCCAGTTCAGTGATTGGTCTGGCAAAATGTATGACCAGTGTAGCTAGCTACATATGTTCATAGTTTAGGGCAAGTCAATGTAAGATGTTCTTTTTGATCATATTCATCCATCATGGATAAATGGCTGCAAACAGAATTTTTGTCAAGTGAAATTTGATCTGCTACACTGATTGTTGCATTATATTCGTTTGCTGTTTGCATTTGAAACAATCAAGCTGTTTAAATCTTCTTCCGGGCTGCGGGTTTTTTTCTGGGCCATGAGTTGCAAACGGTTGAGAACCCCTGCTGTTAAGGGGCTGTTGGTGCTAAAACAATATATATATTGGCAAGTACGGTACATATATTTTGGATGTAAAGAAGTATATGTACATAATTTTCTGCATTTGGAATTTTCACGTTAACGCATCATGTATTCGCGATTATTACACAAATTATTTGAACTTAAACAAAGAGATGTACACATATATTTCTGTGCTCAAAATATTCGTGATTTCCCATAAATTCCATAAATCCCATTTTTTGCATGTAAAGAAATGTATGTACATATATTTTTCAACATTTGGAATTTTGATGATATAGTTTTTGGATGTAAAGAAATATATATACATATATTTTTTCTACATTTGGAATTTTAGTGCTAAGACATATATTGGCATATATTACACATACATTTGGTATTTTGGTGATGTGACATAAATATATGTATATATATATATATATATATATATAGATGTGTGTGTGTGTGTGTGTGTGTGTGTGTATATATATGTATATATGTGTGTGTGTGTGTGTGTATATATATATATATATATATATATATATACACACACATTCGCTTGGTACTACGGCATCGCACATGTTATATATATATATTCCACATATATTTGGGATATAAAGAAATATATGTACATATATTTGTTCTTTATTTGGAGTTTTAGTTCTAAGACATCGTATATATTGACACATATTGCACATACAATTTCAATGTAAAGAAGTTGATGTATATATTTTTCTCACACATATTGGCACATATTACGCAAAAATATATATACATATATGTTTTGTACCATATGGGTGACAGCACTCAGATTTCCCTCCAGCACTTTCACTATAGGCATATGCAGAGTGTGTTGTGTTCCTTGAAAAGTGACTGAAACTGCAATTTTCCCTACAAGCTTGAAATACAAGCTCTGAAACTGAGTACAAGCTGTAAGAGCGCTAAGATTTTATTGAACATCCTCTCTCCGCCATCTGTTGGGCGACCATGGAGACAGGCTAAGACGTGTGTGTGTGTGTGTGTGTGTGTGTGTGTGTGTGTGTGTGTGTTTGCGTGTGTGCAGTTTTGTGTGTGTTTGCGTATGTCCAGTTGTGTTTTTAAAGGATTATCTAGACTGATTCTACTGCTTCGGTCAGAAAAAAAAAAACGCTTAGGTCATCAAAACCCGGTCCTCATTATTACCAGCATGATGAGGTCATCATCCTTCGCCCTGCAATATTGGTAGCGTGATGAGGTCAGCGGGGGGGTGACAGTTGTGTAAATGCTGATATGGTTCTGTATTAACTCCGGGCTCTAAGGGATGCCACGGAGGTCAGGGTTTCTCCTGCACTGGAAGCGCACTTTAATTTCCCTAATCTCTCTCCGTGGGTCGGAGCGAGTGCAGGTGCGGGTGCGGGTGCGGGTGCGTGTGTGTTGGCAGGTAAACCGCGTGTATTGTTTTTTCCTCTGTTCCGACTCAGCCTAGAACAGAAGACAGAGACAGACAGGCAGACTTTAGTGAATAGATGTATGTAAAAATGTCCTCCTGGGGGAAAAATCCAGTTCAAGGAGCTTTTTTTTAAAGCTTTGTACCTGAATGCTCAATGAGCCAAAGGCAGGAAGATGTTTTTAGGGTGAGGATAAAGTTGAATTTAAACAGACACGCTTCCTCCGAGTTACTCTTTCTTCTTTTATAAACAGTAATAGCTCAGAGCTGCGCTCAGTGGAAGAAGCGGCGTGCGCGTCCGTGTTGCTGGTGTCAGCTGTTTTGGCCACGTGGCTGTTTTATAGCATCCGCTGAGTGTCAGTCTTGATGTGTTGAGATGAGAATTTTATTGGATGTATATATTGATTTGAGAAAGCGATGCTGTCACACAGTCCAGTTAACCAATGCAATGAAAATCGCTTCAATATTCCTGTCACTGCGTCTCTGGCTGTTGCTTTTAGTCACAAAGGGGAATTCCACTGATATTTGGCTTAATGAAGCGCCTGGGTTCATAAAAGTGGTGAACGTGTCAGTCATTCAAGTGAAGTCAAGTCAAACTGAATTTATACAGCGCTTTTTACAACATACGTTGTCACAAAGCAGCTGTACAGGAAATACAAGTCCAGGCTGTAATGAGAATCGCCAAGGGTGACAGTGAGTATGTTTACATGCACTTAATAATCCGATAACTGCAGAAAATCAGATTTTGTGGTCAACACGATTACATGCACTTGAATAATCAGATAATGGGGAAGCTCCGGATCTACATGAGTCAGACAGTAATCGGATTTCTGATTTACAACCAGCCAATAAACTCAGAGAGGAAGACGTGACATAAACGTAACTATGAGTGGCTTTTTTTAAAACATCGAGCCACTTTACCTGAAACTATGAACATACATAGTTGAAGATGAAGAATATTTAAGTCATTCATTTCATTTTGGTTTCAGTGTCGCTCCAAAAGTGTTTTGCTGCGTCTCAAGGCAACACTGCTCACTTATTTCCAGTACTACAGTCTGTTTTCGCACATGTGCAGACTGAGAAATCCGACAGAAATCAGAGTAAGAGTTCACATGCACTAAGAAACCTGATTACTGAGCTAAAACCCAGCTCACTTTATCGGATTTCTTAATCAGATTTCTAGATCGGAGTATGATGTTTACACGACCATTCGAGTAATCTGATAACCGCAGAAGATTATGATCAGATTATTGAGTGCATGAGTGTTGAGGAAAAACTCCTTCAGAACAAGAGGAAGAAACCTTAAGAAGAACCAAGACTCAAAAGGGGAACCCATCTTCCTCTGTTCAATACCAGACAGCAAAACAACAACACAACAATAAAAAAAGAATATAGAAGAGCAGTGAAAATGAGGCTTAAACACATAAATATCATTGACTAAAGTTGGACACCTGTCATGATGATATGTTAGTATGAATGTGAGAGGATCTCAAAACGGATTTTCCAGTTTTGAGTATATTAATTATTGAAATTATATATGGAAAAAGTGTTGCAGCCCTATCATTGATGCAATAGCAGCACTTTGAAAAAGTATGTGCTGGCATTCACCCTGTGGAATTAGACACGACTGAATTGGGGAGAAAACTGGGTAAAAATAAGGATAATAATAATAAAAAGATGTAAACAAAGTCATCTAGAGGGGTTTGATATGGAATATGCAATTCTACAGAACCCAGAGTTGTTCACAGTGGTGGTGATAGGAACCACACGTCTGAAGCATTTCGCTGTTGTCGGAAGAAAACCTTGTATCTCCAAAACTTACAAGAGAAGGAAAAAACATACTCTACTTTTGATGTAAGTCAATGGAACCAGACTTTTTTCCAAGTCATTTTGGGCCGTTTCTTTTGGTCCCTTCATCATGAAATTCACGCACAATGTAAAGAGCAACAAGCATTTTCAAATTATGTTAAAAACTGAAAAATGAACCAAAATGGAGATACGAGGTTTTCTTCCGACACCATTTCATGAAATGGCTATGAATACGTTTCCTGACGCCCACGCCATTGTTTTAAGATACCGTTTAAGCCTAAAACATATTATTTTTAATCCATTAATATATAGGTAGAAGCCTGAAGCTTCTATAGAGGCTAAAGACAGTATAGAAAGGTGGTCTTTGTTTCAGAGGACCATGTGAGTGAGAGCCGAGTTGATTTATTCTGTAAACCCAATTTTTTAACAAGAAAATATTGTACCTAATTATTTTGAGATATCACCCATCTCCGTGTTTGGATTCCTCAGAATTGGCAGTTGAAGCAGAGTTGGAAAACCTGTCCTCTAATAGTTTTATGACTGATACATTACAGAGCATCTTGAGCTTCTGAAGAAAATCGCTTAGAAAGTCAAAGAGCGTCCTTGAACTCTAAATCGTCTACAGCGGAGGAGTCCCATTAAGCGAAGCATATCACAGTCATTCTGTGTCTATTAGAATCCATAAACTACGTGTTCAAGCTCAGTTGCCTCGGAGAAGAATTGGTTTCTCTTACCGCTCTCTCTCTCTCCTCTCTCTCTCTCTCCTGCTACACTTCCTCTTTCCAGATATTGACACAGGAGGACTGGAACGTGGTGTTATATAACGGCATGGCCTCCACGTCTCCATGGGCAGCCCTGTACTTCGTGGCTCTGATGACCTTCGGCAATTATGTCCTCTTCAACCTGTTGGTGGCCATTTTGGTGGAGGGCTTCCAGGCTGAGGTGAGTGGTCAAAGGCTGTGGCTGCGATCATCCGCCTTACAAGGGCTCGCTCATCAACTTACAGCCTCTATTTTGGCTCATGTGGACTCTGTATCAGAAAGACAGGTTCGGTGACCCCATTTTAAACACTTTAAACTGCATAAAACTGCACTCTGGCCATTTAGTGAGGCTTGTAGTCCCAGTGGGTCCAGAGGTGCTGAAGCATGGTGCCTTTGTATTACTTTCACCTGCCCTGATCTGAGAAGAGCGAAAATGCTGAGACTTGTGAACAGCGTAGTGTAAGTAAAAGTGTAAAAAAAACACAAACAAACAAAAACAGAGGACTGGAGGGGAAAGAAAGATAACAGCAGCAGTTTTGGTTGGAGGCTCAGATTCGTTCTCCCGAGGACGCTCCTTCTACCTGTTTACTCCTTTATTTCTTTTGACAGGTCAGGTAAGTGAGAAGAGAGCTGTCGCTTTGCTTTCATCCATCTAGCGTTCCTTTATTTCCTTTTCTGAGGTCAAGCCAAGTTCGTTTCTCAGAAAGATTTAAGAGCGTTTGTTACTTGACCCCTTATGTGTATGTAAGCCTAAATATAAAAATGTGTAAAATGACAGTAATTTACTGGCAAGCATTTCTTTACTGTATTAGAAAATTACAGTACTTTACCGTTTTTTCTAAATACAGTTGATTACTGCACTTTTACCGTATTTCCCCCCTGAATTCCTGTATTTCTGTATTTCTGATTTACAGCTCATATGTGTTCGATTGTGCATCGACAGCTCACAGTTTTTGTTACATTATATATAGATATTATTTGGTGAGCACCAGATACAATTTGGTGAACACCAGATACTATCTGGTGCTCACCAGATAGTATCTGCTGTTCACCAAATTGCATTTGGTGAGCACCAGATACTATTCATTGAGCAGATACTGTTTTGTGAGCACCAGATACTGTTTGGTGAACAGCAGATACTGTAAAGTGAACACCAGATTCTATCAAGTGAGCACCAGATACTATTCATTGAGCAGCATATACCATTTGGTGAAGAGCAGATACTGTTTGGTGAGCAACAGATACTATCAAGTGAGCACCAGATACTATTCATTGAGCAGCACTGAGCCTATGAACGGGCTTTTTTTCTGTAAAAACCTTGTACACACCAGATGCTATCAGGTGAGCACCAGATACTATTTGGTGAGCAGCAGATACTATCAGATGAGCACCAGACACTATTCATTGAGCAGATACTGTTTGGTGAGCACCAGATAATATTTGGTGAACAGCAGATACTGTTTGGTGAGCACATACTATCAAGTGAGCGCCAGATACTATTTATTGAGCAGCAAATACTATCAAGTGAGCACCAGATACTATTCACTGAGCAGCATATACTATCAGATGAGCACCAGATACTATACGGTGAGCAGCAGATACTATAAAGTGAGCACCAGATTCTATCAAGTGAGCAGCAGATACTATTCATTGAGCCGCATATACTATTTGGTGAGCAGCAGATATTATCAGATTGGGCTCCAGATACTGTTTGGTGAGCACAAGATACTATCAGACGAGCACCAGATACTGTTTGGTGAGCAGCAGATGCTATCAGGTGAGCAGCATGTACTATTTGGTGAGCAGCAGGTATTATTTGGTACTCACCTGGTAGCTGTTAATCACCACATAGTAAAAATCTGGTGAGCGCCACATACTATCATGTGCTTACTAGATATTATCAGTTATTTGGTGCTCACTAAACAGTATCTAGTGCCCATCTGTAGAAATGTATAAGACTAGTGTTCATAGTTCCTGAAAAGTAAATGTGCTTCGTTGTACAACCTTTTTGTACTGGACTCCTAAGTAGATCTGCATTTCATTACACAGCCTTGTGAAGAACACTATAGGAAGCTGATTGCTTATGTCTGCAGATCTGGGTGGGGCAGCTCTTTGTATTTTTCCAATAGCACTAAAACCAACCCAGACTAATATCTCAGACTGCAGAACAAACATTTTTAATTAAAATCGGATCTGTGCTGTTTGTAGAGTCTGAATTTAGTGCACCTTTCAGTTTGAAACAGATTATCCTGTTTCAAAGACTATTCGAAAAGAGATCATTTCGTCCAAAATTGAGTGAACACCACACAAAAGCCTAACCTAATCATGCCTATCTAAGCTGAACCTGCTTCATGAGACGGGCCTCTGGACTATGTATACACAGAGGCACAGGTGCTGGGGATAATGAGTTGGCAGAGTCAGGGTGGAGAAGAGATTCAGCATTGACCAATCCAGAAAGGTCCTGTCCACATGCAGTCCAGCCTTAGAGGGGAGTCGCCAACACCTACACCACAGTTCCTTTATCTCACAGCTACGTAAGTTACATATTAGATTCATAGCAGTGGCAGAATAATTCATAGTAGCAATAAATCTGAATAATACATCTTAAAATTAATAACTGAGTAATAAACCTTCACTGTAAAACATACAGTGGGGTCAAATTGTTAATACTACACTGAAAATCTGGGATTTTCTCATTTTGGCCTGAGAAATAAACAACAGAAAGTTTTACAATTTAAAAAAAAAGAAAGAAAAGTTACGATAAGCGAAACGAAGGACTCTGGAGGACACTGTTCAAATGTAAGCGGACACTGACCATGGCCAGGGCCCAAATGTGGCAGCCCCAAAGTTTTATTACACATTTCTATAACCTAAGAATAGCTCAGCCAGTTTGCACTGAAGTCCCTGCAGTTACTGAATAATAAGCCTTAATATGTAATAAGCCTTGGATTTTAAGGGGTTAATACAACATTTTAATCTGACCAGATCAGAATTTTTTGTAGTCTTATCTCTTCCAATGAGGCTCGAGTTCAGATTTGATCGGGTCATCGGAGGCTTTCACACAAACTTACGGAGTCCAGCACGAGTTCACGCTGTCATTAAAGCAAAAAGAGACTCACAAAAACTAAATTTATGTAAACGTTCTATTTCTCAGATAATTTGTCATGTAAAAGCATTGTATTAATTAGAAAAGAAGGCCAAATATCCAAGTATTTTTACTTTTTTGGTCCAGACCTTTGGTTCCCACTGTGTTTCGTCGATTAAATACTTATTAAAAATTATTTTCTGCTTTATGTGGAAACAAGGGGTTAAACAATGGTTCGAATCAGGTTAGCAGCTCAGTTTGAGAAGAGAAATGACCTCACCTGCTCCGCCCCTGAACTGTCTGAAGGCTCCTCTCTTTACAGAAAGAGTGGAATGATCAGCACAGGGTGAATGGAGGAGAAATTAGGAGAGGAAGATGCATCAGCAGCAGAGAAGGAAGGACAGGAGAGGTTGAAATTAATATCCTGGTCCTGTTTCATGACTTACTTTACATAATATCCCCCTTACCTCAAATGTACTTCCTTTAAATTTCATATTTACATAATTTCCCCCTTTATCCCAAATGTACTCTGTTTAAATTTCAGATTTGCATAATTTCCCCTTTATCCCCAATGTAGTCGGCGAGCCAAGACCCGAGTTTGCACTGGAACTACAGGCCTAATGGAGCTAATTAGTAATGACTTTGTGTAAACTGCTCACCTAAATCACGATACACTTGCCTCAAACCGTAAAGACGCAACCTGATTGGTTGAAAAGCGTTTTGTTGCAAATAACATCCTGTTTTTTTTCACAATAACTGTATCATTGTGCTGAGAACAGCCTTACGCTGCAGCTAACTGTTACTAAGGGTGCGTCTATATTTGTGGTTCGGTTCAGGTCCAGGGCGAAGCATCTTGGCTCTGGTTCGCTTTGCGTTTACACTATATTTAACATCAAACCAAACAATGTAAACAGTAAAGAAATGCAATGTCTATGCTATAATATACAAACTAGGCTAATAAACACATCAACAAAGCTAGTTTTAACTCTTTGACAGGTTGAGTGAAATCTCTTGAGTAGGTTAACGTTGTGAACACACAGGCATCTCCTCCTATAGAGCTACATCATCAGGGGGGGGAAAGCCAGCAACAGTCACGGCAGCTAGTCAGGATGTAATTGTGGATCTGTTTATGTCGTCTACATACAGTTTATATGAGTAAGAAACGGAAGATACACACGTTTATATTATGTGAAAACACGACACAAACAGCAACCGCTCTTTGTGAAATGGCAGTAGAAGGTCACGACTGATTGGGCAGATTTTACGAGGTACCGTAACTTTGGTATCTCCGCTAAACTTCCTGAATCGTGCAGTTCTCTGTTCTGTCTGAGCTTGTAGGTTTTATTTATGACTTGTTTTATCTGTCTTGTGATATTAGAGCAATAAGCCATGAGACTCCCGGTGGTACCACAGTTTAAGGCCAGAACAGCTAAACAAACTGGAACTATGAACAAATACAGTCCAAAGCGAAAGGCAGTTTACAGACTGGCTGGAAAAAAACGACAGTCACCTTAACCCTTGGATGGTGTTGATGTGTTCGTTACTCAGTGGTCTGGTGGACCCACCGCATTACTGTGTTCTTAAATCAACACAGCCATAACAATTAGTGTAAAAACACCAGATGTTTGAAATATCACGTGTCCAGCGTAGGGTTCTCCTTTAGCAGCTGTAGCCAGTCAGCAGCCTGTCCATGTTGTCCACCCACACACACATACAAACACATACACACAGACAGGCCGTGTAGGAGGAGAACAGAGTGAAGGACGCAGCACCTCCACACTTTTACTCCCCGCGGGTTCAGCCCAACATCACATGTGTAATATAAATGTGTAGGGGGTGTTTACAGCGTGAAGACACTGAAAATGGGTTATTTTATGTGCTCTTCACAGAAAATGAGGAAAGGCCAAGAAATCTGGGGTTGAAATAATAATAAATCACGTCATTCTTTCTTTTGTTAAACATTGAAAATGGGTCCCACAGACCGAACACCACACAAGGGTTAATCTGGCAAGTGCTGAAAAAGCTGAGCTGAACCTGATATT
>NW_023494808.1:10207700-10232700 GCF_904425465.1 Colossoma macropomum | reverse complement strand
TCTCTGTGGAGCCCTGCTTATAAATGTATGCACATAGTCTCTAAGGCTGTCAGCTGGGCTCTGAAATGAAATTGGAATTTTCCCATTGTTTGTTTGTCAAATACTACAGTATTTCAAATTATAAAAACATACCTATTTTAAAATGCTCAGGAAACGAGGGGGACAACATAAGCACAGTAAATGCCTCCCTAAGGAGAGGTTCAGCATTTTGAGACCACTGAGTCTTGTTTTTTTTGGACGTATGCGAATACATCAAATGAACTCAGTCCACTCTAAATGGACCAAATGAACCACATTCAAACCACCTCCAGGCTGAATGGCTACTACAGGGAGTTGCAGAAAGGGGTTAAACCCCTTACCTGTGGTGAAATCACTGTAACACATTGCCTTGAGTGGCTTATTGCTTTTATAAAACACGGCGACAAACTATACTATGTAGTATAACAAAAACGCAATTAAATTAAGTATGTTTAATTACATTGCTGTATACATATACAAGAACACGGCTCAGCCAATCAGATCTGTTCTATGATGAGCATTACTTGAATAACATTACTTTCAGGCGTTACCCAGCCTGGGTCTGAGTCTAAAGGAATTGTGGCGTGAGCAGAAAGTGGTTTGAGATCTCATGAATGCTGGAGAAGACCAGAGCGAGAGTTGGGTCACTTTTAAAGTTCATTAAGTACAAGGTCAGTTGCCGCTGATTCTCTTTCAGGGAGAACATCTTAGGACGGTATTATGTATCCTAAATCCAGAAGTGGGCGCTCATAAATATCAAGCATCTCCAAAAGCTCACAGTGTTATAAACCAGTGGTTCTCAACCTGGAGTCACAAGATGGTTGTCAAAAAAGTTACACAGGCCTATTTTTCTTCACATATATTTGTTAATGAATTTTCCATAAAATCCGCCAGACCAGTGATATCCCATTGTCTTTACAAGCTAAAACGACAAATAGCAGCACAAGTGATAAAAGAAGACAAAAGCAGTGCTTAACAAGCACTTCACTACTTTGTGTATCAACCTTAAAGCTACACTATGTAAATTTTGGGGATTTGGAGACCTCTCTGGTGGAAATGTGTAATTGCACACAATATGCGGAGGAACATTTTGTAATGTTGGTTGCGAATCCCTGAGCAAAAGAAGAGAACTCAGTCAAAACTTGGTGAAGGATGTGTCTTCTGAGGATTTGAGTGAATAATCTACTGTTGTCATATCATCAGTGTAATGCTGATTTTGCATTTGAGACCAAAATCATCGAGCCAGACCTGCCTTTTTGCATGTGACGTGAATATATTCATACATAAATACGTTTGTATTTAATTGTAATTTTGAATCAGTATTTACAAGCACAATACCAGAAAAATAGATCAGACATCCATGAGCTGCTCCATCTGCAGTGTTGGGATCTGACTGATTCCTATGAAGTAATGTACATTAAATGAATCCTGGACCTCGTTCTGAATGAAGGTGCTTTACAAACAAATGCTTGCTTACTAAATTCAGTTACAGTCGAGTGAAACTATTATGTATTTATAACTGCCAAGGGAGTTGTAGTGTAATGAGGCCCCATAAGTGAAAAGCAAATAGACTTGTAATCTCCATATTGCAGAAGGTGGACAGCCTCTGAATATGAATTGCAGAGGCGTGTGAGGAAAGTTTCACCCCTGACAAAACTAGTGCTGCGTTCATGTAATCACTCCTATTGAAGGAATGGCAGGAAAGCTGAGAAAGCTGAGTGGTCAGTCTGTCACATTTAAAACAAAATTCTAGTGTAGTTTTCTGTTCTTTTGAAACGGTACGGCTGAACAGTATTGGGGAAAAACTTACATTGTGATTTTTTTAATACAAACCAGACATTCAAAGTGTTTATAGCCTTAATAGTGTCCAAAGATAAGGTTATAGCCTAAAACATTATGGGGAGGGGTACATACAGGGTGTTATAGAACCAAAATAGAACCAAAATAATGATTATAAAGAAAATCTGAGTCTGTAAGTTCCTCTACAAGACACCTTTTCACATCAAAACAATGTTTCTTACATCTCAATCATTAAGAAACTTGAAAAATCAGTAAAATTACACTGTAAAAAAGTAAAAAATGTACCCAGATAAACTGTGTTTGGTGTAGAATTAGTGCAGTAATTCAGTATTGTGTTTGAAGCAGCATGATATGGTGATTACAGTGCTGCATACTGCAATATCCCTGATAGCAAGAGGATAGTGGGCCACTGTTGGACCACTGTTGGCAAAGCTGGCGGTCCACTGCTGTTTCGCTCAGGATTTTCCGGGCGGCCCAGCTGTGGTAAACCAGAGTATTAGACAAAATTCCATTTATCGTCGCTTATTTTCCACTCACAGTCCAATAAATTTCTTTTTTCCGTCCTTCTTTTCTTTAGTAATACTTTGTAAATTACTTTAGCACATAATTTTTATCCAGCTCAGTGTCAGCAACATTATTTAATATAAAATCATTTTATATCAAGCCTAGTCATTATTTTTCTCCCAGTTGGTGTGTAATATTTGTTTTAGTGTATTTTTCAAAATAAAAGGCTGTGTGCATTTAAAACCTGTTTGGGGAGATTAGAAACTAGTTTGAGCTTGTATGCAGGACAGTAATCTGGGTGGTTCGAGAGTGAACCAACAATGGCAAACAGTCAGAAGGGGGCCGACCTTATCAAGTCCTGGCAGGGGCGATTCCATGATCACGAAGGTGGTTCACCCAGGACGAGGCTTGGCTATTGCACTTCGGTTGTGCTGACCCTTGCAAATTCCCCAAATGCGAGAATCTCGACTGCGTAATTTCTGGTAGTGGGGGACTGCATTCGCGCTTTCCCCTGACAAATATGGGCAGTCATGGGCTGGAGGTTAGGGAACCGGCCTTGTGACCGGAAGGATGCCAGTTCAATCCTCAGAGCCGACAGTACGTGATTGAAGTTCCCTTGAGCAAGGCACCTAACCCACAATTGCTCTCCAGGTGCTGTGGATGTGGCTGCCTATCGCTCTGGGCAAGTGTGCTCACTGCCCCCTAGTGCAGGGGTTTTCAACCTTTTTGGACATGCGCCCCCTTCCGTGTGTCTGCTTTGAACTTGCGCAAGTAGAGGCAAAAGGCAAAGCACATCAGTTGCTAGGTTCGCCAGTTCAGGATACTCTGCCTTGACTGACAGCCAAAACTCTGGCAGCGAGGTTGAATCAAAGACTGCCTTCAATGATCGGTCACTTGAAAGGTCCAGAAGACCATCCTGCTAGTCTGACGACTACTGGCACCCAGCGCTGGTGATGAAGGGATTACGAACCCAGTCGTGCTGATCCTGACTTTGATGCTCGAGAAAATATTTCCTGACGTGATCAGAAAGGGCTTGGAGGTGGAGAGCGATTTCCTTTTTCGTACCATCCCAGCTAAGCTCATTTTCACTTATGAATTCCTCCAAGGTGGGAAACATGTCCACATTTCCTCCCTTAAACTGGTCTCTGCATCGTTCCAGTTTTCTCACGAACCCTTCAATTTTGTCAGACAATGTTAGCAAATTAGAATTTGGGCCCTGAAGTGATGAATTAAGGGTATTAAGTTTGTCGAATATGTCCAACAGGTACGCAAGATCTGTGAGCCACTTCGAGTTGCTCAAATATTCCGCGTTGGAAGATGCAAAATCGAGAAGGAAAATCCGTAGTTCATCTCGTAATGAAAATATCCATTGAAGAACTTTTCCTCTGGAGAGCCATCTCACCTCCGTGTGCAGGAGCAACGATTCGTGTTCTGACCCCATTTCTTTGCACAACAGGGCAAACAGTCTTGACTTCACTGGACGAGTTTTGATGTGATTAACAATCTGCGTTGCTGTCTGTAGCACACTGCTCAACTCTGAGGGGAGAGTTTTTGCTGCAAGGGCCTCTCTGTGAATCACACAGTGAGTGAAACGAACATGGGGAGCTACATCACGAACCATTGCCATTAGTCCTTTGTTTTTCCCCATCATGGCACCAGCTCCATCTGCGCACACACTAACACAACTGTTCCAGCAGAGACCCATTCCGTCCAGTTCGCTATTGAGTTTTTCGAAGATAGATCTCCCTGTGCATCTTCCCCCCAGTGCACAGCAAAACAACAGATCCTCGAGCAGTTTTCCCTCGTAGCAGTAGCGGACAAATACAAGCAGTTGGGATGCATTCGAGACGTCTGTCGACTCATCCAATTGCAAAATTTCTTTCCGCCCTTTAGTCTTTCTGTTAGTCGACACTTCACGTCATTTGCCATCTCAGCAACACGGCGGCTGATGGTGTTATCAGAGAGTGGAATTTTTTTGATGTCGCGGGCAAACTTAGCTCCATGCATATTTCTAGAAATAGCCACGGCTGCCAGACGAATGAGTGTCCCTGCAATTGTATGGGGCTTTTTCACTTTGGCAATCAAATACGCCACTTCATATGAGGCAGTCAGGGCTTTGACTGTCACTGTGGTTTGGCTGATCATTGTCCGTTTCTGAGTAGCCAACAGTGACTCTTTACGGCAAAAAAAGTCACCTGGCTTATCTTTGAATGTCGGATGCTTGGTGTTTAAGAGTCTTATTAAGTTTACAGGTTTTAAACTGTCGTTTGCAATTACCTCTGAACATTTAACACACTGTGGGTACTTTTCTTCATTTTGTATGATGCATGTAAATCCATATTTTAAGTACCTTTCATCACACTTTCTGCATTTTGATGCAACCAGGCCTTTGGAATTAGCAGGTAGCTTTCTCTGTCGTGGTAGCCCTGCGCTTGATGTGGATGGCTCATCGGCATCGATGGGGTCAGGATGGATGGCCTCACTTGTGGATTCCTCGGCTGAAACAATGCAGTCATTGTTTTTGCCACTCGGTTTTTCTTTACTGTTAGCCGTATTTAATTTTGCTAGCCACCGGTCCATTTTCCAGACTGTGAGCTGGATAACATTAGACGAGTAGCGTGCGTAATCAGCGAGACTAATCAGATGAGCTCCCTCTAGTGGTTGAAAAATGAATTGCGATAGACTGCAAGGACAGGTTCACTACAGTATTATATTTTTCTCGTAAGTGTTTGAAGTCAGAAATCTTGTAATCTCGCACCCCCTGGACAGGTACTCGCACCCCACAGGTTGAAAACCCCAGCCCTAGTATGAGTGTGCATTCACTAGTGTGTATGTGGCGTTTCACTGCACGGATGCGTCAGATGCAGAGGTGAAATTTCCCAATGTGGGATTAATAAAGGTCACTTAATCCTAATCTTAAACCAGTGGACCGATATATGCTCGCTATCTGGGATACCTCCCAATATACTGAGAACACATTAATGATATGGTTGAGGTTAAGCCTGTGTCATTTTTGACAAAATTGATTTATATTTGTTGAATCATGTGAACGCATTTGATCTGATATGATTCGTCCAAACACCCAGAGAACATCTGTAATTGGTCAGGATGCTCACAGCATACAATAAAACATTAAATGACTGGTTAGAGGCTCATCTGCATATTGCAGTAGCAGTATTGTGATGATTAATGTCACCATAGCGATACTGGGCAGCTTTACAGTTTATCATCAACCCAGATCCGCAGATCTTCTCGAGGTCCAAGTCTTTGCCCATAGCACTCATCAGGAAAAATAAAGCCACCAGCCCTTTAGCTTTGGCACATCTCGGTTTGTTTGGAACAGAAGGCTTAGCACTTTATTTACCACATAACTATGTGACACCCAGCTGAATCTGCACACCGCTTTCAAAAATAGAGACTGACCTCTGTGTACATTTCAGCATCACTTGGCGTGCACACAGTTGCATTCCCCTGGACGTCCAGCTGGGTTCGGTTGGAGCCAAATGGCACAGTTCTGCTTTACAGACAGCATTTCTAATAGAGAATGCCACTGAGCTGTAGGACAAGAGATACCAGCCCTGAAAACAGGACATCTTTTCACAGTGTACAGCTAGTGTGCCGTGAATTCTGCTTGATCCTTTTTATGATCCTAAAAAATAGCAGCAATAAAAGAAAAAAACTGTCATTTTTTTATTAATGTTTAATGGCATTTCAACCAGAGTTAATATAGTTAACAAAAATATTACAAAAACAAATCCTAGCAGTGAAAAAAACGTACGCTTCAATTGTGTTTTCAAAAGCAGGAACACTAAAACAAGACTATAATGTCCATTGCAAGCTAGAAAAATAGTATCATAAATAAAATAAACTTTAGTTTTTGTATTTTCAGGGTTTAGTGGATTCCTTCTTTTTCAAACAATGATATTTCTGATATTTTTGGGTAAAGCTTGCAATCTAGCTAAGCAAAGTAGCTAGTGTTGTGCTGATTTAGCATCACTAAAATGGTAAAACTCATTGGAAGGAAAGTCAAATGAATCAAAATAAAAGCTAAACTAAAAAGTTTTCTTTTCAGTCAAAAAAACTAAAACTATTAATCTAAAAACTGAAACTAAAACTAAATACCAGCTCAATAAAGAGTTGGGACACTGTTTGGAATGCTAATAAAACCAGGAAGCAGTGATTAGTAAATTCTGTTTGACCTGTATTAAATTGAAAACAGTACAAAAACACATTATTTTATGTTTTACCTCATGAACTTTATTGCTTTTTGTAAATATTTGCTAAAAAAAAAAGCTGGGACTGGAGCATGTTTACCACTGCGTTACATCACCTTTCCTTTTAACAGCACTTAACAAACGTTGGAGGACTGAAGAGACAAACTGATCCAGTTTTGAAAGGGGAATTTTTTGCCATTTTATTTGTCATGATAGTCCTCAGCTGTGCAGCTGTACAGAGCCTTTGTTGTCACATTCTGAGCTTAATAAGATGCACATTTTCAATTGGAGACAGTTCTGGAATGCTGGCAGGTCAGTCTAGCACCTCCACTTACACAGCCATGCTGTTGTTACACATGCAGAGTGTGGCTTGGCGTTGTCATGCTAAAATAAGCATGGACATCCCTGAAAAAGACGATGTCTAAAAAGCAGCGTTTGTCAGTTTTGGACGTAGTTTGAAAATTCCTATTTTCCTAGGAAACAGCCCAAAAATGACTTGGTAAAAGTCTGGTTCCATTGACTTACATTAAAGTAAAGTAGGTTTTTTCCTTCTCCTGTAAAGTTACCATTTTGGAGATACAAGGTTTTGTTCCGACAACAGCAATATGTTGCTCCAAAATGTGTTCAGAGTTAATGATGCTTTCACAGATTTCACTAATACCACCCCACCATGACAGACTCTGGATTTTGAACTTTATGCTGGTAACAATCTGGATGGTCCTTTGCTTCTTTGGCCCATCTGTAAGGTGGACCCATCAGACCACAATACACATTTCCACTCTACATCAGTCCAGAGAAGTCGACAGCATGTTGACATGTGGCTGTGCATAGTGCAGTCATAACCTGCGTTTGAATTACAGTGCAGTGTTTTTGACGCTAGTTTGTCAAAGTATTCTCAAGCCAATACGATGATATTTTTTGAGTATTTCACAATGTTCCTTGTCTTAAGTCACCCTGTCCCAACTTTTTTGGAACCTGTTGCAGTCATCAGTTTTAGAATGAGCATATATTACAATGAAATTGATAAGGTAAAACATTACATATCTTGTCTTTGTATTGTTTTTGTTCAGATGCAGGTCAAAGTAGATTTAGAAATCACTGCTTACTTCTTTGGAATTGGTTTTGTAGAATAAAAAGCTAATGCACATTTAAAGACTAAAGAGCTTTTACAAGTATTATTGAAAGGGTAAATTACAGTGGTTAACAGAACACAGATAACTGTAAATATAAGTGTTTTCACTGTAATTGAATTTACGGAGGACTAAGGTTTAACATATTTGTACTGCCAATTTTGCCAAATGTCATAGTAACTTTACTGCATATCGTATATTTTTAACAGTGGAAGAAGCACAAGACCAAAGCTCTCTCATGTAAATGAAAATCCATATTATGATAATATGGAGACATTGTGGTCATCATGAAAAAACAAAGTATGTGAAATGTCACCATTTGTCATTTGCATATCCCCCTGTGTTCATGAATGCAGTCCAGTCTCTGGGGAAGCCGCCGCTCCAGCTGGAACAGCCTAGGCCACGCCCCCAGTCTCAAGAGGCGTGGCCAGTCAGGAGAGCGCGAGTCACTCCTGTCAGGTGAGGGCCGGGACAGCTTAGATGACGACCAGTCAGAGGAGGGGAAGTCCAGCAGGACGGGCAGCCTGGGCGGAGTTTCGCGTCTGGGGTCGTTCGATATGCCAGAGCTGCTGCAGGTTCCGCCCCTGTCCCGCCCCTACGTGGAGTGCAACGGCAGAGTGGATGGGTCCTATCCTTCTTCTCCATACAGGCCTCAGCAACAGCTCTCACATACACACACAGAGGAAGACGAGGAATTGGAAGAGGTTAGAGCCTCTCCCTCTCTTTCTGTCTTTCATTATGAGTGTCTCTCTTTCTTTCTGCCTCCCCCTGTTTTGCTTTCTGGTAGAGTCTCTTCATTCCCCTCTCTCTCCAGGCTTTCTCTCTGTGTTTGCCCATGCTATGTAATATTTTGTAGTGCAGAGCTGCATCTCTCAGTCCCATTGGTTTTACAGAATGTACAGTTTTGTATCCTTTTGTTTTTCCATCCATCTGTAATCTCTCACTACAATACCCAGCATGCATGACACAAATACGTTGTACAGCCATTGGTAATCCCCTGCCCCCTGCAGCGATAAAGTAATTCTGAATGCTAGTGTTGACCCCGAATTATAGGCTAATAAATACAGATGTGATATTTAGCTTCCTAGCAGTAACGTTAGATTTTTGGCTTCCTTCTGCATTAGCCAGCTAGCAGGGAAAAAAAAAAATTCAAAGAGTGCACCCTCAAGTATCCACCCCATCGCACATGTAGTTTTTCAAAAGTGCCTCCCACCTTCAAGATGCATCATCAGAAGAGGGGTTTCCTAAAGGTTTACCTTTTCTAGATCACTAGAAAGTGATCTGGACTAGTACTGGCACACAAAAGCTTTTTATGCATCATTTTCATGTTGCAATATACCGTTAAAAAGCTTGAAATACTACCTGGATACTATTCAGGTAAACCATTTAATGATCCGTTCACAGCAGTTACGACTGTCTTATTTGCAACATAAGCACCAAACACTAGCACATCTGTGGATCCTCACCTTCAAAGACTCGCCGATCTCCACAGGGACATCATAATCCAAAACATACGGTCTTGATAACGTGGCAAGAGTCAGAGATCAGTTTAGAGATCTGTGAACTCCTCCATACTAGCCTCTGCTGCTCTGTGTCAGTAATTCATACAATTATTCTGATAGTTGGTAGAAAAGGTCTTGAGAGTGTTGCCTTTCAAATGAGACAATATCATGACTGTAGCCTAAAGTATGTGGGAACAGAGGTCGTTTTACTTTGGGTAGGGTGACAGTTGTCAGGTTAAACTAGAAGATCTCACTCTCCAGACTGCTGTGGCACCACTTCAATAGACGAGTGGGCATGTTTACAGCACCTGTTGTAATGGTTACGTTTTAAGTTTGGCTGGAGTTAGAGCTGGGCGATATGGCCAAAAATGTTATAACGATATCTGTTGACATCGATACATATCACGATAAACGTCAAATCATTATTTCTTTCAAGTTCGAAGGCTGATTTTTGCTCCTGAGTGGTTAATTGTGGTTTTAAACTTTCCCTCATGTGGGAAAACTCGGAAAGTGCGCCCTCTCCTGGCGACAGCAGAGTACTGTTGCAGTATAAAATGCCTCGCCTGGTGCTAGAATATGGAAGTGTGAGAATGGTCTATTATATCGAACATTTAACGAACATTTCTTATAGCTCTATCGAGGAAAGTTATATCGCGATAATTATCGCTATCGTTGTATCGCCCAGCCCTAGCTGGAGTGCTGCTTTTATAATCTCTGTAGTTTTTCCTTCTTTAGTAATGTGTCATTTTGGGCTAATGGTCCTTAATTGCACCAGAACTGGTATTAAAGAAGTCTTTAAAAGCCTTTAATTTGGATAAACCAGTAGATACCCTGTATTTACTTTGTTTAATGGCGGTGATATGTAACGTGTTGTTGGTGTAAATTGAATTCTCCTGTTTATGTGTGTTTTTTAGAGCTGGTGTCTGATGTTGAAGAGGATATTGGAGCCATATAAACCCCAGTGGTGCAGAGATCACGAAGATTGGTCACTTTATCTGTTCTCACCTCAAAACGAGTGAGCATGTCTAAGTACATTTACACGCTGATTCATTACAGCAGGTCAACAAGCACTTAGACTCACATTTACATACACACAGCCTAATGCACTCGCTCTCCACGTACATCCACGCTGACACGACTCTCTGTTTCTCCATCTCTTTTTCTCTGTACAGGTTCCGTGTGCGTTGTCAGAAGGTCATCACTCATAAGATGTTTGATCACATTGTCCTGATCTTCATCTTCCTCAACTGCATCACCATCGCACTAGAGAGACCTGACATCCAGCCCTACAGCATGGTGAACTTAACTACAACTAAAACTGTAACAACATCCATCCATCCTTATTCCAGTGTTACAGTAGTCATTATATCAATATCCTGAACTACAATACCCATCACCCCCTGCTCCCATGAGACTGTGACACTCATCAGTCTTTCCTTGAAAAAATGTAACACTTGTTATGCCTCTGCTCTGTTAGCTGTATATCAGTGGTCACTCAAGTTTAGTTCTATTCCTAACTGGCCACACTTGCTTTTTTTTGGACAGTCACCAAAGTCAGAGACACTTCATTTGTTTCCATTCCAGTTCCATTCAAAACGGCCAAGTTATTCATTTGTCATGGGATACTTGCATAAAGAAGGACGAATGTTTCCAAAACTGGACTTCTGGAGAAAATGGGACTCATAACAGCCACCTGGAAGACCTGTTAGACACCAAAACTGCCCCCATCAGATAAACAGCACTTAAAGCTTTCAGATGAGAAAATCGAGCTGCTTCAGATCTGAAAACATCCACAGGTGTTTCTGTCCATCCTTCCACTGTGAGAAGACGACTCAGCGCTATGGGTCTGAAAGGATGTGTAGCTGTCAAGAAGAACCTCACTGAGAAAAGCAGACGGAGACATCAAACAAAGAAGCTGAACGATGGACTGACCACCCCAGAGTCCAGACCTCAACATCGCTGAATGGGTTACGTAACCACAAAGTGCAGCACTTCTAAGACTGAACTTTGGAGGTGTGGAAAAAAAATCCCTGCAGATTTCTTTAAAACTCAAAGCGAGTCTACTGAAAAGAATGATAATAAATATTAATATTAAATATTAAATAATATTAAATATATGTTTTCTGATTTTTACCTGATGCTGAAAAAGTAATAACTCGGCCGTTTTTAATGGAAACTGAGCAAAGGAATGGTTGTCTGTGTCTTTTGCACAGTCCTCTATGACTTGAACTGTACTGCGACCTTGGGTCTGAGAAAGGCAGTTTACAAATAAAACCCCTCTTTAGAGACATTCAGAAGGCAGCTTTTTAAACACACGCACTGCATCACGAACTTAAGCTCCCCCCGTTGCTTAGGGGAAGGTTGACTGACAAGTAGGTAAACACAAGACAATGATTTGAGAGAATATGAAAGGCTGAGACAATCGATAAACATTTCAAAACTGACATATTAAATCTTTGTGTCAAGGGCTGTTCAGCTCTGGGTGTTCAAAAACAGCCAAAACTAACTTTTCCTCCATGTTGGATGACTGACACGAGAGAAGCATCCTTGATTGCCTTCAGTTGGACATGCAGTGCTTTTTGTGGGTGCTCAGTGCAAAGGTTGACGTTTTCAGCGTGAGGTTTAATATCACAAATCGTTCTGCACTTGCTTTTTGATTTTCGGTGTGCTTTGCTTCATAGGCAACAATGTTAAGAAGCATGCTTGAGAGAGTATAAACGCACCTTTAAGCTTCTCTTGAATTCTTTTTTTGTATGTTGAAGGCCCCAAATTACAGGAAACCAAAATTTCCCTGTTTTTTAGATAGGAGTTTGATGTAGTATGTAAGCAATGTTAACATTTCAAAATGTACCATTCACTCCTCACTCCATTCAGGCTATGAATGGAAGCTAAGCTGCAAAAACAACCGGTTTTAAATTCATTATTTTGTGATGTCACATTTACATCCACCTATTCAATCTACAGTTGCTTAACCCCACCCATTCACATAAACTCCATGAGGAGTTTCCTTTTGAATATGACTTCACAATTATATCACAGCAGAGGTCTTTCACATACACTACGCTACACAAACGTATGTGGACACCCTTCCTAGTTAGTAAGTCCAGGTGTTTCAGCCACATGCACTGGTAACAGGTAACATAGCCACGCTTTGTCCATAGACAAACACTGGCAGCAGAGTGGGTCGTACTGAAGAGCTCTGAAGTGACTGAAGTGACTTTAAATGTAGCGCTGTTAAAGGATGCCACCTCTGCCACAAATCTGTTGGCGAAATTTCTGCCCTGCTAGATCTGCCCCAGGCAACTGTAAGTGCTATTGTAGAATGGAAGCATCTAGGAGCAACAACAGTTTAGCCATGAAGTGGTAGACCATGCAAACTCACAGAGTGGGGGCCTGCAGTGGGCTGAAGCACATTGAGCACAAATCGCCTGTTGAGTTGGGAGCTTCGTGAAATGGGTTTCCATGACTGACCAGCTCCCCACAAGTCTAGGATCACTATGCACAATGCCAAGCGTCGGTTGGAGGGGTGTAAAGCATGCCACCACTGGACTCTGGAGCAGCGGATACATGTTCTCACACTTCACTGTCTGGCAGTCTGATGGCTAAATCTGTGTTTGGCGGATGCCAGGAAAACACTAACTACTGGAATGCACAGTGGCAACAGTAAAGTTTGGTTGAGGAGGGATAATGGGCTGGGATAATGGGTTCGGACCCCTTAATTCCAGTGAAGGATAAGACATTTTAGACAGTTATACAGTTTGGGGATGGTGTTTTAGTTCAACATCAGTGCCTGACCTCACAAAGGCTCTTTTGACTGAAATCCCCACAGACACACTTCATACTCTCATGGGAGAATTCTCCTTCAGAGAAGAGTGGAGGCTCGTTTAGCCACAAACAGGCACAACTCCACATAAATGCCCAAGGTTCTGGAATGGGATGTCCATCAAGCTCATATAGGTGTGATAGTCAGGTGTCCACATACTTTTGGCCATGAAGTGCAAATCACAGTAACCAAAACAGCATGTTTAATTCTAAGGCTGAGGTTTGAAAATGAAGGATGGTTGTTGGTACAAAAAGTCGCAGAACTGAAAGAAAAATACATGATAGGAACCTTAAAACAATGTGTTCTTAAGTGTTTGTTGTTTTGCAACCAGAATGTGTTTTCTCTCTTGCGTACAGGAGCGTGTCTTCCTCAGCGTGTCTAACTACATCTTCACTGTGATCTTCATAGCTGAGATGACTGTTAAGGTGAATAAAAGCTCTTAACAAATATATTTATAAAGTAATGTTTAAAACGATGGAGGTGGTGATGCAGCGTGTGTCGCTGTGATAGGTGGTGGCGATGGGGATGTATGTGGGTCCAGGCTCGTATCTGCAGAGCAGCTGGAATGTTCTAGATGGGCTGCTGGTCTTCGTGTCTATAGTGGACATTCTGGTGTCGCTGGCCTCATCTGGAGGGAACCGCATTTTGGGAATCCTGCGCGTGCTGCGTCTCCTCAGAACACTGAGACCTCTCAGGTAGGTGTGAAATGAGATATGAGTCACCGCTGTGTTTATATATAGTCATATATACTGTGTAAATACAGATTGAGTAGTGAGTCATTCTGTAACTGTGGGTACATTCTTATCATTGACTCATTGACGCTTTGATGTACAGTACTGTGCGGTAGTCTCAGGCACTTAAGCAAATAGTTTTAAAAGCATTTAACGGGGCTGTAAGTGAGATTTTGCCAGTAAGAAGACTATATAATGTTAGAATAGACTCAAACAAACATGAATACGGTGAAAGGTAACAAGAATGTCTTGTTTTCAAGAAAGTAGCTGCTTAGAACACAGTTTTGCTTTATCTTCAAAAAGAAGGACTGGTTAGCCAAACTGGGCGTTGGATGGGAACTACAAATAATACTGGCTTTCTCAAGGAGAGGTTTGGAAATGCATAAAAACAAGACATATTTATATTAAATTTTAGTGTTTTTCTCAGCAAATAATACTTGCTGCCCAAAGAAACTCTGACTAAAACTTTTGCAGAGCACTGTATACCAAATTTTTGATGCAGGATCATATTTTACCTAATATAGTTATTACATTTTGAATAGTATAATGGAGACTGTGTTACTTTTACTGGGTAATGAAGTTGACGCTTTTTTGTTGCTCAAAAACCTTCTATGTCCATTTTTTAATTTTTTATTTTTTATTTTATTTTGCGTAATTTGAAACGCCCTGTCCGCCTTTGCCTTATGTTGAATCTTTATGACGAAAGGACCAACAGAAATGGTTCAAGATGACTTGGAAAAAACATCTTGCCACATTAATGTCCAATGAAATGTTTTTTCCTTCTACAGTATAATTTCCATTTTGAAGAGACAAGGCTTGACGATATACTCCACATGAAGGCCTAGAACTGGAGAACACATGAGGCCTGATGTACTAAAGTGTTTGTGACAGTTTCAGGCTCAAATCAGATGCATTCTGTCTGCGTGTTATAAACAAAGCTAGTGCACGAGTCTAAATGCGATCATGTTACTTGGTAAAGTCATGTGTTGTATTTTTTTGTGTCAAGAGTTAAAAAAAAGAGTTATAAGATAAAAATGTAAAATGATAAAAAGGCATCAAATACAGTTCAGAGAAATCTGAAAAAGTGATGTTTAAAGCTATTTATCTGGATAGCGTTTCAAAAAAACTTCAAAAAGAAATTGAAGTGTGTGTGTTAACCATTTCAAAGCTCTCCTTGAGGAGGTCCAGTAATTACAGATACCACCCAGTCCTGTTACATTTGACCGTATTAATGTTTATTCATATTGATTCTAATGTTGTGTTTTACAGACAAAAACATGAATACTGCTGAGATGATAGTATTGGACGACTTTCTTGGCTGCCTAAGACATGGAAAATGCAGTATATATCACAAGAACATAACAAGTACCAACAGTTGTAAAATGAGAACTAAATGAGAAAATGAGAATGGGAACCAGACCTTTTTCCAAGTGGTTTTGGGCCGTTTCTTTCGGTCCATTTTTCGTGAAATTTACACCCAATGTAAAGGGTAACAGGCATTTTCAAATTATGTCAAAAACTGAAAAAGAGCAAAAATGGAGATACAAGGTTTTCTTCCAACAGCAGCGATACATAGAATATAGTGTTCACAGCTACAGTACTAATGTTTATTGTAAACCATTGTGCATTTTCAGTTCAGTGATGTCAGATAAGTCTTTGCTGTCCATGGTTCTGAAATGGCACTAACTGTAATTGACCGCAAGGGGGCGCTGTTTAGAGTGCTGAACTTCTCTTTGCTGGCATTGCATGGGCCAATGTGGTCATAGAAATTGTGTGTATGTGTGTGTGTTTATGTCTGATCAGAGTTATAAGCAGAGCTCCAGGACTGAAGCTGGTGGTTGAAACACTGATAACGTCTCTCCGCCCAATCGGAAACATCGTGCTGATCTGCTGCGCTTTCTTCATCGTGTTTGGCATACTGGGGGTCCAGGTATGAATACATAGACACATGAATATTACAGCATTTTTGGACAAAGTATTGGAGCATTAATACTTTTTCTCTCTTGGTCAGATTTAAACCAACCCAATGGTGCTGGTTAGAACAATGGTTCTCAAACTGGTCCTCATGAACCCCGCATTTTTGCTCTGTCCCCATGCATTGCGGGGACCATCTGGCAGTCCCTGGCCTAAAATACTCTCCGTCAGCTTTAAAGTCCCAGGGAACACAGTGTACAGTGTTGAAAATGTTTGAATGATACTTACCTTGAATGTTAAACATCCAGCAAAGTGAAGAAAACAAGAAAACACAGCTGAAAAAACAGCTGAATTGGCCTGTCGGGTCCATTAAGCTTGTCATGCAGAACTAAACACAGTAGAGCGGGGAGAAATGAGTAAAAAGAGCTGGTGTTGTAGACCTGACTGTGTTTAGGGCTCATTAAAAACATTATCCAGCTTTTATGTGGTGATGCCTTAAAGAGGGTAAGGTTCTTACTCACTCTGCGGAATGCTAGAATGGTTTTTGAGACAAATGTATGAACAAACGAATGGCAGACAGGCAGACAGATGGGCTCATTTGCTAGCTGGGTTATGCCTGCTAGGCTGTCTTTCGCTCACTATTTAACTTTAAGTTGCTTAAAGTTAAGTTTCTCACATTTAAAGAGAGGATTTGATCGTTTTGATAAAGCTGAGTCCAGGACAAACCAGATCAGTCTTGTGATTTGAACATTACTGAATGTGTTTGGGTTACTTGGATTGTGAGAAGCAGAAAATACAACCAACATCTAAGATTGAACTGTGGAGGTGTGGAGAAATACCCAGATTTCCTTGAAAGGTTGAAGGTCTCCTGAAAAGAATGGAAGCTGTAATAAAGGCAAAAGATGGAGACAGTATGTACTGACAATGGCTTGTTCTATTTAGTGTTTAAGGTTTCTGAGTAAGTCTGTGAAGTGTATGCTGTCTGCTTTTTCCTGATGTTGAAAAACGAGTCATTTGTACTTAATGACTGTTTTGACTGGAAAATGAATGGGGGTCTTAGTACTGTACATTGTGTGCCCACAAGAGCAAGATCAACCTGATTAGAAAGAAATCAAGGATTTTGGTTCCCTGTGGCTTTGACTGAAAAGCGTTTCCACCCCAGCACTTTATCCATTTAAAATACGGCAACACTCTTTCTTTATATTCACCCCGATTCAACCTGAAAGTGCTGAGATGGAAAGTTTAAACAGCAAAGGGTAAGTTCTGTTGGAGCATAGTCATATGCATATGTGGAGTATATGGAGGTCATCAGTGTGGAGCAGTTAAGAGGAACGTGGGGCTGTTATGCACACCTCATTGTCGATAATTGCTCCGAATCTAACTCTGTCAAAGGCTAATTATCGACAAATTGAGCACGTCGATAACCTTTTTCAGCTCCGACCCGGTTTTCAGCATAAATTCAACATCACATTGTGTGAACGATTCACGCTGAACCAACCAGGATCTAATCAGTTCTTGCCTGAAGGAATCCCTCCAAATACTGTTTAGTATTAATGTATTATTTATTCATGATGTGCTGATTTATTGTGTTGATAAGCTTTTTCCCACTCTCAGCTCTTTAAGGGAAAGTTTTATCACTGCGAAGGCTTCGACACCAAAAACATCACCAACAAGTCGGAGTGTCTGCAAGCGCACTATCGATGGGTACGCAGAAAATACAACTTTGACAATCTGGGCCAGGTATGGTATACACGTACATGCACACACACACACCGTCACCCAAGCAAACAAACAGTTTAGCGAGTCTTTTTCCCAATTATGAAAAATGAAAACATTTACAGCACATTTTAATGCCTTTTTTGTGATTTTTATTGCATTTAACAACAGGGTTGGGGGAAGGTATGAGATAGGGAAGGTAGGACGGTGACATACATTGTTAGGAATGCACACAGATCAAAGATAAGACAGACAAAACAAACAGATTATAAATGTTGCATAATTCAGTTGGAAACTAAAATTCTTGAATAGAGTTCTCCCAATTACTAATTGTTGACTGCTTTGTTTTGTTAAGCTTGGCTGTAAGATATTTTGTTCAAACTGTATTTTTGAAACTAGATATCTGTACGACCTTCGTCATCAAACACACAAATTACGGAAACTCTGAACCCCCGTGTGGACTTCTGAAATCTTTCGAAAATTATTTGTATGTTGGCCAGTTGTGTGAGATTGAAACGTATGATTGTCAATACGGAATACAGTTCAATAAAAAAACAGATATCCATAAGTTCAGAGCTGAAAACTGTGTGGCTTCCGAAGTTGTAAGACAGTTTTTTTGGTAGCTATAAAGCCCACCATTAACATCCTTTGCTGATCCAATGAAACCTGAAGGGTTATCATCAATTTAAAAGGCATAAATGCGGCAACATCGGAATACTGGGAATAAGTAATTTAGATAATATATCTACTTTAGAGGTCTATGTATCTGCTACTTTAGAACATTTCCAGAAAATATGTGTAAATGTACCGAGTGCAGAGTCACAAATATTGTGACTAGAAATAAATGTTATTTTTACTATCTCCTGTAAGGAGTTGCATACGCTCTGTGAGATGTTTTATAAGGCATAAACTGATGATGAATGTTTAGAGATTTGGTACATGTTAACATTTTAACATAACATGGTAACATTTTTTGACCCTTCAAACTAGTTCAGTTCCATTGAGGGCATCCACTGTAGCAAGAATCCCTGAGCTGTATGAATGGGAGTGAGTGGCTACAGTCATAGAGGAGCTGAATCATATATATATATATATATATATGCTCTGTGGTTGGAATATGCAGCCACTGTCAAACACTGTCACCGCTCAAGCTCTAACTCCGCCTACAAGCACAAACAATGGTTTATGAGCCACTGAACTGTTTTTTATTGGCTCCCTACCAAAACATCTGCATGAATTAGGGCGTGCTTCATGTAAATGATATGTAAATTAGGTACAGGTTGGCCGGCGTTTGATTTGTGCTTAAATCTCTGCTTGCTTCCGTGTCGCATGACCTTGTCCTTCACCTACTTTTTAGAAACCAGTCTTGAGTTATTTCAGCTGTATCTTTGGGGTCGTTGTCTTGCTTGATGCATCCGTCTTCACCTCAGATTCAGTTTCTTGGCTGATGAGATTAAATTCTCCTGTAAAAATCTTCCAGTATAGCTCCATTCATTGTTTTCTTCAGTGACGGGCAGTGCCTCAATACCATTTGCAGAGAACTAATATCATGATGCTCCCACCACCATGCTTCACTGTGGGTATGATGTTGAGATTATACACACAACCCTTCCTTCTCTAAACGTGACGAGCTGAATTATTGCCTGTGGGTCCTATTTATGTTGACCACAGCACATCGTTCCAAAAAGTTCTGCTTATGAGCAAATTTTAGACGTGCATATCTTTGTTTATGCTTCTGAATACACAAGTATACACTGAGGCTTTTCAAGATATCCACACAATATTGGTCTCAAAATGTTCAGGGGAGTCTGGCGGTCAAGAATTAACAAAAAATGTGAATATTTATAGAGAATAAACAATATGGCTGCCATATGCCAATCCAGACTGCTTTGGCCAATTCTCATCAAACTTAACAGTCCTGTACCCCACATGATTCTGTGGAAGCCACCAAGTTTGATATCGATTACTCAATAGGGGGCGCTATAACAACCAAAAATCTGTTTCTCAGCAACTGCTTGGGCAGTTGAGCTGAAACTTTGCATGATGCATCCCTGGGCTACTTTATACATGAACTATTAAGGACAACTCAATCATCAGACTAATATGGGCCAAGTGACCAATAAGAATTCAAGAGGCCTTTGGAGGGCTTAGCATTGGCCAATCTTCACAAAAATTGTATGATGTGTCCACATAGACAGTCTCTGATAGCCTATAAAGTTTGACCTCAGTCAGCCATAAAGTGGCGCTGTACAACAAAAACAAGAATAAGTCCTATAAACGTTATATTAGATTAAATTAAATCAGTTCGATTTAATTAGATGCATTGGAAGTATAGTATAATCTAAAGTGTGAATACTTGTTTCTCCTCACTGTAGCTTTAACAAAATGGAATGCATTTGAATCCATTTCAGTATTTAACCCCTCAAACCCAAAGAACCTGTATGTGAATGTAGTTCAACTCAGTTATAACTGCATAACTTACATATTAGTCTCATAGTAGAATAGAATGCTGAATAATTCAAAGCACTTACAGAAGATTAATTACTGAATAATGAGTCTAAGATTCAAGGGGTTAAATTACAGATGCTGCTATTTATTGCTTTGCAGCTCATGTATAATATTTTGTGTCTTATGTTTTGTGCAGGCACTGATGTCACTGTTTGTCCTTTCGTCTAAAGACGGCTGGGTCAACATCATGTATGACGGGTTAGACGCAGTGGCCGTGGACCAACAGGTGTGTGTATGTTTATGTGTGTGTGTGTGTGGTAGATATTAATTCCCATCAGCCATGTGTTCTGTTTACCTCTTTACTCTCTCTTTGTTCTGATCTCTTTCTCCAAAGTGCTCAATAACAAAGACACAGTGACACGTCTAATATTTACTATACGCTTCCCAAATACCCGTCACACTCCCTCACACACACTAATCTCAAAACACACAGAAAAGAGCTTTAAAGGGAGGAGAAAGGTGGGGTGACACACTCAGAGGAGTGAGGGAAAGCATTGTCATCCCCAGACAACACAGTGTAAAATATTAAAATGCTCATTATATGATGCTAAAATGGATTTCATATTATACATTTATCAAAGTTTAAAGGAAAAAAAAACAAGTTAAATATAAACTATTCAACCAAATTAGTTCAAACTGCAGTCCCACAATAGAAAACCTATTTAAAAAAAACATTTAAGTATGCAGATCTTAGATATTTCAAGGATTATTTTATGATGTATTTAAAACCAAGGCGTTAATTGAGATAGAAATAAGGTAAATATATACAAAAACATCATTTACAGGGTCGACCAAAAAAAAAAAACATTTTTTGCAGTTTTTCAGTGTTGTTTTTTTTAATTATTTTAAAAAAAAACTATTCAAAAAACACTGTCCCATGTTTTAATGTCACTACCGAAACAAAAAGAGTCAGAGACATCCCTGCATTTTAGAGCAGGAAGTGAGACTGCATCCCTGTCCCTCATGGCCACATGGTGAGCAGTTCGATCCCACAGTTTTGAAGAAGTAAATGTGTCCCAAAAGTCTAAAAGTCAGTGTGGAACAATAAGGATTATCACTGTCGAAACATTAAAGCTAATATATTCTGTAATTAAGTACTTTCTGTGTTTTAATAAATTTTATTTGTGCCCACCTGTTCAAAGTGTTTGCCATAGGCATGTACTGGCTAAAATTCTGCTTTGGTAGGGACAAAAGGATCATTATTTATTTTAATAGAGTAAACATAATTAAGGTATATAGGGATATGTTCTCAACTCAGACTTCTCAAAAACTCAATGATATGATATGACTATTTATTTTTCTTTTTTTTTCTTAATTGCTCACACTGAAAACCTCGGAATTAGGGCCTGAAAAAGATCAGATCGTCCATTTCACTTTAAGGACAGAAACCACAATTTCTGCAATCAATCACGTTTTTCGCGGAAAATACTCTTGTGGCTCCCAGTGACTTTTTGGTGTCAAGATGTCTCTTTAGGTTTGAGGGTTTTAGTGCCTAACTTGAAGTAAACCTCACTCCACTCAGGGGGCTTCTGGACTACCGTCGCCACAATCTTTAATAATGATAAACATTACTATCTGCTTCTTTGTCATTAGTTTATCAATTTGAGTTTATCTACTCAAGTCGCTAAAGTTCGAAATTGGCCAGAAATCAAACGCAGATCTTCGTCTGGCATTTTTATCAGCTGCAGCTCGACCTGCAGGAACTATATGAGAGCAATGAGAGTCTGTAAAGAGTCAGCTGTTAAACCGGCAGATTATGCTGACAGTATACAGTGCTGACATGCTGATAGAAGAAGAGGAAAGTCAGCTCTGTTGAAGAATTCCTTCATTTAATCATAAATGCGTCAAACCAGCCATGAACTGACAAGGGTTCGGTTTGAAGCAAATCGAGACCCGTGAGTTTTGCCGGACCGTTACAGCCGAATACGGGTGGAGTGTTGACACACGTCAAAACAGAGCAAGAAAAAAATTTGATCGGTCCTCACCAAACAAGGCAGGAGAAACATCCTGAGAAACCTTCAATCTCTGACTGTCTACACTGTGTGCTGGCGGCTGCATTGTCTCAAACTGATGAAGTTTAATTAGCCTGCGACTGCGGTGTTTTCCTTTATCCATCGCTATCGGCCCACTGCGAACTACTGCCTTCCCCCTGAGTTCAGGCCCGCGGACCACTATAGGGTGCTTCACGGCCCACTGGTGGTCTGTGGCCCACAGGTTGAGAGACCCTGCTTTAGAGTATGGTATCATTGCCAAGCAGCCACGGACCGGAGAACGTTTGGTCGCCCATCGCTGTATACTGCAGTCATTTCACGTATTGTTAAGCTTTTTGTCGTATAACAATGAACATATGATAACACAGCACTGTTTAATGTGAAAACTTTCGGTTTATAAGTACTTTGTGGTCACCAAAGTACCACCACGAGTCTTATTTAGCACCAATCCAGCGGCGCTCCTCGCGCTGGGGCTAAACCTCAAATGGCTCCTTGCTCCCTATATAGTGCGCTAGCTACGTAGGAATTTAAATACTGGATCCTGCAGCCCAACAGTGCAAAATATAGCTAAGAAATTGTCATTTGGTACTCGGACACATCCACACTCCATACATGATGCACCATTTGGCTGCAGAGGCTAGAATGTCTAAACTTTCATAGCTAGCACATTATTAAGGGAATACAAACAAGTAAATGGACAAACAGAGAGATGTGTTCAGTAATGCTTGCTAGGTTAGCTTTCGCTTGGTGGTTAGCCTTCTTTCAGTGAGTTTCTCCAAACCAAACACATATAGAGATCGTGGGGGAATCCAGTTTTGTTAAAGCTGCGTGGGTGGGACAAACCACATCAGCCTTGTGATTGGTGAGGGGACTGCTTACTTAAGCGCTACCCAAAATTAGGACCACCTATTTTACATTGACAGATGAGAATGTTGGCAAAACACATTGGCCAGTTTTGGACTTTGGATGCACTTTGTATATGTATATTGTGTGGCCACAAGAGGAAGATCTCTTAGAGCATTTTGTCCTTTCAACAAAAATCAAACCACTTTGGGAGCCACAAACTTTTATATCCATTTTACCATCTTGGCTGTAAACATGTCTCAGTATGTGCTGATGTACTAATATAGGCTAAAAATATAATGAAAACACAGACTTTGCTCCGCTTTTCTTACATCTCTGGCAGGAAACCTTTCCACAAAAGTAGAACAGTTTCTTGTAAAATGTCTCTCAATGTTCGACTTTTTACGAGGCTGAAGTCGCTTCTCATTTTCCAGCTTCTTGTTCTAATTTTCCTGTTCCACCTTAAATGGCGCCTGAGCCTCCAGAATGTAACTACTGCATAATTTAATGTGGAACGGGAAGATTTGAACAAGAAGCTGGCGAATGAGAAACTGACTTCAGCCTCGGAACTTTTTAGTGTTTGACAGTTTCTCATTGCAGATTAAACGTATCAGGAAAGTGATCATAACTGCAGATAAGTCCATTCATCTCCAAATTATCGATGTTCGTCTTCTTTGCCTTTTCGTTGGCTACTAGCTAGTCGAGATTGTTGTCTGCGTTGCTATGGTGACCAGCAGTCTGCACACCAATCTTCAGGGTTAAATGGTGAATTAGCAGTTCTACATTAACTCCAGCGTTTAAGACCGTTTATTGTTAAACTGTGTTGAATGATCAGCAGAGCTTTATTTTACTGTAAAGGAGGATTTTTACCTACGAATCTAATTCTGCTGTGGAGCCACAACAGGGCAGTAGAAGAGCCGCATGCAACTTCGGAGCTGCATGTTGCCGACCCCTGGACTAGACCTACAGAAAAAGCAAATACATATTTGGTTCTGTGGGGCTTTAAAAACCAAATAGATACACACACACACACACACACACCCACACACACACACACACACACACACACACACACCCACACCCACACACACACACAATAAGGCAACAATAGCACAGTTCCAAAACAATAGGGTTTGTAGCTGTAGCTGAGGCTCATATTTGTGTGTGGACAAGTACCAATTGCTTTTCCTGAGAAATATGACATAAACAGTATAGGTATATAAATACCCCTCTCTCTCTCTCTCTCTCTCTCTCTCTCTCTCTCCCTCCCTCTCTCTGTTTTTTTGCTGATAAGCTCCTCTGCTGCCACCCTCCCCTTCACTCTGACAATTTTTCTCCCTTTTGCATTGAGGAATGAATTCACCTCACGTTCAATATGAAAGTTACACCTCTTCACTGGAACAATGTCACTCCCTCCTATCATATCTGTACTTTCGTCCTCTCATTTTCTCGTTCTGTCGTTTCCCCTCCCTCCTCGTTTCAGGGCAGTAAGCGAACACGTTATGAAAGTCTACAGTTCCTTTGGACCGTTGAGCACACTGAGCCTAAATGCTTAAACGACTAATCTGAATCTGAAGAAGCTCAGAGAAAGCAGCGTAGTAGACGAGCAGATTTCTTAAGGAAAGCAAAAGTTAGTCTTTCTGCCTTTGTGAGGGCTCCATATCATGGAGAACCCAATTTCTTTAACACATTTTAAGTGTATTTGAGAAATATTAATCGTTTTTATACAAGCAACCTAGAAAAATTAGACAACATGATAACATGATAATGTGTTACAACCTACCCCACAAGTGGGTTGTTAACAAATAAAAGATTCATTCTACAGAAACGTCCATTTTTTGAGTCCCTAGCATTTACAGATATGTTACACTTGAAAAACATTGGGTTACGATTTATTTGTATTTTAAAATAAAGCAGTAAGTTATTTTAACAGTTACACCTTATTGAGCCTCAATTCAGCAATATTGGTTTATAAATCAATTATAGAATTCCAAGCACCACATAAAAGCTCATCCCCACAGTCATGTGTAAAGGCTGAGGCCATATTTTGAAGAAAAAAAACTTGTTTTTCTGCCATTTTAACTACAATAATCTATACATGACTATGAAATATATAAATTAAATGACATAATGAAAACAAAAGCCAAATAGATATTATAAAATATATAATGAAAGTGTCCCCAGGAGTCGTGTCACTGGTGTTACTGCATAACAAAAAATCTCTTAATTTGAAATAAAAATCACACTGATGACATCACTCGACTTCCTTTCACCTGTTTTCTGAGGATCTATGAAGAAAAGCACAT
>NW_023494808.1:10082700-10202700 GCF_904425465.1 Colossoma macropomum | reverse complement strand
ACTCATACATATACACACACACACTCACTCACATATACACACACTCACACACACTCATACATATACACACACACATCACTCACACACTCATACATATAAACACACACACACACACACTCACTCACATACACACACACACACTCATACACACTCACATATACACACACACACACACTCACATATATACACACACACACACACACACACTCACTCACATACACACACATACACTCACACTCATACATATACACACACACACATCACTCACACACTCATACATATAAACACACACACACATATATACACACACACACACAGTCATACATATAAACACACACACACACACACAGTCATACATATACACACACACATCACACACACACTCATACATATACACACACACACACACATACACACACACAGTCATACATATATACACACACACACTCACATATATATATATACACACACACACACACACACTCACTCACATACACATATATATACACACACATACACAGACAGTAATAGCAACAACATTGATAAAGACAGCTACACAAAATAACTATCTATCTATCTATCTACTGTGTCTGTCTATCTATCTGTCTGTCTGTCTGTTTCTCTGTCTATCTATCTATCTATCAGTTTATCTACTGTGTCCATCTATCTATCTATCAATCTATCTATCCATCTATCTAATTATCTATCTATCTATCTTGCTCACTCTCTGTCTCTATCTTTCCCTCATCATTTTGGTTCATTTGTCTCTCTTTTTCTCTCGCTTACTCTGTCTCTTGTCTCTCTCACTTTATCTCTGTCTATCTCTCTCTATCTCTTTCTCCCTCTCTCTGTCTGTCCGTCTGTCTGTTTAGAGATAGCTGTACAGTCCTGACAGTGTGATTGTATCAAGTACAATGTCGCCACAGCATAATGATAACAATACCAACATCGACAAAGATAGCAACAATTATAAAGACTCAACTCCTGCTCACTCTCTCTGCCTGTCTCTCACCCTCTGTCTCTTACTGTCTCTCTCTCTCTTTCGGTTCAGTTCAGTTTAAAGTCTCTTTCCCCCTCGTGACTGTCTCGAGGACAGTTCTGCCAAAGTGTACGTAGTTTGAAATTTGAAGTACTCAGTAGATGTAATGACAATTATCGAGTTAAAAATAGAGGAATAATGATAATAGAAAACAATAACAACAACACAACCACAGAACAAAGAACACATTTATTTGTTTGTTTGTTTATGAATATATATTATTTATTCTCTGTTTATATATTTAATATTATTATTTATTCTCTTATGATTTATTATTTATTCTCTCTTTATTCTCTCTTTAATATTTATTCTCTCTAGCTGTCTCTCTCTCTCTCTCTCTCTCTCTCTCTCTCACTCTCACTCTCTCTATATTTCCCTCTCGTTCTTTCCCTGTATATCCCCCTCGCTCTCTCTCTCTTTCTATCCCCCTCTCTCTCTCTCACACAAACTCATTTTTCCTCTCAAAGACACCTTGAGCGGTCAGAGTGGTGATGGATGGAGGGGGACACTCAGCTGGACAGTTTTATGATCTCACAGATGACTCGCCCATTTCACAACTGTGACTACACACACACACACACACACACACACACACACACAAACACACACACACACAAACACACACTCTCTCTCTGCCAGGCTTGCATTTTTTACCAGTCAAACAAAAACTGGGTCAGTAAGCTGAAAACGACCACAAAGTGCTCTCTCCCACATGCCCAGTCGCACATTTGCTCAGACTTTATCCCCCCGTCTTCTTCTCCACAACGCCCTTAAAGTGAACCAAGGACGCCCAATAAGAATATTTATGAACATCAGGCGTTTAAAAAGCGGGGCGGTCGGCACTGGCCTGTCACAGAGTTAAAAAGAAAACGCTCGGCAAGGCTGTAAACACACTCACACACGCATATTTCTCCTGCACTTCCTTTCATCCGCGCTCGCGCACACACACGGGAAGGACACCGCAGCCCCTGGATACTGACGGAGCACCGCTGCCAGACTTTTTGAAGCTCGTGTACCTTAATGACCGTCTCGTCTAATGAGGATGCTCTTTGTGTTTATGTTTCAGAGGCCCTTCAGAGACCATATTATGCTGACTACTCTCCCGCTCGTCTCTACATCCACACTCTCTGCACCAACCACTACCTGGACCTCTTCATCACCGTTATCATCGGCATCAACGTCCTCACCATGTCCATGGAGCACTACAACCAGCCCAAGGTTGGCCGCAGTACACGCACACAACAGAGGTTGCGTAATGTCTGTGCAGTAACAATGTGCAGCAGAAGGTTAGCAGTGTTACATAAACACATGCACATAAAAACGCGGTTTCCTCTGAATGCATTCGGCTGTCCAATGATGATGTTGCGTGAGCGGCAGTTCAAAAAGATGCGGTGGCGCTTCACAGGTCTCAGAGGAAGCCTGTGTTAGCCTTCGCCCTCCTAGCTCTGGTGGTATCGTGTGATTGGGGGAGTCCCGACTAGTGGGTGGAATCGGAGACAACTAAATTGGTGAGAAAATTGGCGGAAAAATCCCCCCCCAAAAAAAAACAGTTTAATGTTTTTAGATTTTTTAAAATTTTCTCCCAAATTTAGTTGAATCCAATTCCACCCACTAGTTAGGACTCCCCCAATCACACGATACCACCAGCACAGGCTTCCTCCTAGACCTGTGAAGCTCCGCCGCATCTTTTCGAGCTGCTAATAACACGTCATTGAACTTGGAGGAAAGCACCAACCGCCAGTTCTGCTACATCAGCTAATAGACGCCTGCGCTGACTAGCATTGTGTTGAGTGATGGGAGAGAGGCGGGGCCATCCTACCCACCGAACTCCTGATGATAGGACCATTGCTTAGATGGTTGCACTCCTTGGGAACCCACGCTACCGCCACTTTTTATTGTCATGACATCATAATGTTTGGCGGTGAACTAGAATACGCATGTTTATAGCATGGTTATGTCATTGTTATGCAGCAGGGTTTAAGTACTGTATTAGCTGAGCAAAAGTATAGGAGCAGGTAGTGTTATATTAATATTTGTTTCCCTATCCCTTGCTTTCCCTAACTGCGGAAAAAGCCAGAGACCCACTGACATCACCAAACTGCTGCAGTCTTTTTTTGTGATGCTTTTCTGAGCTCCTTAATTCTCAGAGCTCACTAATTCTTTCAGTTGTTGTTTTGTTTTGGGGCATTCTCCATTCAGTCCCTTCTTCAGAAGGTGAAATGCATGCTCAATTGAGTTAAGGTCTGGTGTTTGACTTGGCCAGTCTAAAACCTTCCACTTTTTTGCCCCTGATGAAGTCCTCGGTTGTGTTTGGCAGGGTGTTTTGGATGCATTTCTCTTTAAATTGGCAGACAGAATGTTTTGAAAGCTTTTGAATTCATTCTGCTGCCACCATCATGACTTACATCATCAATAAAGATTTGTGAGCCCCTTCCATATGCAAGCCCAAGCCGTGACACTACCTCCACCATGCTTGAAAGATGGGCCCATATGTTTTGGATTAAGAGCAGATCCTTTCTTTTTCTACACTTTGGTCGTTTCATCACTTTGGTCAAAGTTAATCTTGGTCTCATCAGTCCTTAAAGCTCGTTTGTGCCTCTGTATATCTTTGTAAATACTAATCTGGCTGTCCAATTCTTATTGCTGTAGAGTGGTTTGCGTGAAGTAGTATAACTTCTATATTTCTGCTCTTAAAGTCTTCCTCAAATGGTGGATTGTGACACCTTCACCCCTGCCCTGTGGAGGTTGTTGGCGATGTCACTAACTGTCGTTTTTGGGTTTCTTTAACAGCTCTCACAAAGTTGCTGTCATCAACTGCTGTTGTTTTCCTGTGTTTTTGACCTGTGTTTTTGTCTGGACACCAGTAATGTCTTTCATTTTCAGGACATTCCAAATTGATGTATTGTCTATCCCCAATACTTGTGCAATGGCTCTGATTTACCTTCGTATTCTCACCTTCAGAACAGCTTGCTTTTGTCCCACAGACCACTCTCTAGTCTTCATGTTGGTTTATCCTTTTTTAACAACAACTGCTGTCTTCACAGGCGAAGCCCAGAGCTCAAACCAAAAGTGGACATTCAGGGCTATTAATTGTTTAAACAATCAAACAAGGACCCCTGGGCAACAACAAACATCTGTCAGAGACATGTTACAATATTTTCACTCACTTAAAAAACGGTTGGTGTGGTGTAGTGGGGTAACACCTCTGCATTCTACGCTGTGGACAGGGTTCAATCCCCTGCCTGGGCAAACCTACACTATATCAATAAGAGTCCTTGGGCAAGACTCCTAACACTACCTTTGTCATGTGTTAATGATTAACATCTAACTAATGAATTAACACGACTATAACATGTTCTGAGCCAATATATAAACTCTATGGCAAGCCGTTTAAGTTTTTAGTCCTTTTTTTCTTAATATCAGGAATTCAGTTTACACATGTGAAAGTTTAATTCTTACTAGTAAAAACTGAATTTTCACATGTAGAAATTTAATTCTTGATATTAAGAATTCAATTTTTTCTAGTACAAATGTAATTCTTGATATCTAAAATTGAATTTTTACTAGTGAAAATGTAATTTTTGATATCAGGAATTGAATTCTTACTAGTACAAAATTGACTTTTTGATATTAAAAATTACGTTTTTACTAGTAAAAATTCAATTTTAGATATCAAGCATTATGTAATTTATGATTGACACAACAGCAGCCTAGTATAAACTTTTCGGCAGCGTATCACTAAGCTGGAGCTGTGGGTGTTCGGAGTTAAAACCAGGGCGATAATTAGAGCTGTAAGTAAAATCATATGCCATTTGTTATTTTTAGCCTAGTTAACACAAAAAGACACGTTTTCGGTCTTTTCTGTGCTTTCTATATGGTTTCCTTGGTTTCCTCAAAAATTAATACCTGCATGGGGGGTGTAAATATTCAGTAACTACTAATCTTAACATTAAAACTAGTTTGTGGTGAAACCCATTTTGATTTAGTAATACATAAACCTGGACTTAGTAACCATGTTAAAACTAGGCTACTTCCTGTTGCAACTGACCCATGAAAATTGGTGGAGATGCAGGATCACACATGACGAAACAGAGGAACTAAGCTTTATGATGTTCATTAACCCTTATTACACACTTCTAGGAGAATAGCTGAACCAGATTGCATTGGAGTCCCTGTAGTTACTGAATGATAAGCCTGGGATTTTAAGTGGTTACAAAATGTATTTGGTTGGTGTAGTGTAGTGTTAACATCTCTGCCTTCCACACCATAGACTGGGGTTCAATCCCTGCCTGGGTAAGCGCCCTACACTATACCAATAAGAGTCCTTGGGCAAAACTCCTAACACTACCTTCGCCCACCTGTGTGAAGTGATCAAACTGTGAGTCGCTCTGGATAAGAGCGTCTGCCAAATGCTGTAAATGTAAATGTGAATATATTTGCTGGGACCTAGCCAACCAGATGTTGCAATGCCAACCTCAGAGACAATAAACAATGGTGCAGAGCATTCACATGGTCTGCAAAAGTTTGCAGAAAATATCAGAGAATGGAGAAAATAATGTCATTTTTTGCTTTCTGAAAAATCACAGTTGGTGTCTGAGTCATAGTGTAATCCTCCAGGTAAGCATCTGTTTTTGATGATGTACCTGTATCTGATTAGTGCCTTTACTCTGTCACTGATTTCACCATATCCTGATTACCTGTATTCTGTTACTACTCAACCCTGCTAATAGTACAAGACCGGCCTTCGTGAGACTCAACATAAAGGGAAATAAATGTCAAGATGCCAAGATCTTGATAAAAAAATGACAGCCGATATTTGAGTATGACAGAAAACATATCAGACTGTAACGTGTCTTCATCTGTTTGTAGCGTCTAGAAGAAGCCCTGAAATACTTCAACTACGGCTTCACGCTGGTCTTTGTGATTGAGGCCATCCTGAAACTGGTCGCCTTCGGCTTCAGGAGGTTTTTCAAAGAGAGGTGAGGCGCTTCCCGTGGATGAGAAATTATGTGGAAAAGCATGGAACTGTCTTCACATTCAGCATGAAAGTGCTTTATTGGTAGAACCGTTCCAGGCTCAGACAATCATATATAAAGGAAAAAACAACAATGCAACAATGCAGATATGAATCTAAGGTCGGACATCACCACAGAACATGTTCGTGCTGTAGTTTGTAAGCCTGTGTACTGTTGTCTTTCTCTCCCTTTCTATTTCTGTTTGTCTCTCAGGTGGAATCAGCTGGACTTGGCCATTGTTCTGCTGTCTGTTATGGGCATTACCCTTGAGGAGATTGACCTGAATGCCTCATTACCCATTAACCCAACCATCATTCGCATCATGAGAGTACTTCGCATTGCCAGAGGTACAGGGTGGCGAGAAAACACAATCGCACACACTGCTGAAACAAGACGTAGCTAAATAATTCAAGGACTGGAAATGGGGACGAGAAGAAAAGTGAATAAAAGAGTTGCGAAAACAATTTTCCCTTTTTTTTTCAGTGTTGAAGCTGCTGAAGATGGCCACAGGAATGAGAGCATTGTTGGACACGGTAGTCCAGGCTTTACCCCAGGTTGGTGCCTGTGTGAAGTCGGAATGCAGTTACTGGTTCTTTGTTGCTATAGTAGGCATATATACCCAGAATTACTTCTGTTTTTTTTTCAGGTTGGGAATCTGGGTCTCCTCTTCATGCTGCTCTTCTTCATTTATGCCGCTCTGGGAGTGGAGCTCTTTGGAAAACTCGGTCAGTTGCTCCGCCTTACCTGATGTCTCTCCCTGAGGTCATGCAGAATGCACTTAATGAAGTAATTACTGTCATTCTTATTTTTCCCAGAATGCTCAGAGGAGAATCCGTGCGAAGGTTTGAGCAGACACGCTACGTTTGAGAACTTCGGCATGGCGTTCCTCACCTTGTTCCGAGTCTCTACCGGAGACAACTGGAACGGAATCATGAAGGTAGTAGCTACTTTCTTTTTGCTACACTTTTCAAATATAATTATGCAATTACATGTCGTCACTGTCGGAACAAAACCTTGCATCTCCATTTTTGTCATTTTTTTTTAATTGAGTCAAAAATTCAGGATGTATTGGCAGAATTTCTCCATTATCTTCCATTAGAAGTTAACAGTGTTATCCTTCTCCTGTAAAGTTATATTTTTGGAGATACAAGATTTTGTTCCAACAGTTAAATAGTAAGATATGCAGTTAATTAGATTTGAATTCCGGTATCAACACATTCAAGTGTGAACTTCTTCAGTGCCATGCAGTGACAAAATATGTAAAGGATGTTGTTTCTTTCTGAGACTTCAAATCATAAAAACATTTCTACTTACAAAAACAAATGTGGTCTCAATTTAAAGAACTGAATCCAGGGCCAGACCAATATAACGGTTGGCTGGTAATATCGGCTGATACTGACAACTCTTGGTTTTATTGGTATCAGTGAAAATATTGTGAAAACAAAAATTACAACTTTTTCGGTTGCACAGTTGCCGACATTCAAACTTCAAACTTGCAATCCCCCAAGAATAAGTGTCTCCCCTTAATTAACTACAGTCATATGCAAAAGTTTAGGTGCCCTTGGTCACATGACATGTTTTGTTGATTTTCTAAGTGAAAATAAGTGAAAACGTCCTCCACAGAGGAAACACTTCTGCACATTTTAATGTACAATTACGGTTTATTTGCTGAATTCAACAAATTGGGGAAAAATAAAATGTTATTTGTGCATTTTACATAAAAAAAAAAAATTGTGAACTAAAATTTGCAGAAAATGACAAAACTTAGGCTTGGTTTCCTGTAGAGGATGTGTAAACGTATTTTTGACTTCAACAAAAAAAAATCAACAAAAGATATAATTTTAGCGACGGTGCTCAAACTTTTTCATATGACTGTATTTAATAGCAGTACAGACTAAACTAGTGGATCTAGTGGAAAATACCTTGAAAATGAAACAAAAACATAAATGGTATTTAAACTGAGCCTTTAGCATTGCAATATCATGCTATAAACACAAAACAATTTTGTTTGAAGAGAACTGATGAAAAACAAGAGAAAAAAGGTAAACATTCTGGGAAGCTCCACCCCCAGTGCTACAATATTAATGAGTTTAAGAAGAGTGACAGCTGAGAGTCAGTAAAACGCTGTTTAACTCAAACTATTTAAGTAAAATCTAAAATATAAATATAGTATTACATCAGTGACCTACAAGTGAGTAATAATATCAGATTCCATGCTTCTCTAATCACCAGCGATAAACAGGACTTCTGAGAGTTATCTGGCTAACAGCTTTAGGGAACTCTGATCCTCCACGCAGCGAGGAAAGCCTGTGGCATTTGTGTATCTGTTTAGTATTCCAGTTAGCTGTTAATGAGCGAGACAGTTTCCTGAAAAGCGGAGCTTTCCTCTGACACCGGTGAGATCCGCAGTATAATTAGGGACACGCTGCAGCTGTGAGATTAATGAATTCGTTATGCAACGTGGTCATGTGTGTTCTAGGACACTCTGCGGGAGTGTAAGAGCGGAGACCGCTGCTTGAGTTACCTGCCGCTGGTGTCCCCGCTGTACTTTGTGACGTTCGTCCTGGTGGCTCAGTTCGTGCTGGTGAACGTGGTGGTGGCTGTGCTCATGAAGCATCTAGAAGAAAGCAACAAAGAGGCGGAGGCAGAGGCAGAGATGGAGGCGGAACTGCTGGAGGAGCTGCAGGCAGGTCGGCGGCAGAGCACTGCCTCTGTGGGCGGAGTTTCTGGGCCAGAGAGTAAAGCTGTGGCCGTAGGTTCACAGTGTCCTGCACCTGAACAGGTAGTAATTTAATGATGCCACACGTTTCCATTCAGTCGAAAAAAAGTCATTTGACATACTTTTTCTATCAGGGTTCTCTCACTGCAATACCCAGCGTGGATTACATTACTCAGATATACCGCTATATCATACTGCCATTGGGAATCCCTGTGGTGTTAACCAATCCTCACTGCTAGCCTAGGCCAGGGGTCGACAACCCAAATGTTAAGAAGAGCCATTTTATCCGTGCAATAAAAATCAAACCACCTTGGGAGCCACAACAGTTTATGTCCGTTTTAACATCTTGCCTGTAAATATGTCTCAGTATGTGCTAATGCGCTAGTATAGGCTAAAAATATAATATAATCGAAAACGCAGACTTACTTTGCTCTGCTTTAAGCTTTAGCTCAGCTATAGTTGCTTTTCTCGCATCTCCGGCAGGAAACTTTTCCACAAAATGTCTCTCAACGTTCGAACTTTTACGAGGCTGAAGTCACTTCTCATTCGCCAGCTTCTTATTAGAATTTTCCCATTCCACCTTAAATGGTGCCTGAGGTGCCAGAATGTAAGTGCTGCACCGTTTAAGGTGGAACAGAAAAATTTGAACAAGAAGCTGGAGAACGAGAAGCGACTTCAGCTTCGTGACTTTTTATGAGTTGACATTTTCTCACTGCAGATTAAACATATCAGGAAACCAGCTAGACTGATTATAAATGCAAATAAGTCCATTCGTCTCCAAAGTATCGATGTTCGTCTTAAATCTTTCTCTGTGACATTTCTTTAGCTACTAACTAGGTGAGATTGTTGTCTGTGTTGCTATGGTGACCAGCGGTCTGGGCACCCACCTTCAGGATTAAAGGGTGAATTAGCAGTTCTACATTAACTCCAGCGTTTAAAACCATTTATTGTTAAATTGTGTTCAGCAGAGCTTTATTTTACTATTTAAAGGATTTTATTTTACCTAAAAAAAACTGTATTTCTGCTGTGGAGCCGCAACAGGGCAGTAAAAGAGCCGCATGTCGCCGACCCCTGGACTAGACACTCATCTATAGGCTGATAAATACAACCAAGCTAGCATTAGTGTAACTCCTAGCTCAGTTGCATCAAACCCAACAGCTGTGTCTTTATTCATTGGAAAGAAGAAGCAAGTTTATACCTTTTCAGCCAGAGTAAAGAAGCCAAACTGATGAAAGGTATTTACATATCCAGGGGCTACTTGCTAACTTTAGCTTTTAGCTTGTTACCCTTCTCATCTGACAAGACATTTCTCTTTTTTGAGTAATCCATTCTCTCCATTGGAAAGATGATTTGAAGGCTTTGCTACAGTTACACAGCTGCAATACGATATTTGGTCTCCTAGCATCAAATTTAGCTAGTGCCTTCCTTCTGCTTTATCCAGCCAGCGAAACAAAAGGATTTCAAAATGGCCTTCACTCAGAAATCCACCCAAAGCAGTTGTAATTTGTCCAAAGTTCCTCCTGCCTTCAAGGTACATCACCAGAAGTCAGTTTTCTTAGCCTTTCTTGCTCTGCAGCACCACCGTAGGATGCAGTCAGGCAAGTTTACACCAGTAATGGCCTTCAACGTGCTTAAATTTGCAGTTGCAATTCGTGTCTGCATATATTCAACCCCTGTTTGTTTTATGGATTTGTGGATGCAGAGAACCAGAAGCTTCATTTTAAATCAGGGAATAGACAACAATCACCAAAAGGTCCTACTGACCATCTTTACCATACTCAAGACTCATCTCCTTCTATTGTGTAATGTAGGCTGAGGAAACCTTTAATGTCTAATGCATAATCATTACATTTCCAGCGAGATGACCCTCACAATGGCAACCTGCTCTCGGTTGGGAAGACTTCCATATCAAGGATGCTGTCTTTGCCCAATGACAGCTACATGTTCTACCCCATTAAGCCTGGACACAGGGCCGCTGATCAACCCATCTCCAAACAGCAGTCCATTGACCGGAGTACTCTAGCAGGTGACATGATAATTAATCATGCAGTGATTGAATGAGGCCTAGCATTGTTCCCATGGTGTCCACCAAGGGTTTCAATTTCAGGACTGGTGATTTCCCTGCTCAGACATTCATCATTCGAGGCATCTGTTAATTGCTGGGGGTTTACAGAGTAAGACATTCTACCAGACATTTTTCATGTCAACACGTCACAATTTTTTTTCCTCCAACATTTCAACAACATGTTGCTCACAGTTTTTGATTTTTGAGTATATAATATTTTTGTGTGTGAACAAATTAATGTTAATGTGGCAACAGATACACATTACAATGTTAACATAGGTTTTTATTTAGTTTTATTTAGTGGGTTTTTATTCGAGGTAGAGCTCCAGTGGCTGCCTATACAGCCTGTAATTTAAAAAAAACTATAGAAAACCACTTGCAAAACAATGTTCACACTCTGCTAATGAGCTCCGAACAAACATATTTAACCTCTTAAATGGCCAGGTCCCATCGGCAGGCCCAAAGTTTGTACTATAACTACTATAACCTAATAGATCATCCAGTTTGCATTGGAGCCCCTGTAGTTATTGAATGAGAAGCCCTAGTATGTAATAAGCCTGGGATTTCAAGGTTTAGCTAGAAAAAATTCTAACATATTGTGGATTCAAATGACTCTCTTTTAATAGAATGACTCCTGTGTATTTGAACAGGGAAATCACATTGGCCCTTATACATCAAAGTTGCGTACAATCAGATCAGATCGTAAAACAACCGCATGTGAACTTTACCGACAGTTTTGTTACTCATCGTCTTTGCTGTATCTCACCAGACTCAGGAGTGTGTGTAAATTTGACCATAGTAGTTTAACGACTTTTAAAAATGCTTGATTTGCAGTTAACCAACCAAAACTATTATCAATATCATCTATAATACCAGTAATAAGAGTAAAAATAGAAAAGAACAATAATAATTTGTGCACATGACTATCCAGTATCCAAGCTTGTACTTATGTACTTACTTTCCATGCACATTGGTGTAAACAAATGCTGCAACTATTCCAACTCCATTTAAAGAGATATTACACTATGCTTTTGTTTTATACTACTGACTCCGCCCACAAAACAAACAATACAAAACACAGCTAGTGCAGAAGCATCTCATACGCTGCAATAATATAGCATTTAAATATGCTATTTTGGGAAAATAATCACAGTTCACAGTCACATGATTAAACTGTCTTAAAAAAATAAGACGTTATGTTTTTTTTAACATTTTCTTTTTTCCAGTTGGAGTTTTAACACTATAAAGTTTAGTCAGTAGGGGGAGCAGTGGACTCGCTGCTTAATCTCAAATTCCGCCTGCAACTATACCATTGTCTCTTGAGCCACTGAATGCTGTTGTTTTATTGGCTCCCTCCATCTGACTGAATTTGGGCATGTGTCTTGTACATGTAAATGGAGTGCAGGTAGGCAGCACTTGATTTCACGCACTGAGGCTGATCCATCATTTGCACTCAAATCTCTGTTTGTTTCTATGTTGTAAAATCGACAGTCTTTACAGTTTTTACACAACTTTGATGAATAAGGTCCAATACGCTGAACGCCGGCCCTCCAAGACCAGTAATGAGTTGTCTGTATGATACCTCCGTAGAAACGTTCATGTTAAGAAAAACACAGAGACACTTTTAAGTTTGAGTCATTATTATTCGTTTTTCTAGGCTCTTCTCTCTCGGTGAGCTCTCAGCCGTGTGAACGGGGATCCCTACTACAGGATCCAAGGGCAAAACCACAAACAGCCTCTATCTCTCACTTAGAGTCACTACCCCAGCATCGCACCAGTAGACACAACTCCCTCAGGATGCTTCAAAGACAGGTACGCTGAAGTTGTATGGCTTTATGGCCGATGTGATTTGGTAATTATGTGATCCTGATGGCAACCGTGTTCTGTACTACAGGAGGCAATAAAGAGCGATTCTGTTGATTCGGCCCACCCCGGCTCCAGAGACAACCTACTTTTGCACTGCTCCGACGACCTTCTGCATCTCAAAGTGCCCAGCATTCCCCTGACGGGAGGCTCCGCCCCCTGCACTCCTCAGGCCACGCCCCCTCTCCTCCCTCGCAGCCGGACAGCCAGCGTACAAACGAGCAGACAAGTGTACAGCCAGCGCAGCATTCCCAGCCGCAAGCCTGCGCACAGCCAACCAACACAAACGCTAACTATAGACATGCATGCGCTATCCAACACTGACGAGGCTGACGAAGAGGTGCGGCGAATCATATCCTCCGTGCACAGGAAAGACTCCCCCCAGCGGATCAAACGTAGCCACACCTTATCCCCTTATGTCGCAGCCCCTAGCCAATCACAGAACTCACAGCAGAGTGACAGGGGAGCGCACCAGCAGGGCTCTAGAGGCGGTAACCTGAGGAAATACTACAGCGTGGACGCGCACGGCCTCCTCACCCAGCCCAGCTGCCCTCGCCGGCACTCGACGCACGGCGAGGAGTTTCAGCAGCAGCCAGCGGCTGAGCAAAGTAGGCCGTCCTGTCAAATGCGCGGCAGATCGGCATCTCCGGCGCCCCGAAAGGAGAAAATGAGTCCGCCTTGCATTTCTATAGACCCGCCCACTGACTCGGAGATTCCCTCTCCTCCAACCTCCAATAAGGAGAGCAGCACAGTCCTGAGGAGGCGGGCGCCGTCGTTTGAGTCGGCCCTCACGCAGGAGTCTTTGGATCTTCCTGATAGTCCACCAGTCACAAAGCCCCTCCCACCACTAGAACCTCATTCGGAACCTCGTTCGTCAGGCCGCCTGCCCCTCCCCCAGTTTTCTTTCGACCAATCGGACGTGAGCTCCCTGAGCAGTCTGTCGGAGCTGCTATCGGACAGCGACCAGTCCTCACACTCCTTCCCTCTCGAGGCCCAGTCCGAGAGCGTGGGCCCTGTCGGGAGCGGTGTGGCTCGTAGCTCTTTCAGGAAGAGGGGGCTGGTCAGAATGCTCAGCTCTAGGGATTCAGCAAACCCAGATTCTGTTGCCTAGGCAACCAAAACCGTAAGGCTTTTGACGATGCACCCATCAGGTAGGAATTCCGAGGGGGAACAAAAAAAAAAAAACAGTGAGGTCACGAGTTATGCAATGAACAGAACTGAAATCCTTCCTAATCATATTGATTAGGAATACGGGAGTGTTGTTGATCTAAACAACTGAAGTTTTATGTATGTTTGAACCTCTTGAACCTTATAAACTCGCGCCATAATCTTGCCCCTCACGGTGCAGGTCTAAAATAGCAGGAGTGATGTACCTGTTATCATCAAACTATTGTGATACTAAATAGCAACCCTTAAATAATTCATATATTTTAGTTACCATTAGAACCCTATATTATGACATGGTTGTTCTAGAACCCTATCCTGGATCTAAGGAGAATGCTAGCTTAGTTTAAGGTGTTAAAACCTGAACTACGTGTTTCAATGTGGAAGTAGGTTCAATGTTTTTTGTTTTTTCTGGTGTATTAATAGAAGGGGCGATGCTGATGCTGACATATTGTTGTCAAAAGCTCGAATCTTAAACGCGGTGCATGGCAGAATTATAAGGACTGTATGGGTGAGTGAAATACGATGGTTATTGCAGACTATATGAAGTAATATATTTATTGAACGCAGGGATCGGCCTATTGTATTTTTTTATAAAAGGTCAGTGTTTTGCACATGGATCGAGAAGAAGCATACTCAAAGACTTTTGTTCGTTTTCTCTGGCAGTTTCTACGAAATATATTTAGAGTAAACAAACGAGCACTTCTGCTACAGGATTTTTCAGATTTTTTCATGGCACCTGAGATTTCTCACTGCAGTGATAAAGCATGTGAATGCAGGCTTAAATGCTTATTCAGTTACTGCTTTGACGAACAGCTCTGCCAGTCGAGAAATGAAGGCGGGGTCTGATATCTCTCAAAATGTACGTTCACTTGGGCACGCTCCAAAGCCATACCAGTTGCTGTTATGTTCTTACACTGTTATTTCATTGTGTTCATGATGAGAGAGCGCCGTTCTCCTTACAGTCCTGATTGTTACTCATGCAGCAACAGTTAAAGGGGAATTCCGTTAGTCGTTCTGTATTTCTGCATAGTTTAGTCAAACAGTCATTCAGTCATTAAGATTTCTTTACAGTGGTGGTGATGGGAACCAGTGGTCACTATGGCTACGATCACACACCAGGTAAAAGTGGCCCAAACCTGATTTTCTCACCAAATCCGATTTTTTTGTTTGGCTGTTCACATTATCTTTTAAATGTGATCTGTATGCGACTTCAGTCTGAACAGATCAGCTCGTAAATTGATCCGCATGCGCAAAAGAGCAGTGCTTCACGTTGCTTCGCGTGGCTCGTCCAGAGGTAAACAATGGCTTCCAACGAACGGCAGTCGCTCCCAGAGCTTTCAGTTTCATCTTCTCCAGCAACACAGGAGCCAACTTGAAGCTTCACTGACTGACAGCTGGGCTCATCACCCAGAATGTGTTGGAGCTCGCTGTAAAAAGGACACGTTATTCTGCCACGGTCACTTCTTTGGTTCACGTCCTGCGATTCTTTTAACTTTGCTTTCAGACTTTTAACTGTTCTTTGACGCCGCAGCCTCGTTCTCCTACAGCCGCATTCGGCTATTTCTTTCAAAATCTCTTTGAACATGGAGGGTTTTGGATGAGTCTCTTCTAATTTTTGTACAAAAATATCACCCCAAATGTTTATGAGTCTCAGCAGCACGAAATTATGACGTATGTCGAGTTGGACTGACATAAAAGTCACATGAATTCTGATCTGGCTGTTCAGACTGAGTCGCACTGCCGCAGATACGTATCAGATTTCAATACCACATATGAAAGCGTCTCAAATCGGAATTGCAAATGTCAGATTCAGTGTGTTTTTTGCTGTTCACACTGACACACAGATACATATCTGTGTCACATATGAAGAAAAAAATCAGATTTGGGCCACTTTTACCTGCTGTGTAAATGTAGCCTAAGTCTACAACACAGATAAAGCCATTGTATTCACTTCTCAGAGTGACCAGTGACCCTACACAGTTTTTTATGTAATGTTGATGATGGTAAAACATAAAAAAAAAGTTTTCTTTGGGTTCCATTTTGCCTTATAATGTATAATTTCATGCAAAAATCAGAAACCATGCTTCAGTTTATTTAATTTCAAGTCAAAATAGATGTTAAATACGAGTTATTCATTTTGCAGTGTTAGAAAAAAACAACAGGAAATGTATATTTTACTGGAAATTACACTCCAACACTAAGTGTAATATCAAATATTTATATTTGTGCACCTACTTTCACGTTAACTTTTCCAACCTACCAATCTTAAAACCAACCAGCTACAGTTGTTTCCTTCAACAAAAGCCTTTCCAAACACATCACTGACATTATGTTCCCCTTAAAGAGACACTAACATTCACACAAACATCTGTAACTCACTCAACCTTAGCTGCCTTCAGATTTCCTTCTCATGTGCACCTAAAGTGGCTGAAAAAGATATTTTTGAAGATTGTAGACACACGATAATCCACTTCTATACAAGAAGCAGAAAGTCAAAGAAAATAAGTGAGTTCGAAGATTAAAAAAGGTAGAGAAAAAATGGGACTCCTAGCAACCACCTGGAAGACCTGGTAGACACCAAAACTATCCTAATCAGATAAACAGCACACTTTTGTATTTGGGAGAGAGGACAAAATCAAGCTCCTGATCAGGTAGCCATCAAGAAGCTGTTACTGAAAAAAGGAAGATATATTGCAGTAGAACACCAAAACTGGACATGAAGCAAGTTTACATACGTTTTTTCTGAAGAGTTTGAATTTGTAACCAGGATTACTTGGATTATAAACTTGGGTTATATATTTAGTGGACATGCACATATATATATATATATATATATATATATATATATGGGTACAGGGTGATTCAAAAAGATTCATCTGATTTCAAAGCGCCATATTTTTACAACCATGAGGCGCCTATAGGAACCAATCACATACCAATTGAAAGAGGGGGTCATAGAGTTTCTGACTGCCACTGGAAGATGGCTCCCTTCAGTCTGCGAGGAGATGAGACCCCTGAACAGAAAGCGTTCTGCGTTCTCCACTTCAATCAGAGTGAATCCGTCATAACTGTGCAACGTGATTTTCGGCGGCAGTGAAGCTCCAACAGCTCAGAGTGTTCGTCGTTGGCTCTACAACACTGAAGGATCTCCGAAATCGCACTGAAAGAGCTGTGAGTGCAGCGACACCCGACATGCTCAATCAAGTATGGGATGAATTTGACTATGGCGTTGATGTTGTCTGTACAGCTGGAGGAGGTTCATACTGAGCATTTAATAAATTACATAAACTTTATGCTCATTTAAACCATTTACAGTTCACTGCATTGATCTGTAATGATTTACAAGTGAAATAAATCATTTTGAAATCAAAGGAATCTTTTTGAATCACCCTGTATAAATAACTATCATTAAAATCTTAAAGCAATATCTCAGGCATCAGGGTAGCTTTCTGTGAAAGAGTTTTTCAAGGCATTATACTCTTCAGATGTCTGGTTCCTATCACCATCACTGTGAACAATTCTGAGTTGTTCACAATTTCCCATCAAACCACCCTGAATGACTCTGCTTACATCTTATTTTAATTATTTAGAATTTTTGAAAATTCCCCTTTAACTACTCAGAGAGTGTATTGAGTGATGAAACATTTACACTGTTAACACGGAAAAACAGTGATAAAACCGCACTCTGTGATTTATAGTGGTTTTGTTTACATCCGCTTTGTTGTACATAAGCATTTCTTCTTGAGGATAAATCATCGTAGATAACTCAGAGAAATATTTCACCCCATCATGAGCCAATGTTGGTTTTATATCCCATTGTTTACAAAGCAATCAAAGCATACCTGACGTGTTTCTTTGGGTAATTCACTTTGCATCTACAGCTCTGAGAAGTACATTTCTTCCATCAGTTGTTGGCAGGATTGCCTCTTTGTTCTGAAATCACAGAGTGTACCTTTACTTTGAGTGTCGACGTGTACTTTGCACCTCAGTATCTCACTAGCTGTCGTGTCCTGCGGTAGAAAGAGAAAGACATGGAAACCCAAGGGCTTTTAAACACAAATCATGTTATTAATGGTTTATGAAGAGTTAAATGGTGTATGTTAAGAACATTTTTAACGTAACTTCCTGTGTTTTAATATCGAAATCGTGAAAGATCTGTCTAATGAAGTCCTAAAGAAAGCTTGCCTGTACAGGGTTCACTTTGTTGGAATGAATCAAAAACTATCACGCAGCGGTTTGACCCAGAGAGGTGCCTTTGGACTGTTTCATGATAAGATTTCAGGGCAAGAGTGGACTTGGAGATCGTTTATTCAGGCCACTGAAAAACGTTGATAGCGAACGTCAAATTGACTGTTTTTTTTAAAGACAATAAAGTTTATTGAAGAGCATGAAACAGTTCTGTAGTTTTCTGAGAAGAACTGCGAAGAGGATCTTCATTTTGAACAGACTGAAATATGATGGATGCTGTTTGGGATGGGTCAGTTAAGCTACGTTCACATTACAAGCCACATCGCTCAAATCTGATTTTTTTTGCTCAAATCCGATCTCTCTGACAGGATGGTCCACACTGGTTGAGGTGAGTGATTCAAATCTGTCATTAATGTAAACAAACCAGCGTCCTGAAATGAATGAATCACGTGCATCATCAGCACAAACTAACGAGCAGAACGAGCTTCGCTGAGAAGATAATTAACTCTGATCAGCTCTCAGCTTCATTATTAGAGCGAGACGAAGGTGAAAAAGGTGAGATGAGCTGCTTTTCCATTGGCGCTGCTGCCATGGTAACGCTGAACGATGACGCACACGCAGTGGAAAAAAAGCACATGAATTCCGATCTGAGCATCACATTAAGGTCGTGAATCGGACACGTATCCAATCTAGGACCACATATGAAAGTGGCTCAGGTCGGATTTGATAAGATCAGATTTGTGTCCACACAGCTCTGAAAACATCAGATCTGAGTCACATTAGGGCAAAAAATCAGATTTGTGTCACTTCAGCCTGGCAATGTGAACGCAGCCTTCGAATTACATGGACAGTAAGATTGTCCCTCATGTCAACAACGGAAGGTCTTGCACCCCAAACCATACACTGTGAATGACTGCATGAAGTAATGTTGAGAAAAACTATCTAAAGTAGTTGATTTAGGTCAGGCACTGGAAAAGGTCAGTTTCCTGGTGTCAAGCTAGAATGAAAACAGAAACCCAACAGGCAGCTCTGACCTTTAAGCTACCTGCCATTCACTTATAAACATGCTGCATAAACTGCAGTTAAAAGTGGAATTAGGCTACTAACACCCAGAGAAATATGGGTGGCTGGGACACGGATTCTCCTGAAGCCCGGTTCTTCACTTACCCCATACTGCAAAAACTTTACTGTAAACTTTACAGTAATTTACTGGCAGATGAATTATAGTTAATGTAAAGAACACTGAAGATTTACATGTAAAATTGCAGTAATTAACTGGTAGTGTTGAATTTAACTGTTGAGGTTTTGTTTATATACAGCACCACTGCTCCTATTTGCAGAATAACAATGTAATTACAATAATATATAACCCTATTATATATACCTTTACTGATGAGTTCTAGGAAAGTATATTTTTGAAGTCAAGTATATCTATTTAAAGCCAACAGTATTACAACAAAGTTAAACTGGTTAGCAAGCACACCTTACATATAAGACCTTTTACCAGTTACATGCTTCTCCCAGTGTTTTTAATAAAACTCTATGGTGCAAACAAATTAACTACCCAAAACATGTTCGGAATAACAAAATGTGTAATGCATTTAAAAACATCTTTAGGGTCAGAAAAACAAAACACCATTATGAAATGAATTGGAAATGAAGAAACTGACAAAAGCTCTGTGAATAACAAAAGGGACATGGGGCAGCTCTGCCTGCGGTGCTACAGAACTTAGAGACGTCCTGCTCAAGAGTGCACAAATTACTGACCACGTTTCCAATATGCTCTGCAAATAAGAGTTAATTAGTGCAAAATCTGCCGTTTTAACCACTTTGACGAGTTTCAGGTTGCAGGAATGCAGCGCATTATGGCAGCATTTCTGCTGTTAATGTACAGCATTTTGTAATGAATGCAATAAAAGTAACAAGCTAGTCAAAACAGCCACGAACTACAAATTATTAATTTTTCAGTGTCAGAAAAAAGCAGGAAACATAACACAAACAGAAAATGACACGTAAGGATTACCAAGTGATTTTGGTCCAAATATGTTTGAAAACTCAAACAGCCTATGTAGAATTTTTACTTCCATTCTGAAGATGCTTAGAAAATAATTCCAAGTTGTTGAAAAAAGTCTTGGCTGATATGATAGCAGGCCTTTTTAAGTAGTACTTTCATTCATGCCTCCATTCATTAATTCATTCATTCTCTTTGGTTCTCTACTATGAGATCCCTGTAAAAGCTGGGAGTGTGGAATATTACATAATTGGCTAATTTGTTGCAACTGAATTGAATGAAACAAGGAATTCTGGATGGGTTCTGGATGGGAATTCTGGATTCCACAACTGGGGTGCCATTTAATCTGCTGTAACTCTTAACAGTGAAATTTTATGATTTATCATATTTCAATACTGCCCTGCGATGGACTGGCGACCTGTCCAGGGTGTATCCTGCCTTCCGCCCAATGACAGCTGGGATAGGCTCCAGCACCCCACCGTGACCCAAAAGGATAAGCGGTTTAGATGATGTATGTATGTATTTTTCAATACTGAGCCAAAGTAAACATGTATTTGTCTTTGTAAACAAGGTTTAAAGGTTTACGGTGGCTTAAATGTCTTAGTTTAGGTTTGAAAATAAAAAGGTAACTTTTTTTAGCATAGAATTAGCAAATCCACAAAAAGAGGATAACTAGCATCCACGCTAATGGCATCGGGATATTAAGGACATTATAATGAGTTATAACTTATTTTTTTAATGAATGACGTACTTTAAATCCATAAATCGGGTATCAAGGTTAAGCTTTCGAAGTAACTTCCTCAATCAGTATCACATTGTCTCTGAAAATAAAGCAAAAAGAAAAAAGAGAACTTACTTTTCTTCTATATGAGCTTCTATAGACGCGAATTCCTGTCGAACATGTGACTCGTAGAATATTCCAGATGTTTCATAGAGATGAATGTGGGACTCATACAGTATTTTTCATGACTTTTAATGGATGATTCATGGAAAACAGTGTTTCAAGCCTGAGATACTGACTGGATTAACGTTTTGCTGGTTGCTAGAGACGTGAAGGACGTGTGAAATGACTCTAACATCACATACATGCTTTCTAACACTGAGCAACACTCAGATAATAAAAGCTTCTCGAATGTGTTTAACAAGAATTTCACGGATTTTAATCTGAAAGTTTGAGATTTACAACACCACCTCTAGACATTATCCAAAAAGAAGCTCTTGCATAATTTTGGTTTTTAAATAATTAATCCAAAGCCGAGTTGAACTCAAATGGACTCGTCAGACAAACTTCACCCTTCAAATGTAATGTAGTGATTTCCTATGGAAGCCGGTTTGTAGTGCAGTAAGAGATCAACACCACACAGACACAGTCTATGTTTTTAGTGCACAAACTGCAGGAGCCACATGTTCTCAGTACTGGTGTTCTCTGGTGTTCTGCTGACACCTGGTGGTCGAGGTTCCACAGTCAACCTGCTGTTTGTCAGGGGATGGAAAGCTTCCCTTTGAAATGTGTTTTCAAGCAGGACATACATGGCCTAGATAAACCTGTAATGAGCAATACAGACTAAAGAGTTATTATATTTGTCCAGTAATGTGGAGTTGAAAAAGAAACACACCTCCCTGGTCAAGTGATGTGTTTTGTTGATTTTCTAAATAAAGTTGCACATCATCTACAGAAAACACACTTAAATATGGCATTTTCTGTTATTTTCCTGCACAGTTTCTATTTATTTGCAGAGTTAAACATGCAAAAAACATAAAATACAAAATGTGTCATAACTTTTGCACAGGCCATATTTTATGTTGTATTTTTCCCCAATATATTAAATTCAGCAAATAAATAGTAACAGTGTATTAAAATGTGCTGAAGTGTGCATGTTCACTTATTTACACTTAGAAACTCAACAAAACATGAATTATTCTGAATAATCTCCATAATGAAGCTCAAATGTTTTATCTCATATATATGAACACATCCAAATTTGAAGTCATGTTTATCTGTAGCGTTATTGTCATCTTTAAAAGTGCCTGTGTTTTCTTATGTGATGATGTTTCTTAATGTTTTGTTTTTTCATCTTAAAACATTTTAAGTCCTACAGGCTGCCACCTTGTTTTTTTTTCCAGAAGAATCTGTAACTACGAAACTGTAAAATTAATTTTGTGCTTCTCCCCAACCGTCTCAGAGGAGCCGCAGTATCAGCCCAACAGTCTACAGTATCAGCTGTGAATGATGGTGTAATTATGATAATTAATGAAACTACGTCAGTTCATCGTCTAATGGAATAAGACTGTATTTACAGTGTCCCCCACAGTTACCGGCACTCTGCAAAGATGAGGACGAAATGGACATCAAAAGATGCCTACTATATATATATATATATATATATATATATACATATACATATATATATATGTTGCTGTTGGAAGAAAACCTCATATCTCCAAAATTGTAACTTTACAGGAGAAAGAAAAAACCCACTTTACTTTTAATGGAAGTCAATGTAACCAGACTTTTTCCCAAGTCATTTTGGGCCGTTTCTTGTGTTCCGTTCTTCATGAAATTTACATACAGTGTAAAGGACAACAGACATTTTCAAATTATGTCACGACAAAAATGGAGATACAAGGTTTTGTTGCGGAAACAGCGAAATAAGTTTGGGCAGTTATTCTGTTATTATGTCTCATTAAGATGATACCGACTTGACTGTACGGATAGTGTTTGTCCAGAATATCCTGTTTTCTGGATCAGGAGGCTTCTTAAGGGTCACGGTTCGTCTGATTGTATCCATCCAACTTTAATAATAACTTCTTGTCTTTTCCAAATGATTCTTCTCATAATACGTCCAAAATAAGAGTCATCTGGGCTTCGAGCGAGAGGTGAGTCAAGCTTCCATTTGTTTTCTTTGCCATCCAAGTCTTCACCAACCAAAGCATCAACTTTTTCATGTTCCACTCTTTTACTGTCTTTTACTGTCCACATCCATAAAGAGGACCACAGCCTGGACAGTTCTGATCTGTGTAGTACGACAGCGTTTTAGGGCCACTGTTAAAAAAAAAATAAAAATAGTAGACTTTGAGAATAAAGTCGTAGTATTTCGAGAAAAAAAGTCATAATATTTCAAGCAAAAGTCGTAGAATTACGACATTAAAGTGGCATTAATACCAGGAAAGGTCGCAGTATTGTGGCCAAAGGCCTCATGTTAACATGAGGGTCGCTGAGTTGGTGGAGTTCTACTTTCATATCGATTCACCCATAAAGAAACAGTCAGTCTCCCTGTCTCTCCTGCACATCAGCACCAGCCTGTTATAGTATAAGAACCGGCTGAAACGGCTGAGCAGGGAACTGTGTTTATGTAGAATAAAGACCCAGACTCAGAGGAAACTGTCTGTCTGTGTTGTTGAAGGAGAATCGCAGGCAGGGTCGTCTACACGGCTATCGGGGGCTACATCTCCACACCATTCAAAGAGGGCATGAAGTTTCTCAGACAGTGAGAATGATGATCAAAATGATCCACAGAGAGACAGGAGAGAGTGGAGCTCCGGCGCCAGTACAGCAACCGAGACCCCAACGCATTATGGCAGCCCCCTACAGTTAGCCCACTTTATCCTCCAAATATTATGACTTTAACCTCGAAATATTATGACTTTTTTTCTCAAAATAGTACAAATTTATTCTCAAAGTCTATATTTTTATTTTTAATAACAGTGGCCCTAAAATGTCGTAGTGTAGAGACCCCTCTGTTGCATTAAGACCACCCTTATGCACAATCGTCCGCTCTTCTCTGATGCAAGTTTAAGCTGGAGGCTTCTTTCCTCAGGTAGGGGTGTAACATAGTGGGGCTAGATGTTCTTTTTTGTGCTGTGAAAAACAAACCTGTCTGCTGTTCCAGTCTGAATCCCTTAACTGTGCGTAGGTTTATGTATCATCATCCACTAAGTGCTCAAATCAAGCACGAATGCGGTTTAGCTTTACAGTAAATGGACACTGTTCTTAGCCAGAACGTTACCCCCAATTTTCCCCTACAAGACCTCCACAAGACCAGGTGTTGTGCAAGATTTTCGTCCATAAGAACAGCTTTAAATATCAAATCATAATAAATTATCATCCATTTCTGACTGCAAAAACAAATGTGGTATTGACTGAAAGGTAGATGGACATTTTCAGTGTGAGACATAAACGATATACATTATTGCGACTTTAAAGCCTTAATACCTAAGACTGTTCTGTAGATCCAGCCCGGGGATCCCTGTTATGGATATTTTCTTACATACAGCATATTTCCAGCAACTACCAGCAAAAGCAGGAAACACTCAGGAACGTCCGAGTGGTCCCCAGGGTCGGGATGAAGAATGCTTGACTGAAGATTTCATGCTCAGATTGAGCTGAAAGTTAAACAGACTCAGTGAAACGGAAACAGACGGAGTCTCTGAAAGTATCTTTATTTCGTCGGGACTGCGTCGAGCATTTCCCTCCGTCTCTCAGCAGCTCTGACGCTAAGACCCTTATGTATAAGTGGAAAGTTCTACAAGCCCGCTGACTTGTCTTATCATGCAGTAAGACTGAGGACACGAGTGCCGACTCGCACACACACACTCTCTCTGTCTCACACACTCAGATACAGCCGTTTACAGTAAACAGATTGTTGAGATGCTTTCACTAGGACTCTCACTAGGAATGTAGGTTCTGACCAGTGGATACAAACATGCAGTCACTGGCTGTGAAGTCGCCTCCCTGTACACTCTGTTAGTACAAAAGGATCCACACCGACTCCCGTCCCTCCAGCTTATTCCTGCTTCCATTGGCTAATAAACTGTACTTTACATTTTCACGCCTTAATTTCATCTCGTGGGGCCAGACGTGAACACGTAACAAGAACATCTGGGGACCGCCATGAGAAAAATGGGCCAAAATATGGGTTGGAATATCAAGGAAGCCTGTTTCCGCCATTTGCAAGAAGAAAGGGCCACATACTATATCATAATAGATATAATAAAAAGAATAAAAATACATAATAATAGATAGATGATATCTATAATAATAAGATAACAATAATATAGTTTCTCTAATTTAGTGTCTCACAATACTGAGAAAGTCATTCAAATCATTCTTATGAGATACTAAGAAATAACTGAGATACTAAATTAGAATCTAACCTGGCATAGTAAGTCATTATTATGAGATATAAAGTCAATATTATAAATCAGGATCTTATAATACAACAGCAAGTCATATTTATGAAATATTAAGTCATAATTATGAGATACTCTTGGAATTATGAGATATTAAGTCATAATTATGAGATACTAAGTCATCAATATGATGCTAATTCATAACTACGTAGCAGGGTTATTATGAAATAGCTTGTCATAATTGTGACATCAAGTCGAAATTATGAGATTGTAAGTCATCATCATGAGGTTTTAAGTCATAATCATGAGATACTAAGTCAAACTTATGAGATTGTAAGTCATCATTATGAGATTTTAAGTCATAATTATGAAATACTAAGTCATAATTATGAGATACTAAGTCAAATTAATGAGACTGCAAGTCAAAATTATGAGATACCAAGTCATCATTATGATACTAATTCATAACTATGTAACAGGATTATTATGTAATAGCTTGTCATAATTATGACATCATATCTCAAAATATCAGAATTGTGAGATAGTAAGTCATGATTATGAGATGCTATGTCATAAATATGACATACTAAGTCGTAACCATAGGAAACTTTCTCTTTATTATGGTTTACTAATTGGCTGTATTGCAGTGGCAGAAACAGGCTTCCACAGCACCTCGTGAGGGCCAAGCTGTCAGTAGGGGGCGATGGTGCGCTCGTCAACATTATCCGTGAACAACAAGCCATTAGCCCTTGGGTGTAGCTTAAGTTAGCATGGCTGAAAAGTTCCCCAGAACGCTCACATTAAGCAAGTATTTAGATGTTTGTTGCATGTGCGGAGAACAAATTACATGAGATAAAAATAAACATTCGCTATCGGCAAAGAGAAATAGTTCCGTTAGCTGACACTAGCGTTTCACTAGCTAGCTTATTTTGCTTGTGTTATCCATATCAACTGTACTTATCGATTGGACTGGAGAGAAGTTGGGGCAGGCTATAGAGGGGGCATCTGCTTGTTTGCGAAGGATTTGTCCCTGATGTGCAATCTCGAGATCACGTCTGGCCCCACAAGATCTTTATTTAAGCTAACAAAGCACTAAATTCTCATAACAAACCCGATTTGATGACAAAAATCACTGCAGCTGTTACAATGATGTTTCATTGTTCCACTGAGTCTATTTATCACTACTGTTATTGTAACAAATGCATCACTAATATACAGTCTGACATTCTTCAAAATGAATACCAAATAAGTCATTTGGAATTTTGGCAATATGCGTGTTAAGAGTATCTCAGAATAAATAAATAACAAGGTACATAAAGAAATACATAAATAGCACATTGTGATTGGCAATACTTTTCCTTCGTGCCCTCTTAACTCATAAACTTATAAAACATCTGGAAAGCAACTAAAGAAATACACCAGAAAAGGTTCGCATTTGCTGTTTAGCCAGGCTACATTTTTCCTTTATGCTGTTTTTACATTTGTAATGCATTCATGAGGGATAAGTAGTAGCGTTCCCACCCCTGCTAAAACGTGAAACTTCGTAATTAGGGGTGTAAAAATGCACCGATTATTTTTTTGAATGCTAGAATAAATTGTAATAGTATGTAGTACTGCTCAATGAAGTTTTGCGCTTATTTTCTGGGTCTTTTCAGGCTGTTTTTCAAAAAAAATGATTTTGTGATTTTTTCATGACTGGTTTGTTACATAAAGATTTACACCCCTAATTACAATAATTACTAAAGAAGCCAAACCCCTCTTCTGCATTCCTTCTCCTCATTGGCTGTAGTTTAAAAAGCTGGTGGGATCTGGTACCCAGGTGGGCGGGTCTCCACGGTTTCAATGAGCGGCGGGCTCTGGTAGGCATTGTTGACGGGGATGGTGGTCTGGCCGGTCACGTCATTGGGTGGATAGGGCTGTTTGGGGGCCTGGCTGGCCACGTGCTCGGTGCTGAAGAGCGTCATGTCGGTTCCCAGCAGGAACTTCTGCACGGCGCACGCCGTCAGGGCCGCCTAGTCATATTAACCACATTAGTATGATTAATTTGTTAGCAAAACTATCCTGGAAATTCAGTAACCTAACACAACAGGCAGATTACACAGCATTTCAGTTAGTTATAATAACTATATGTTAGTTATAATAGTTATAGACCTTGAATAGTTTAATGAAAAAATCGAATTTATAAAACTTTCCCCTTTTCTTGAATAAAATCAACCAGCCAAAATAGCGCCTGAAGTTTGCTTCTTTAATTTTCTACTGGAGCTACGAGGCTGAAGCTGCAATAGACGTGTGCAGTTTTCATGCCTCGTGAAACAGGTGTGAGCAACTCTGGAGCAAAAGAATGACGACAGATAAAAAACTTCAGTTTTGGTGCAGTTTGACGTGAGCTAACGTGCTTGGCATGGCAGTAAAATCATAAACGTGAACATAATTATATCAGATAATTATATACTTGCAACAGAATAGTGCTACACACTGATCTGTAGCAAAAATATATAGATAACTGATGTGGTTGACAAAAGTGGGGTGACTTGGGTGCAGCTGCAGTTAGCCAAGCAGCTAACAGAGCAGACAGCAAGCTGACTAGCTTGCCTAGCATAAATGGTGACCTAAATTATATCAGATAATTCTGTACTTTTTAAAGCATTTTGTTGCATATTGATCTGTAGCAAAAAAGATACTAGTAGATAACTAGTGTGCAGCTGCAGTTAGCCATGGAGCTAACATAGCAGTTAGCAAGCTGGTTAATTCCTCTGCCACAAACAGTAAAATCAGGAAAGTGAAGATAATAATAGAGTCTCATAATTGACTGTGTAAAAAAAAATGTAAAAAGTTTGTGTTTAGACAATGGCTAATTTAGCATTTGCTGCATTTTGGATATTCAGTGCTACTATCTGAAGGTCCGGCCCCTTTAGAGGTCAATGCAAAGCAGTAGTGCTATTGGTTGAAGACTGCTTGCTAAATTTGTTTAAAGTCTGCAGCGCCAAACTGCTCATTGCACCAAATTCTATTGAAATGAATGTATTTTTGCTCATAAAGTTTTGCAGTGTGACTGAACCTTAATGTAGCTATCAAGCAATGGGACATTATGTACACTACTTAGCATTCTGCTACACACCTTCATCATCATCATCACTAGATCAGACTACACTGAGATGTAATGTCATATAGATTTTTAAGGGGAAAATTGTTTAAATTAAATTTTTTGCCAAATTATTGCTATAGATCATAACTGAGATGTATGATTAGGGCATGTGACATCATACTTATAAACAGTTCCAGTTCATCATGGCTCAACTCTACTAGACTAATGCAGTACGGTAGAGTGTAATGCAATTTGAGTGTATACAGAAATACTGTGTTCCGTATACAGTATAATGTTTCTCAGTTACTGTATTTTAGTGTGTACTATGCAACATTAGAAGTTAGTTAGGTGAATCTACACTAGCGACAGAGTGGGAGGCGGCTCAGACAGCAGTCTCTGTTTGTCCTCCATAAACGCGATGTTCTTAAATTTGTGCATGGTTAGCAGGCATAGATAGCCCTGAAACACAAACACCATTAGGAAGAGTCAAATACGATTGGAAATGAAATATGGTTTTTAGTCATTAACGCAGAAACTTCCGAAAATGAACGCAGAAAATTCATGGAATAATGTACTGCATTAAATGATAAATGCAAACTTAACAGTATTGTTCTGTTTTTCTACAGGCAGTAGATCTTAAGGCCTTTACACACCAAATACGATGCAAAAAAACAGCACGAAAATGTGAAATGTTTGGACGCAATTTCTTCAGATCACAATAATACACACTGAACACAGCATGATCATTTTTTGGAGTTTGCTCCTTTGGGTGTACGAAAGGAGTACGAAAAACTGTGTTTCATGTGCAAGATACTGTCAGTTATACATGTGTTTGAATTAATTTACTATCGCCCAAATAAATCACATGAGAAAATCGAGTTGGGGTGTAAAGGCCTTTAAGATGCTACCTTTACTGCTATTGGGTGCTGCTTGTTTGGTGAGCTAATCATGCTCTAGCATCAGCTAGTACAAATATGGTACTGTTACACAGTCCTAAAACTAGAACTGAACTAGAGCTTAAAAAACATGACGCCAAAATTTTTGGTGCCCCTGGCCAAACGCCATGTTTGTTAAAGTGAACATAAGTCAACACATGCTCTACAGAGAACACTTGCATTTTACATTTTAATGTACAATTACTGTTTATATGCTGAATTAAACATAAACCCTGGCCTGTACAAAAGTTATGGAAAATTATTTTAAATTTTTTTTATTTAATGTGAATGTTAAACTCAGCAAATAAATACAACCCTATTTCCAAAACAGTTGGGACGCTGTGCAAAATGTAAATAAAAGCAATGCAATGATGTGCAAATAATTTACATACTATATTTAATTGAAAATACTACAAAGACAACAAATCAAATGTTGAAACTGAGAAATTTTATTGCTTTTTTGAAAACTAATGCCCATTTTGAATTTGATGCCAGCAACATGTTCCAAAAAAAGTTGGGACGGGGCAACAAAAGGCTGGTAAAGTTGTGTAATGCTAAAAAATACCTGGTGGATAATTGGCAACAGGTCAGTAACATGATTGGGTGTAAACAGAGCATCTCAAAGAGGCTGAGTCTTTCAGAAGTAAAGATGAGGAGGAGTTCACCACTCTGTGAAAGGCTGCACGATCATATAGTGCAACAATTCAAGAATAACGTTTCTCAATGTAAAATAGTAAAGAACGTTTGTCTTTCATCATCTACAGTACATAATAACATTAAAAGATATAGAGAATCCAGAGAAATCTCTGTATGCAAGGGACAAGGCCAAAAACCAGTATTTGCTGGCTGTGATCTTTGGGCCCTCAGGAGGCTCTGCATTAAAAACAGACATGAGTCTCTAGTGGAAATCACTGCATGGGCTCAGAAACACTTCTGAAAACAGTTTGTCGCTGCACCCACAAATGCAAGTTAAAACTCCAAACCACATATAAACAGGATCCAGAAATGCTGCCTCCTCTGGGCCAGTCCATTTAAAATGGACTGAGGGGAACATTTGAAATTCTTTTTGGAAATCATGGACACTGTGTCCTCCGGGCTAAAGACCACTCAGCTTGTTATCAGTGCACAGTTCAAAAGCCAGTATTCATGATGGTTTAGGGGTGCATTAGTGCACATGGCATGGGTGACATGCACATCTGTGAAGACACCATTAATGCTTAACGATATATATATATGGTTTGACAACATATGCTGCCATCCAGATGACGTCTTTTTCAGGGAAGGCTTTGATTATTTCAGCAAGACAATGTCAAACCACATTCTGCATGTTTTACAACAGCATTGCTCCATATTAAAAGAATCCAGGTGCTAAACTGGCCTGTCTGCAGTCCAGACCTGTCACCGCTGATAACATTTGCCACATGATCAAATGAAAAATATGACAAAGGAGACCCCGAACTGATGAGCAGCTGAAATCCTATATCAAACAAGAATGGGAAAACATGTCATTTTCTAAACTACAGCAGTCCATTTCCTCAGTTCCCAAACGCTTACAGAGTATTGTTAAAAGAAGAGGTGATGAAACACAGTGGTAAACATTCCCCCGTCCCAACTTTTTTGGAACGTGTTGTTGGCATCAAATTCAAAATGGGCATATATTTTTCAAAAAACAATAAAAATTTCTCAGTTTCAACATTTGATTCATTGTCTTTGTAGTATTTTCCTTTAAAAATATGGTTTACATGATTTACACATCATTGCATCCTATTTCTATTTACATTCTACACAGCGTCCCAACTTTTTTGGAAATGGGGTTGTGGAAACAGCGTCCTAAAATTTGCAGAACAATGCCTTATTTAAGCTTCTTCCCTGTAGAGGATGCTGAGTAAGTGTGTGTGTAGTTTACCCAGGTAAGAATGGAGAAGAATGAGAATGCGATGGCCGCTCGTGCTGCATCTGTGGCCTGCTCTAAGGGCAGCTCTTTGGGGGAGGTGCGACTCCACTGATTGGCCAGGAAGCAGAATCCCACAAACCAGAGGAACGTCCAGAACCCTGCAGGGAAAAAGCAGGAAAAGGAAGTGAAGGAATGCTGCGAGTGGTGTCTGAAATTGTTGGGTGTGGTGGATGAAACCGTCTCACCACTTTTGCAGATACGTTTTTGGTAACACTTTACATGAACGCTGCTACATAACATTGATATAACCATGTGCCACAGGAGGTATCATATGTTGTTCATGTGTTCAAGGATATAACAGTGTCATGTTACCATTACTGGTAATTGTAATGACTGCTGTCATACTGTTTGATCTTATCACAGCTTATGTCATCTGTCATGACAATGAATGGTATTGGCACTGTTATATTACTGGACATGACCTGTCATGACAACTCATGACTGCATACAACATCTACCAATGCATGGTTATGGCATGGTTATGTCAATGTTATGTAGGAGGGTTCAGGTAAAGTTAGCAGTTTCCTTATTATTTTAGTTAATAGTAACTTTGAATCTCTGTGAGAATCCTAAAATTTCAATTTACATGCACTTAATAATCCGATAACTGTAGAAAAGATTTTGTCAGTAATGCGATCAACGTGTTTACATGCACTTGAGTAATCAGATAATGGGGAAACTCTACATGAGTCAGACAGTAAACAGATTTCTGCTTCGCAACCAGCTAAAAAACTAACGTCGTGCCACTTTAAATAAAAAAATGAACATACATCATCTAGAAGATGAAGAATATTTAGATCCTGAATTTCGTCTAGAATGTAGTTGGTTTCAGCGTCTTGCTGCAACGCTGTTTATTTCCGGTACCGCCGTCTGTTTTCGCACATGCACAGACTGAGAAATCCGAAAGAAATCAGAGTAAGAGTTCACATGCACTGAGAATTCCGATTGCTGAGCTAAAATCCAGCTCTCTTTATCGGATTTCTTAATCAGATGTCTAGATCGGAGTATGGTGTTTTCATGACCATTTTAATAATCAGATAACTACAGAAATCTAATTATGATCAGATTATTGAGTGCATGTAAACGCACTCATTGTTTTGAGGGCAACCTAAAATCAGTTCCATTGGCTTCCATGTTGCGACTGACAGTCCAGACTTCACTTTCTGAGACATCCAATTATTAACAGCATCAATCCAAAAAATGCCTCTTCATTTGCAAGTCAAGCAAATGTAGCAATTGCAATTGCAACTAATAGAATTGCATTGCAATTCTGGAAGAGAAAGGCACTTTCAGATGCCCACTCCACACTTGCCCTCAGGGAATACCTGCTTATATCTCAAAGAACATTCAGATTCTCAAAAGGGTCGAGGGAAGTTTCTTTCGCTGCCCCCTCGATTAGACCAGAGGGAGGACGTGTACAAAACTCAAGACTTCAGACAGCATTATATTCCAGTGCATTTGGATCTTCTCCACAGACAAATGACGAAGAGCAATCAGCCGAGCTAACCGCTCGCAAACTGCAACAGATAAACACTTCTAGTGAAAGCTAGATAGCCATGATCGTTTTATATCTGTTGATTGTGTCGATTTTGAAATGATTTCCGTGAACCACAGGTTCTTAAAACCAAATTGAGTGCTAGCTTATCCTGACAGCAGTGCGCTAGTTAGCTAAGTGTAGTGTGAACTGCTAGAGCTTGAAATATTTGCTCTCCCCTTGGATTTTGTCAGGTTCGGACATCAATCACTTAACCCTTCCTCTCTGCTTTCATGCAGGACAGTATAGTGCAGCCAAAAGGATGTTTATGTTTCATTTGTGTGGCCAAAAGTGTTTTGAATGTTAAATACATTACATGTAAGAAGTTCTATGTAATGAAATTGAGTTTTCGGATTAAATAGGTGAAAACTAACATCTTGCTATATTAGCATCACACATGGAAAGCTTATCGGCATCAAAAATGTTGTTTAAATTCAGTGCTTGATGAATAAATTCTTTAAAGGAGAATTTAACCTTAACTTTGGAAAGCTGTATTTCTTGTTATGTTATAATATTTTTTTATTTATTCATGACGTGATGACGGCTATTTTTATTGCCACATGGTAATTTAACCGGTACTATCAGGTTGGGGTCGGTCATGGAGAGAATTTTCTTGAAACTGGGTCAGTTTGGCTCTTGCTGCTACCTAGGAGAGAGGAGCTGGCTAACATTAGCTTAGCTAGCATGATAACAGCTCTGCTTACCACAGAACAGAGCCTTTTTAGCTCTGGCTAACTAAAACACCAACACAAGTTTCACTGATAATGATTCAAATCTGAGGAAGAGAAGTCGAGCCACACGTTGAAGGGAAAGAAAGGTAAAAATATTCTGTGGTATTTTGATCTTTAACTTAATGTTAGCTTAGCATGCAGGCTATAGACCCAAACAGTGCCACACAGCACAGTACAGGCTTGATTCTGACTAACTGCTGCTCTGCTGACACAACTGTAGATGATAAAACAAACATCTGAGAGAGTAAAAGTGGAATTACTGGGATTGGAGTGACAGAAAGCCAAAATCAAAGCTGTTCTGTGGCGTTTGTGACTGAAGCGTTCTGCGCTTCTGTGGCGCTTCTTTGGCGTTTGTGATCTGCTAGCGAAGCTAACAAGAGCTTAGCTAGCAGGTCAAATGTTCCACACACCACAGCACAGGCTTGGTTCTAGCTAACTGAAGCTAAAACGACACTGTTTAGAGGATCTCTGAGAGCGCAAGGTTAAGTGACTGGTATTAGAGTGAAAGCTGAACGTGTTCCGTGGTGAGAAGCTCTTAGCCATCGCTAAGCTGCTATCATGCTCAGTTTTTCTGAGGTTTTTCTTGGCTCTGATTTTCCTGTCTATCTATCAGTGCCACAAATCTGAGCCCTCTAAAAAATAAATGGCTGGAATGTGTTTAGTTCAGTTCAGACGTAGATTAAAAATCTGACACTGTAATAATTTTAAAATACCGTCATCACTTTTAAATGCCATCTATGTTTTTAAATAGTACAGAGCCCGGCTGGCAACATCCAGTATAAATAAAAATAAATAACCTAGATAATTAAGTCGTGGCCATGACTTAGTACGGCGTGGGAATGAGAAAACTAAGTTATGGCCATGACTTACTAAGGCATGGGAACGAGATAATTAAGGCCATGTTTTAGTAAGGTGTGGGAACGAGATAATTAAGTTGTGGTCATGACTTAATAAGGCATGTGGACGAGATAATTAAGTCATGGCCATGACTTAGTAAACTTTGAGAACGAGATAATTAAGTCGTGGCCATTACTTAGTGAGGCATGGGAACTAGATAATTAAGTCGTGGCCATGACTTAGTAAGGCATGGGAATGAGATAATTAAGTCGTGGCCATGACTTAGTAAGGCGTGGGAACAAGATAAGTCATGGCCATGACTTAGTAATGCATGGAAATGAGATAATTAAGTCATGGCCATGACTTAGTAAGGCATGCGTACAAGAAGGATAATTATCTCATTCCCACGCCTTACTAAGTCAAAAAAACTAACGTCACGACTTAATGATCTCGTTCCCACGCCTTACTAAGTCATGGCCACTCATTATTTTTATTTAGACAGGATGTCACCAGCAGGGTTCTGTAAAATAGACTGGTATACCTGATTACTGTTATACTGCCCGACCTTACTCCACCCTTGTATGTAACCCGTATTACGAATGTATGACGCAGATGAAAAGTGTGGAAGGGTAGAGCGGACGTAGTGAAAAAAAGAGATGTATTTGGTTGTGTCTGTGAGTGAAAGTGTACACATCTACCTGAAAAGCCCATCTCCAACAGCACGGCCCTCTTTCGGTCCTTCACGCTGCTGATCTGAGGGAAGTAGACGTCCAGAGCCATGAAGAAGAGGCAGGCTAGAAACGCAATCACCCCTATAGTGATGGCGTAGTTACAGGCGTCTGCGTTTTTATTATAAACGCAGTGCAGCCGCTCACTGCCCATATTCACGTAGCCCTCATTTATTATAGAGCCAAACACCACCATAGAGAATATCTGGGGGGAGAGAGAGAGAGAGAGAGAGAGCAAAGGTAACACATTAGCTTTTAGCTTTTAGCTCTGTTTAAATAATAATACGATTCATTTATTTAAAAGGCCTCAACACAAGAATCTGAAACAGCACAGTGCTGTCTATCTCTTTGTTTAGCTCTCCCTTTCTGTTCTTCCTCTTTTGCTCATTTATAAGGATACAGAATGGCAGAAAAGTAAACCTGCTTTTACTCTCTCATGCACTCTTTTATGTAGAGCCCTTGAGTTGAGCTCCAACTCGACACGTACATGTGGAGTCATTCACACCACGGACTCAGAATGTGGTTCATTTGCACCAATGCAAGAGATTACACATCACTCGCGCTCGCAAAGACCCATATGTGGAGTTCTGCACCTACATAAGCCTGACATAAATCTATCGAGAGAAAAAGCATGTGGGTATCTATACGAGCTTTCCCATTCAAAACCACCATTCAAAACCACGAGCATTGATATGGAGTTGGCCTCTCTTTGCAGCTATAACAGTCTCCACTCTTCTGGAAGGCTTTCCTCAAGATTTTCGATTGTCTGTGGGAATTTGTGCCCATTGAGTCAAAAGAGCATTTGAGAGGTCACTGATGTTGGACACGAAGGCCTGGCTCTCAATCGACATTCCATTTCATCCCAAAGGTGTTCAGTGGGGTTGAGGTCAGGGCTCTGTGCAGGCCACTGGAGTTCCTCCACACCAAACTCATCAAAACATTTATGGAGCTCACTTTGTGCTCAGGGTCATGTTGAAACAGGAAAGGCTCTTCCCCAAACTGCTGCCACAAAGTTGGAAGCATATAATTGTCCAAAATGTCTTGGTCTGCTGTAGCATAAACATCACCCTTCACTGGAACTGAGGGGCCAAAACTCTGAAAAACAGCCCCAGCCCATTATCCCTCCTCCACCAAACTTTACTGTTGGTACTTCGTATACTAGTAATGTTCTCCTGGCATCCACCAAACCCAGATTTGTTCATCAAAATGCCAGATAGTTAAGTGTGATTCAGCACTCCAGAGAACGTTTCCTCTGCTCCAGAGTCCAGTGGCGGCAGGCTTTACACCCATTTCTTGAAGCTTCGAACACACAGTTCTGTTGCTTCCAGAGGCTGTTTAGCCTTTTTAACGCACTTATTCTTTACTTCATAACTTTAATATTTCATAATAGTCTTCTTTCCAGTCAAATAGATGGGTAATGTAATGTTAAACCTTTATAATAAAAGAAGCTGAACTCTTTTTTCATTTTTTTTTCTACTGAGAGTTGACCCACCACAAATCTGGGCTATAAACGGATCTCAGATGGCATCTCTTCAGTGATCTGCTCTGTAAAAACTATTTTTATAAAAAAGTACTGAGTCTCTAAGATTTTTGGCTTTCAGCAGTAAATTGTAAGCAAATAACATTATGTTTCTGATCATAAAACACATTTTCTCTTAATTTGAGGAACTTTTACAAATAAAACAAAAATTTACATTTGTTTCATGCAGTTACGAAATAATTTTTCCCTTACGATTTGGGCATGTAAATTCAGATGGAAAACCGAAATATACCCCTGAGCATAAGAGGTTAGAACAATGTAGCGAGTGATAGGTGATTTTTACATGCTTCACTCTGTGAGTTTGCGTGGTCTACCACTTCGTGGCTGAGTTGTTGTTGCTCCTAGATGCTTCCATTCCACTATAATAGTGCTTACAGTTGTCTGGGGCAGACCTAGCAGGGCAGAAATTTCACAAACTGACTTCGTAAAGGTGGCATCCTGTGAAAGTGCTACATTTAGTCTTGGAGCTCTTAAATATGACCCATTCTACTGCCAGTGTTTGTCTATGGAGACAGCATGGCTATGTGCTTGATTTTATGCACCTGTTAGCAATGAATGTGGCTGAAACTCAGTACTTAGAAGGGGTGTCCACATATTTTTGGCCATATTGTAAAAAAAGGCTTATTCCAACAAATAGTTGTCGTAACACTTACTGAGGTGGAATATATCTTCAAAATGAACAAAAGCAGCCTGCAACCACTGACGCTTGTTGGTATAAGCCTTTATAAATGCTTATAGAGGTTTATGACAGTGGCTTATGTAGGTACAGGTAATCTTATGAATGCTGACTGAAATGTCGGTATACACGGTGAAGTGAATAGCAGAAAGCAAGGAGTGCTGTGTGTGGCTGAATAAGAGACAGTGAAAGAGGCGATGGCGAGGCCTGTGCTATTTTAGGCAGCGACACTCCGTAAGCTGACGCATGCGCGTAAATCACGCCATCGCCATGGCAACAGTCCCAGCTGCAGTGGCTATTGGTGGAAGAGATGTACCGCGCTGAAAGGCAGGACACGCTGAGAGAGCACTCAGAGGACGCACCCGAGAGTTCTGTGAGTCAGATGGGAGTGTTTTTCTCAAAGACACTAAAACTACATCTCATTCACTACACACTGTGTGGCCAGTTTATCAGAAACACCAGCCTTGTACCTACACTCGGCGTCCATTTCATCAGAAACACCTACCGAATCAGAGACCACCTTTCATTCATTCAGTGTCCAATCGAAATAGCCTTAATGCACAAGTTTGGGAGGTGTTTCTGAGGAGAAAATGAAATGAAAATAATGGTCGTTTCCAAAACCGGAGCTTAAAAAAATGATTAAAAGCTACCGAGAAAATGAGACTCCTAACAACCACCTGGAAGACCTGGTAGACACCAAAACTGTACCCATCACACAAACAGCACTTAATGCTTTCATCTGGGAGAGGAAGAGTGGTTGGATTTCTGCCTCTATAGGTTTAGGATTTCAAAGTCAAGTCAAAGTTTATTTATATAGTGCTTTTCACAACAGGTGTTGTCACAAAGCAGCTTTACAGAAAAATCCAGGTCCGAGCCCCCATGAGCATCACCAATGGCGACAATCGCAAGGTAAAACTCCCTAAGAGCAAAAGGAAGAAACCTTGAGAGGAACCAAGACAAAAAAAGGGGAACCCATCCTCCTCTGGTCGACAACGGATAAGAAACAGCTTTAGTATAAAATATTAGGATACAAAACGGGGAAAAACAGGCAGAGCAATGGTTAATTAGATTAGTCTGAGTTTATGCAGCAGCAGCATCATCATCAGGAGGGTCAGTTCAGACTGTGGTCCATCTGCTGCTGCACAATTTATCAGCCCCCCTCTACCCTGCCCATCAATGGAAAGAGACCACCACAGCGAGCGGTGCTGCTGGAGGTTTTACACACTGTGTACACTTACTGACCACTGTATTAGAAGCCCCTCTCCTGTAGCTCCACTTAGCTGGTGTACGGTTTGTTAGTCATCCTCCTGCCCTTCATCAGTGGTCAGTTTCTGGACACACAGCAGCTCTTATCTGGGTACGTGTGGGTGGTGGTCCACTCTTAACGTAGCAGTGACACTGAGGTGTGTAAAAACTCCAGGCAGCCACCAGCACCACACACTCTAGCATGTCACTGCAGTGCTGATGACCCATATAATAATATCTGGACATGTGGTCAGAAACTGACCACTGATGAATGGGGTAGAGGGGGGCTGATACACTGAGCAGCAACAGAAGGTCTTACTTGTACAACTCTGTATGTATATATATATATATATATATATAATAGTGTTCTAGATAGTGCTCCAATGGGGAACACACTGATAACAGGACCATTTCTGTTCCCTATAATAGTGAGACAGAATGCTCGACTCTACAGAGCCGTGTCCCGCCAGCACTGGAGTCTGACACATGTGTTCTAGATGACCAACACAAACTTGAGTACCAACAAATGAGCTAGAGTCTCTGACTGTATGCCAGCAAGGTGGAGCTAGAATAGGGGGGTTTCTGATAAAGTGGCCACTGCGTGTATGTGATCTACCAGCAGCTGCTTCTGTCTGTGGTGCTTACCAAAATATTAACTTCATGAGGACTCAGAAGAGGAGAGAACATGCACCTTCTTCATTTGACCTCACTTTACTGTCACATATCCAGTCCTGTTCCAGCAAAAATAAGGATTAACAGATGACTTTAATGTAATCGTTCCTGTAATCGTTTGCACACTATGGGCCTGTGAGGGTCCCGACCATTGATGAACATGGTAAAGGGGGCTAAAACATTATGCAGAGAAACAGATCTGTAACTCTAGAACTACAAAACGCACCTATATGGTAAAAAGGTGGGCAGTGAGTGTATCCACACAGCACAAAGTCTAGAGTACAGACTGAGTAATTAAGCATGTTCTAACTGGTCAATGATCCATTTAGAAGGGTTTGACCTCACAGTTGACATCACAGCACACAATCTCAGGGTACATTCCATCTACCAGTGCAGCGAAACCCGTTTAAATGGAACCTCGGTGGCTCTTATACCTGCTCTTACATAAACTGTTGTGCAGCCCATCTACAGAAATTCCATTTCAAATGTACTATTTTTTTGGTAAATCTGAGCTTCCGGACAGGGAAAGCAGCACATACGGAATCACGTGATGCCTATAACCGGTGCAGAAACCAAACCTATACGTTTCATGACAATGAAATACTAAGTCATAATTATGATGGCTTAAGTCAGAATTATGAGATAGTAGGTCAGAATTATGAGACCTTAAGTCAGAATTATAAGATACTAAGTCAGAATTATGAGATACTAAGTCAGAATTACAAGAACTAAAGTCAGAATTATGACACTTTAAGTCAGAATGATGAGAATTTAAGTCAGAATTATGAGATAGTAAGTCAGAATTATGAGATAGTAAGTCAGAATTATGAGACCTTAAGTCAGAATTATGAGATACTACGTCAGAATTACGAGATACTACATCAGAATTATGAGATACTAGGTCAGAATTATGAGATACTAAGTCAGAATTATGAGAGCTAAAGTCAGAATTATGAGGTTTCTAATATGTATTAGACATGAAGTCATTGTTATGACTTATTTTTTGGTAAATCTGAGCTTCTGGACAGGGAAAGCAGCACATACGGAATCATGTGATGCCTGTAAGTGGAGCGGAAACCAAACCTACACTTGTTTCATAATAATGAAATACTAAATCATAATTATGATGGCTTAAGTCAGAATTATGAGATACTAAGTCAGAATTATGAGAACTAAAGTCAGAATTATGAGACCTTAAATCAGAATTATGAGATACAAAGTCAGAATTATGAGATACTAAATCAGAATTGTAAGATACAAAGTCAGAATTATGAGATACTAAATCAGAATTACAACAACTAAAGTCAGAATTATGAGCTTTCTAATATGTATTAGACATGAAGTGAATATTATGACTTATTTTTTGGTAAATCTGAGCTTCTGGACAGGGAAAGCAGCACATACGGAATCAGGTGATGCCTATAAGTGGAGCGGAAACCAAACCTTCTCATGTGCCAGGCAGATACCAGAGCACTACCGATCACAGCCTGACAGAGCAAACAGATGCTGGATCCACTCAAGCATTTTCATTCACAAGACTCAGTGGACATCCTATAAAGACATTAGCATTGTGGCAGTTACAGGCTGACTCAGTCCCTTTATCTCCGTGATATTAAGGAACTCAGTGTCAGTATTATGGCTGCAAAATAAGGATGTTACTGCGCACGACCCAAAGTACTGTACAGCCACACAAACTGATATATTTGTTTTGTAACAGTCAAAGAAAAAGCAACAATAATCTTGTTACATAAGAAGACTCAGTGTTGAGATGCTACGTCATAATTATGATACCTTAAGTCAGACTTACAAGATACTAAGTCAGAATCCTAAGACCTGAAGTCAGAATTGTGAGGCAAGTCATAATTATGAGTTACTAAGTCATAATTATGAGACTTTAAGTCAGCGTTGTGAGATATTAAGTCAAAATTATGAGACTTTAAGTCAGTTATGAGATACTAAGTCAGAATTATGAGCTTTCTAATATGTATTAGGCATGAAGTCATTATTATAGAGATACTATGTCATAATTATGAGACTTTAAGTCAGTTATGAGATACTAAGTCAGAATTATGAGCTTTCTAATATGTATTAGGCATGAAGTCATTATTATAGAGATACTATGTCATAATTATGAGACTTTAAGTCAGTTATGAGATACTATGTCATAATTATGAGATACTAAGTCAGAATAATGAGATACTCTCATTATTATGAGACAATTAGTCATTATTATGATACACATTCTCATTATTAGGACATACACCCTTTAAAATCACGGTTCTTCAAGGGTTCTTCAGTAAAGGCAATGCTTCTATTTAGAACCATGAGCTCTATATAGAACATTTCATGCTGAATGTTCTTTGCATGGCCAAAGATTGATGGGGAATGTGTTCTGTATGGTTCTATATGGAACCTTATTGAAAATGGGTCTGTATAGAGCCAAAAAAGGAGTTCTTCTATTGTTATGATGTCAAACTTGTAACAATATCAGAACCTTTTTGGTGGAACATGGAACCATATAAATCACATTCTCCATCCATCTGATGACACATTTCACCATGCAAAGAACAAGCATGAAAATGGTTCTATATAGAACTCATGGTTCTAAACAGAACCACTGCTTTTACTAAGGAACCCTTGAAGAACCATCTTTAACATGGCCTTTTTCCCCCAAGTGGTGGAAACGGGCTCCAAATAAGGTTTTACTGTGGGCCACGTCTGGTCCATATGCACTTATCTAGAGCCCACAGTGCTCCAGCAGCGCCAGTGCTCTAGCAGTGTGACCTCAGCGCTCAGCTCCTCCACAGCCGCCTGTCGGGCGCGGTTCTACTGTCTGTCTCTATAATAATGAACCGCTGAATGACGTAATGACGTGATCACATCTGCGTTATTACCATCAGCGCAGCGGCTAATCGAGGACAACAGAGCCGCGATGCGCGGGACCACGTGGTGTCTGCGTCATTTCCACGGCAACATGTGACGTCAGCGCCTGGATATCAGCGCTCAAAGGCCCGTTCAAAACAACCAGGGTTATTTTATAGACAAAAGCATATTTATATGTACCTGCGAATGTATGTAGATATATTAAAAAATACATAATAATAATAATAATAATTAAAAAAATATTATGTAGATAAGTATAAAAACTTCCTTAACCCAAAACTAAACAAATAAATGAGTATATTTGTATAATTTTGAATTAGTGCCAAAAACTGAAAATGCAGCAAAATCTCAGTAGCCAGCCAGCCAGAAAAACACAGAGAAATAAATAAATTAATTAATTAATTAATTGATTAATACGTTGTGGAAGATGAACACCCACGTCACGTCCCCCAGAAATCAAAATAAATAATAGTAATAATAATAATAATACTTATTATTATTATTATTATTATTATTATTATTATTATAGATAAACCTATTTCTATGTAGAAAATGTACCAACACGTCACTCAGAAACAAAAATATAAATAAAATAAATATATAAATAAAATATAAATCTCAGCTAGGAAGACAAATCTCAGCCGGTCAGTCGGTCAGTCGGTCCGTCCAGCGTTACCTCACCAGCCGTAACAGACAGAGCCAAAGAGCGCGTGAGCACGCGGGGCTGCGGGTCCTCTTACCCAGGCGAGCGCGCGGAGGATGGTCTGCGGTCTCCTGGCGAAGCTGATCGGGTCGAAGGCGGCTCCGGCTCGGCCCGCGCCGAACGAGCCCGCTCCGTTCATCATCTCCGCTCCTCACTGTGACGAGAGCGCGCACAGCAGCCGAGCCCAGCGCGGGCACGAGCGGAGCGGAGCAGCGCGCCGCCGGCTCGCATGACGCGGTAGTGCGCGTGCGCGCGAAAGCCTGTCGAGCAGCGATGGGCATTCCGGCTCTGATCAGTGAGTCAGACTGATCGACTCAGCTCACCAAGAAGAGCCGACTCCCTCAAACGACTCTTCACTCAGCACGGAGAGGTTTTTGTTCCCAGAATTAGCCACGTTAGCGCTGTTACCACCATTTTCAACTAGAATAAAACTGTAATATACAAAAACGTCAAAATTCATAAGATCTACCCTTTTGTTTTTGTCTTATAGCAAGTAAATAAATAAATAAAGAAAGAAAGAAAGAAAGAAAGAAAGAAAACAAAAAAAAAAAATTATCTTTTTAATGCGAGTCGGCTCCTAACGCTCATATAAAAGAGCCAGTTCAAAGAGTCGACTCGTCCGTGAACGACTCATCAGTGCTTCAGAGAGATGCTCTGCCGAGGAGTTCAGCCTGTGAGGAAATGTACATATAAAAAAGAAATGGTAGGGGGTGAGAAACGTCTTTAAGACGTTTAATTTGGTTCTTTCGATAAGAAAGTTTTCTCTCACAGTTTTCACTTTCCAAAGTCAAACTAAACCTTTACGAACACAGAAAGCGACCAAAGCGCCGGATAATCGCTGACTCCCTCAGAAAGACCGTTGGTGTAGCGTTAGCTGTTTAGCTTCTAACGTTTTCTTCACGCCGTACACGCTAACCGTTGACGTAAGACGGCGAAATATGCGGTGTTTACGATGAATTTAGTCTCACAGCCTAGTGTTTATGCAAAGTAAAAACTGGCTTCGTCGTTAGACCCGAGTTTCAAAAGATTCATCTTCAGTCTCGCTGTCGTTTGGGAAACGATAGCGTTTCATTCCTTAGCCTATTCACTGGCCACGTTCCAATACGCGCACTTGTGTCCTAACTAGAACGCCTAATTAGTGTGTAGAATCCTGGCTGCTTAGATGGAGTCAGTGTCCTAGTTAGAACAGAAGCACGCGTATTGGAACTCACCCCGGCTGAAACTCCTGCTATATCTGTGTGGCTTGAACAGTGGGCGGCAGTGTAGCGTTATGTTTAAACACCTGAATGGATAGACGTAGAAAGCTGCTCTGCCTTTGTACCGGCTGTGGTTAAATTACTTGTGTTTGTGACCATAAATTTACCTCTTCTGGCACCAAAATGGCCAAAATAACCTGAGTAAAATACCTAAATCTGGATTTTTGACTTACATGTAGCTTTGTTCCTAAGGTTAGGTTTCCCTGCTGAAAAAAGAGCTTCACAGCCATCAGGATTTAAACCTGATGGTTTTGCTTTCTTATGGCTTTATTGTTACCATTATAGACCACTAGTTTCCTTTGGAAAACCTTGAGATCCCATTAGGAAGCCATCAAGTGCATGTGGATCCGTCTTATTAGGATCCTTTACACTGTGATATCAACCCATATGGACAAACACAAAATAGCATTAGTGACTGTTGGACACCACCAGGATCCCGCAGATACTTTTTACTTTTAATGGTTTCTGTGATCATGTGATCCTTCTCCTTCCTGTCTCTGATAACCCTACTGAAAAAAGGACAATTTGAACAATTAGGATTAAAACCTCATGGTTTGCCTTTCCAGTGGGAATTAGCACAACAGTTTTCTTAGATTTTCTCAGACTAAATCTGAGTTAATAAGGTTTAATATGTTTTTTGAGCCTGTTTATGCCTTGCATTAACATTTTATGTTCAGGTCATTTTTTTTACTTTCCACTAAATTGGTGAAATATGGCTAAAATTACTCATCTTACTTTGGAAGAGTAAAAACGTTACCTCGACAAAGTCGATAAAACATGTTGCGATCCTTATACAGTTTCCCCTGAACTCCTGATCCCACTTAAACTGATGGAAAGCTACCAAATTTGTGTTTTCCTGACATATTTATCTCATACTCAGCCCCTCTCCCTATTCTGGAGAGTCTGTCAAAGCATTTAAAAGCACAGAAGCCCACCGGCTCTTCAAGTCAGGGTGGGCAAAGGATCCCATGGTGTTGCATAAAGAGGAGAAAACACGCTGGTCATCATAGGAGGGTAACAACATCAGCTAACTAACACAAATGTGAACAATGCCAGCCTTTAGATAACTTTTGCTAATGTTAACAGCCGAGAGATAAACAGTCGTCCCTCCAACGGAGCTGCAAACAGCCGGTATAACTTTACTCCCTGTTTCTGGAGATTTAAATGATGTTTGAATGAAGAAACAAAAACAATATTTAGCGTTAAACATCAGACTGAATGTTGTGGGTCGGAAAACTACGTTGTGTTTCGTCAGACGTGATTTTGTAAGTTTGCTAGTGTAGTTAGTGCAGAGTTCAGCTCCAGTCCTGCAACCCCTGCACTGCATAACTGTGGTTTCCTTGGTTAAAATACCTGATATTATTAGCTAGTGAATCCCTTCTTGAGCTGAACGAGGTGTGAACAGCAGAGAAAAACACTGAATTATACAGTGCAGGGGCTCCAAGCCTGGAGTGAAAACACTGAATTAAAGGTCTGTGTGTCTCTTGTCTCTCAGCTTCTGTCGCGTCGTGCAGATAAATCATTCACAAAGCACAGTTAATTGAAGGCCTCGCACTACACAGTCACTCCCTCATTGTGTCCCAATTCAGGGGCTGGATCGTTTGAAGGACGTGGTCTACGAAGGCGTGTCCTTCGAAGGCTGCTTAGACCCGTGAAGGCTGAACTGAAATGAGATGTTCGGCTCTACGGCGGATTTTCTGTTTGCGTCACAGCACCGCTGTTTCTGCCCTTACCAGTGCGTCACGAAACGCCGCTGTGAAGTTATTTTAAAGTTCTTTGAAGATGAAGACAGAAACTTTAATATTAGTTTTTTATTTTTTCATTCATTAGAGCTGGAGATGCTTCTCTCTGTCTACTCTTTGCTCCCTAAAACAAAACGAAACATTAGCACAAGTTCTGCTTCAGACCGCATTGGCTTTTTTTAGCTTTTGTATCGTTAGCTCCGCCTAAGTTTAAACCCAACACTTATAATTAAAAGGGTCTCCTCAGTTCACTCCTCTGCTGATGCCGCCATGTTCTTAAAGTTTCGCCGGCATGCAATGAACCTTGGGATATGTTGGCTGGCAAAGGATCCATCCGTTTTATCCTTTGTTGCCATGGAAAAGAAGGCCGCATATGAAGGAGCCTTCAAAATAGGACAGCCTAGTCAATTGGGACGCAGCTCCTGATTCAGTCTTCAAAATGGCGGCTCCTATACAGTGTGACGTCATGCGCAACGCGAGAATGCAGACGTTGAAAGCACATTCCATTTACATTTGTGTTAAATGTGGTCAAGATTCTTCTCTGACCACCTCTGAATATGGTTCAAGTGATCCAATCATAATCTGCTCACAATGCATTTTCAGGGTATTTACACCTGGCTGGTTAAGTGAAATAAGAACATGATCGGCTGGTCAATGCAGAAGTGTAAATAGCTAATTTAAGTCCAACTCCAGATTACCTCTGATGGTGTGTAGGCTGTAACTCACTGTTCATTAGATCCTACCAGCAGAAAAATGTCAATGACCAAAATTGATCTGTTTGTCTCTCCCTGTGTTCCCTCTCTCTGTGTCTGCCCTTATTTTTACACAAATTTTTGCCCTTTTCAAAAGGGGATTTTCCATGATTATCTAACATGCCAACCGCTACCTACCAACCCGTTAACTGTGCATCATGCATGGTAATGATGGGATTGACTTACATGCAAGAGGAGTTAGATGAGGATCTGGCAACCGGATATCCACACCCTCGTAGATATCATTGAGTCATCAGAGAGAAACCAAGGAAATGCAGGGACGATTACTGCGGGTCATGCGATTCTCAGGCACACACACTTGTTTTCCATTGACCTCTGGGTCAATGTATGTAGATGTATGACTGCACCTAAGTTCAACTTTAACCTCGACAAAACGGACTTGACGTGAAAGATCCATGTGAAATCTTTCCTACACCTATAAGAATTGCATTTGCATTTGTGGAAACCAGCACAAGAAGGTCATATGTTGCAAGGTTGTAGTCTGGCTAGCATGCTAGCTCAGCTATAGTTAGATCGGGCCACTATAAGGCACAGCTTTTGTTTAGTATTAATATGCTGCCCAGAAACTCATCTGAATGTATAAGGCGAAAACTTTAATGTGCCGTTCTAACGTCACAAATATTGTGCTCAGATAATATTGAATGCTTTAATAAACTGATATGGAAACATTACCATATTATCATAAACATTTTCAGCCATCCTTTATTTTCGTTATATTGAAAAATGCTGTGAATCTTGATCAAATGATGAATTTTGTGATGCTACTATCATGTATGCAAATTCCTACCGCTAGTGCCCTGGTATCCAGTCTGTCTTTAACACACACACACATACATGCTCATTAGAACAATTAGCAAAGCTCACCTTTGCTCTTAGTCCAATTGGAGAAGAAGCCGCTACATTTTTAATTACAGAAACTGGAGCATGTCAGTGCGGAGTCCTGACCTTAAATAGTTCTGAGATGGCAAGTTACACCACACCTGGCACTAACCCTGAGACTTCTATGGTTACATCCTTACGTCAATATTTTTAATTACTCCACCACAAGTGTTACGCTGACACTTTGATAGTCAGCTGCTATGAAGAAGATGTTCAATTACTGACTAGTTTGAATAGCTAGTTAGCACTAAATAACCTTTGTCATAGCAAATAACATCACAGAGGGTTAATTAATACTGTTTCACGCTGCCCTGTATTTATAGCCGTATTTGACAGATATAGATTGGTTTGATCATTTCACAGCTTTTCCATTCCACTCAATGACTAATAATCTACTTCGGTCTCAACCCTCATCCTCCTCTAATTGCCGAACACCGCTGATGCTGCTGCCGATAAATACAATTCTGATAAGCAAATGGCTTCTCAGTGATAATGGGAAATGTATATATGGGCATACATTGGAACTGAATGCAGTATCTTTTGAATGGCCCACATTTGGTTTAGTTTAGAGTCTGATGTGTGTGCACGCCATGTCTCTGTCTCTAATTGTGTGTGTATGTGTGTGTGTATGCAGTAACAGGCCTCCATGCCTACATTATTCATGTTGGAATGAGACTCGAGCTAAAGTTACATCAAGGCAAGTAGAGCTGACAAATTAAGGCTCCTTCTACAGCACTGGAACAGCACTAAAACACTGACACACATCCTCTCATTCACACAGAAACTCAACCCTTTGCAACCCTTCACTCATGACAGGTCTAACCAAGCAGGTAGTCCTGCTAAGGTTTACTTATTAGTCATTTCATGTTTCTGTTCTTTGCAGAGAAGCCTCGGCCTCTGGAAAGTAGAAAGTGCAAGAGGGAGCGTGTGGATGATTGTGGGAATAGAGACGCTCTCCTCAGCGGAGGAACTCTACCTGCAGGACTCTTTTTGGTGTGATGAGGAGTGGAGCCATGAGGACAGAGATTTACACAGTCACAGTACAGACAGTACATATCACTCCACCCTAGAGTGAGAGCACACCATAAGGTAAGAACAAAAGTGTGGTGCAGTTAATGTGTAAAAGTCAGAAAAGGTTGTCTATTATCATTCATATGACCGGGCAAGTTATAGTTTCTCAAAGAACAGATATGCTGTAAGAATTTTAAAATGTTGTTGAGGTGATGAAGTACTTCTACATTATTGTCTACATTTACATTGTCTTGGTAGAATGAGTTTGCTGCAGACTGAAGTTTTTCTGAAGAATTTCTGATATTCTGTTTCTGACTGGCAGAGAGGCTGCAAAATAGCATGGTCCTAGGACTAGGACAAAATGCCAGGCAAAAAGGACTCAAAGTCAGCGGCCAAAAAAGGAGGAAAACCGGAACCAGAAAAAACTAGGGGCAAAGAGGAAGAGAAAAAGGGTAAGGATGACAAAAAAGGGGGTAAAGATGATAAAAAGGGAGGTAAAGATGACAAGAAGGGAGGAAAAGATGACAAGAAGAAGGGAAAAGAAGAGCCTCCCAAAGGTAAAGGAAAAGATGATGGAAAGAAAGGAAAGGATAAAGGTAAGGGAGCAAAAGTGGTTAGTGAATCAGAGGAGGGTTCAGACGCAGAGCCTATAGAGGATGATGAAGAGTTAAGTGATGAAGAAGAAGAGGACGAAGAATCAGATAGAGATGCTCGCAAGCGTGGTCGTGGAAAGCCTGACGCTAAAAGCAAAGCAGCAAAGGGAAAGTCCAAATCCAAATATGCTGCATCAGATGAGGATGATGAAGAAGAAGAAGATGAAGATGAGGAGGAAGATGAAGAGGAAGAAGAGGAAAGTGAAGAAGAAGACAGGAAAGGAAAGAAGAAAGCCAAAGATGCACACAAATCCAAATCTAAACCAGAGGAAGATGGAAAGAAGAAGAAAGCAAAAAAGAAGGATGAGCCTCCACCTGAGCCACCACCAGAGGAGAAAAAGAAGAAAAGAGGGTTAAAGAACACCTCCAGACTCTTTATGCGTTTCTCTGGATTTAGGAGGAAGAGGAACTCAAAGAAGCGGCTTAAAAGCACATCTAGACTGTTTCTCGGACTTGGCAGAAGAAAGAGTCGTCTCGCCAAAAAAAAAAGGAGGAAATCAGTTTTGAAAAATGCCCCCAGGCTGCTCATGCGTTTCAAAGCCAGTAAGAAAAGAAAGAAAGAGAAAGAAAAGGAAAAATCAGGAAATAAGCCAACCTACATGCTCCTTAGAATTGGTGGTAACAAACCAGCAGAGAAGAAAACAGGGTTTTTCAAAGGGCTTTTTGGGAAAAAGAATGCAGATGAGGGGTCTAATTTTAAATACCGGAGTGCATTAATGGGCAAAATTGCAGGAGCAACAAACTGGCTCACTAAAAAGTTCCTCTCAACTAAAAGGAAACAGAGATCGCTTGGTAGGGATCATGACCCCTGGGGACGGTCAAGCAACAAACGATTTCCTGGGGGTAGTCGGCAGACAAGCATGCGAGAACCTCGGGGGTATGACAACTATGGATATGAACCAGATTTTGATGGATTTGACTATAATAACCAGGGTAGAGTAGGAAGAGGTGCATTCAACAGACAGTCAATGAGTAGACACCCAAACAGATATGAGGCACAGTATGCTCCTCTGCAGGGACATGCACAAACACTGCCACAGCACTACAGTCAGTATGAAGAGACAGCTGACTATTATGATGCACCGTCTCAGGATCAAGGCTATTATGATCTAGAAGATGGATACTATGACACACAGATGGGCATGCAGAGTGGAGGAGAGTATTATGACGACGGTATGGGCTACTATAACCCATATTCTGCTGAAAATCAGGTGGGCTACTACCCAGAGGAGATGGAATACTATGCCGAACAACAGTCGTTGGACCCATATTACAACAATGGCATGGAATACTACGATGAGAGCCAGTATCTAATAGAGGATGGTTATGAACCTTATGGAAACGAATCCTATGACCAGGGTCAGTTTGATTTTTATGATGACCCTCAGGGTTTCTATGATGATCCATATGGTGATGTTGGACCAAGTGATCTATATATGGATCCACATGGAAATTATAATGATCCATACCTACAAGACTACCAGGTTAATTACAGTGAATCAGGGATTTCTCCATATCTTGAGTCTTCTTATAACATCTATCAGCCATATGGTTATGCTGTGCATGATGTTATGGATGGTGAGGAAGTTGATGTGTTGTATGGTGAGGAGTTTGGTGACATCCCCATGGAGCCAATGGTACTTCAAGGAGAAATGTTCAGAGTTCCAAGGCCTCAAGTCAAGCTTTTTGGTAAAGAGAAGATAGATGTCGAGCTTCCACCGCCTCCGCCACAATATGATTTTGAAGAGATGTCAGAGATTCAATATGAAAATGAACCATTCATCCCTGGAGCTCCTATGGTTGAAGGTTTTCCTCCAGCAGTGCACCCACAAGATATGCTTCAACCAATGGTTCCTCAGATCCCCACGCCAACTGCAATGTTAATTAAGCATGCTAACAGTCCTCAGAGATTGGCGAGCCCTATGTCTTCAACTATGTCACCAATGGCCCAAGGCGGTGCTTTTCCTCCGTCTCCTACACCAAGCAGGAGGTCCATGGGGATAATGGGTTCCCCTGTACAAAAGCCTCTGTCCCGTATGGTGTCACCAGGTCCCATGTCCCCTATGGCAGTACCAGGTCCAGTGTCCTATATGGCAGCACCAGGACCCATGTCCCCTATGGCAGTACCAGGTCCCATGTCCCCTATGGCAGTACCAGGTCCCATGTCTACCATGGTAGCACCAGGTCCCATGTCGCCTATGGCAGTACCAGGTCCCATATCCCCTTTGGGATCACCAGGAGGATTTAGAGAGCCAATAATGAATGTGAGGCATTCCCCTGTACCCATACGACGACAAAGCCCTCACACCTCTCCACAGCTCTCCATGCATACTTCTGGTGCACTCCCTGTGAGACGGAGCCCCTCCCCACAGCCCTCCATTCGTCATTTTGGAGCCAGGGGAGTGCCTCCATCTCCAACCCTAAGCAGAGGGATGCCATCTCCAGTTACTCATGTTCAACCCCCTCCTTCTCCTCTTGGACGTAGAAGAGTAAGCCCCCCCGCCTCTCCAATGTTTTCCAGACGTTTCCAACCTGAAGCGTCATTTATAGAGGCTACAGCATCCCCTAAGCCTGTGACCCGCCAAATAGCCCCACGAGCCCCCTCTCCTCGCGCTAGTCCTCCAGGTTCCCCCCGTGGTTCCATCCGCAGGCAGAGCCCCCCACTTTCCCCACGTGCCTCAATGAGGAGACCCAGCCCACCCGCCTCCCCATCAATTGCTCAACGACCATTTGGTGCAAGGAAGCTTCAACCTTCGCCCTCTCCTCCTAGGCGAATGAGTCCTCCACCCTCCCCACAGATGAGCATGCATCCACTGGACAGCGTTCGACACAGGCACCCCGATAGACCACAATCCCCATTTGCAGCTCACAGAGCATCACCTACACCTTCACGAAGAAGTTTTGCAATTGAACCAGAATCTGTGCTGCCTCCTTCTCCTTCTCCAGGTGGACGCAGACCACCCTCCCCCACTCTCTCCCGGAGGTCGACCCGTCTAATGAGGGATCCACTGCCTCTTGGATCACCTGGTGGGCGCCTACGGGGAATAGGGCGTCCAAACATTCCTATGGGAGCTGTAAAGCCCTCTCCTGGTCGAATGACTCGCCCAGGTGCTCCAACACAAAATGTACCTCCTTTCAGAGCCTCCATACGCAGCAACAGATCAATCATGCCTCAGGACTTCACTTCATCCCCACAGCTCTCAGGCCAACATCCTGGGACACCCATGAGGGAGCAGAGGCGCTTCATTCCCCCAGGACCTGGAGGCCATACAAGGGACCCCCAAAGACCTGTTGGTCGTGGCCGTCCTTTGATCGCCAGACAGTCCTTGAGGCAGGCACCTCATTCACCACAGCCTTCTCTAAAACGCATGGGCCCTCCATCACCACAACCTTCTGTTAGGCATTTCTCTAGACCGACTTCTCCTCATCCTTCCATCAAACATGGCTCACCATTACCAGTGCGCACTCTTTCCCCTCGTGCACCACCCTCCCCTCTCCTCTCAGGTGCTTTGCAGAATTCACAGATCCCTGCTGTACCATTTGCATCTCCCTACCCTGTTGGAGTAGAACCGATACCCTGTGGAAACTAATCAAATTATAAGTGTGCCTCAATCTCCTATGCTCACAAGTCCTTTCCAAAATCAAAATATACATAATGCATACACTTCACCAATCCAGCAGCCCATGCAATCATATTCCTCTGATGTCACAAGTATAGAACAGTTTCCTGGGCAACCACCATCACTACATTTATCAAATGCCTTGCAAAACCAAGCTTTACGTGATGCTTCCTATACCTCAGTGCTGCAACCAGCACCAGCACCACACACCCCAGAAATTACTGTAGTACAGCAGAATCTAGAGCAGGTGGCATCTCCACTTTTATCAAATGCCTTGCAAAATCCTCAGGTCCGTGGAGCCTCATACACATCACCCTTGCAAAGGCCAGGCTCTCCATATGCTCCTGAAGTGGCACAACTTCCTGGCCAACCAGCCTCCCCACTCCTATCAAATGCTTTGGAAACTTCCAGCCTCCATAGTGCCTCATTTGCATCACCATTACTACCACCCATGTCACCATATGCTCCTGAAATGGAGGCTTTTGAACAAAGTTCAGGTCAACCTGTATCTCCTATGCTGTCTAGTGCTATCCAAAATCCTTACCTCCGTAGTGCTTCATACGAGTCACCCCTGCAGATGCCTCCCTCTCCCTATTCACCGGTCATGACAGAATATGATTACATAGAGGATCCAGGCCCTGGACCTCTCCTCACTAACGCTCTTCAAAACCCCAACGTCCGAAATGCTTCTTACCGAACACATTTACGTCGGAGTGGATCAAGATATCCCCCTGGCTATGGTCCAAAAGGGTCACCAGTTCTTTCAAATGCTTTACAAAACCAACAAATCCGCAAAGCATCCTACCAAACCCAACTGGTTCATCAAAGGAGCAGCTACCCCTATGCACCCATGGCTGGTTACAGCCAGGACCCCAGGAAGTCACCTGTTCTGTCAGACGCATTGCATAATCCCCAAATCCGTGGTTCCACTTACCATCTGCCAGATGGCACACTGGTACATGGAAATCAAGTGGTACATCCAGCCACCTCTCCAATGCTTTCAAATGCATTACATAATCAACAGGTAAGGAATGCCTCATACAGACTTTCTGATGGAACTTTAATAGGCATGGATCCCCAACCACAACAATCCTTCTCTCCGAACCTTCCAAATGCCTTGCAGAATCCAAATATAAGAAATGCTTCCTATAGACTTCCAGATGGGACAGTTATTATGGCAGGTCAACAGCAGCCAGTGTCTCCCAATTTGTCACACGCAATAAGGAATGAGAGCGTTCGAAATGCATCTTATAGGCTACCTGATGGGACAGTTATATTTGCTGAGCAACAGCTGCAGCCAACTTCTCCACATTTATCTGATGCACTTCAAAATCCAAACATGAGAAATGCATCCTATAGATTGCCTGATGGCTCGATAATTTATGCACAGTCAAAACCTAGCTCTCCGAAATTAACAGAGGCACTTCAGAATCCACAAATGCGAAATGCAAGTTACAGACTGCCTGATGGGTCTATTATATCTACACAGGTCCCTTATGAACCCACCTCTCCCAATTTAACAAATGCACTTCAGAATCCATCCATTCGCACTGCTGCCTATAGGCTTCCTGATGGCTCAATAATCAGTGCTGATCCAGTACGCCCCCCAGTTCTGGCCAGTGCTCTTCAAAATGCAGGTATCAGAAATGCTACCTACAGGCTACCTGATGGCTCAGTAATCAGTGCTGATCCAATGCGACCCCCAAATCTCTCCGGTGCCCTCCAAAATGTAGATATTAGAAATGCTACCTACAGGCTACCTGATGGCTCAGTAATCAGTGCTGATCCAGTACGCCCCCCAAATCTCTCCAGAGCCCTCCAAAATGCAGATCTCAGAAATGCTACCTACAGGCTACCTGATGGCTCAGTAATCAGTGCTGATCCAATGCGACCCCCAAATCTCTCCGGTGCCCTCCAAAATGTAGATATTAGAAATGCTACCTACAGGCTACCTGATGGCTCAGTAATCAGTGCTGATCCAGTACGCCCCCCAAATCTCTCTAGAGCCCTCCAAAATGTAGATATTAGAAATGCTACCTACAGGCTACCTGATGGCTCAGTAATCAGTGCTGATCCAGTGCGCCCCCCAAATCTCTCCAGAGCCCTCCAAAATGCAGATCTCAGAAATGCAACCTACAGGCTACCTGATGGCTCAATAATCAGTGCTGATCCAGTACGCCCCCCAAATCTCTCCAGAGCGCTCCAAAATGCAGATCTCAGAAATGCCACCTATAGGCTACCTGATGGCTCAGTAATCAGTGCTGATCCAGTACGCCCACCAAATCTCTCCAGAGCTCTCCAAAATGCAGATCTCAGAAATGCTTCTTATAGGCTTCCAGATGGATCAATTATTTCCCCAAGTGCTATGTATCAGCCATCCAGTCCGAACATTGCAAATGCCCTGCAGAATGAAAGCCTTCGCAAGGCCACGTACCAACTACCCGATGGTTCGATTATATCAGCAGATCCTCGGAGGCATAGAACCAGTCCAAATCTTTCAGAAGCCCTTTTAAACCGAAATCTCAGAAATGCTACTTATCATTTGCCAGATGGGTCAGTCCTCAGACAAGGTTTTGCAGTTCCATCCTCACCTGAGCTGATGGAAGCCCTGAAGAATGCTGATCTGAAAAAGGCCTCTTACCAGTTACCTTCAGGACTGTCCACTATTACAGCCTCTGGACTGATTATTGGGCCAGATGGCAGATATGCAGTGGTGTCCCCACAGAGGAAAGGCCCTGAGGAGCACTGGGCCCAAAATGCCAGGGAGGGACAAACAGCAGAAGATATGTGGGCTGCAGAGAAGGTCCTGCCTCATGGAACAGTCCAGAATCTTATCAAGTGGTCTATGTACCGTGATGAGAACATGATGGACCACCTTACTCCCCCACCCTTTAGTATTGGGTCCAGGGAGGCAGAGGTACACTGGGTACCAGATCGGGAAGGGGAGCCCAGTGGCCAGTGGTATGACAAGGTAACTCACCTTACGTAGTCTTATTTTGATAGCACTAGTACGCTCCCTTCTTTTTTCAAGTCTCAAAACTGTTTCAAGTTTAAATTTTCTCATAAATATTTGGAGCCAGGCCAACTTCTCAGCATCTCATAAACCTTTGACAAACTTTTTCCCAGACATTTGACATCTAGGTTTTGAGCTTATTAGAGTTGCAAACTAATTTTGTAACTCTGATGAGCCCAAACAAGTAATTACTTGATGAATACATGCTTTTGCTTAAGTGCCATGTAGTGCCCTTTATGTTAGAAGGATTTATAGATAAGGAATGGGTTTAATTAATTTAAGTCTGGTATAACTTACTTGAATGTTGACAGTAATGCACTTGCCAGAGCCTGTGTGGGTTAGAGCCTGTACAATAGGCCCGACCAAGCTTAACTATCTCCATCAGGGTTTAGCTGCAGGGCCTGTGGCTACATCGAATGTCAGATGAGATTTACAAGGCAGATTATAACCATGCTCAGGTTACACTGCCGACACTGGTAGCATCTCTACTTAATGCGGCGCTAACCAGTGAGGTCACCCACTGACCTAATTCACTAGGCAACACATTAAAATTACAGAATACTGAATTAGGGTCAGCCAGATTACTTTTGGGAAGACTGAAACATCTTGTGCCATTTCTTACCACTAGAGTGAAATATCAGAATTGCATACCTTTTAATATATTTGCGATTGTACATGTCAAGATTTCTAATCCCTGTTCTGTGAACAGATGTATTCTATAAGGAGTCTCCCCACTATGAGATACAGAGAGAAAAGAGAAGGAGATGGAATTGAGGACATGACACAGTTGGAGTAAGAAATACACACATACATGCTGACAAATGCACACAAAATGAGGAGATACATGCTCTGTAGCAAATATTGGTTCAATTTAATGACATTGTGAATAGATGACTGTCTCTCCCTTCCCCTCAGGGATCTGACAGAGGCAGCTGTTTTAATTAACTTGAAGACTCGCTTTGACCAGGAGCTTATCTACGTAAGCAGTTTATTATTATTATATATGATTTTATTCTTATGCATTCACTTGCACAGCGTATATAAAATGTATGAAACAAACGAGTACATCGGTAGAAACTGGAGAGGTACAGATACAAAAATGAAAACAAAATGGTAAACAGGCAAATGAGTATAAGAAACTGATCATGGTTAAATAGCAATAGCATCAGTAAAGTAAAACTGCTCTGAGCACATTTAATACATTCTTTTTTTACTTTGTGGTCTTTTTCTCTCTCTTTTTCTCTTTCTGATTAGACATATATCGGCAGTATTCTGGTGTCAGTGAATCCATACAAGCTGTTTAACATCTATGGCACTGATATGGTCCTCCAGTACGAGGGTCATGGCTTAGGGGAGAATCCACCGTAAGTTTAAGTGTGAAATCACAGTTCAGTGTGTAACATTGCTATTCTTCACAATATTGGTGAGTGAGCCAACGGCTCCTTAGTGCAACACATAACACATAGACCATCATGTAATGGCCGTCACACGTATATCAGCACAGTCAGTCCAAACTTACAACTTCATTGGTGGTAAATGTAATTACACAGCTTCGTCTGCCCAAAAAATGCCATCAAAAAACTGTCCACCTACTGTGAAACTGTAGTATTCCATGCGCTAGTTAGTACCTGCATTATTGCAGAGTATGCACAAGGCAAGAACAAGTCAATTTAAGGATTAATCGAGTGAGGTCAAGTGTACTTACGTGCATCTGAGAAAGAAAGAGAGACAGTGACTGTCTCAAATTTCTCAAACTTGCTCTCTGGACACATGCTAACCAGAACAACACATATCAAGTGTATTACATCACGTAACATGAGAAATTCTGCATGTGTGTTGGCCCTGGATAGGGTAACCCCATGAAATGCTCAGAAACAATACCTGATGGATTTGTTAATTACATTTGTTTGACGTAGCTGCTTAAATAACAGGATATTGTCACTGTCGGAGCAAAACATTGTATCTCCAAAACTGTAACTTGTAACGGAAGTTTATGTAATAAGATTTTTTTCCAAGTAATTTTGAACCATTTCTGTTGTTCTTTTCATCATGAAATTTCTCAAATAATACAGTAAAAAAAGAAGTTAAAAAATGACAAAAGTGGAGATGACCGTGATATGAAGAGTTATGTAACTACAGTCGTATAAAACACGCACAAATTCAAATTAAATGTTTTGTTCATTTTCTAAGTAGTACTTAACACTTCCTCTACAGAGAACGCAATTAAATGCGGCATTTTTCTGCTATATTTAGTGCACAACTTGTATTTATTTGCTGAGTTTAATACATTAGAAAAACAAAAAAATAAATAGAAAATGTGCCACAACTTTTTCACAGGCCACATTTGATGTTTTTTTTTTCTCTATATGTTCAATTCAGCAAATAATACAGTAATAGTGCATTAAAATGTACAGAAGTGTGTTGTCAGTACAGCATGTGTTAATTATATACACTAAAATTTCTCTTACATTGACTGAACTTAAAGGGAAATTCTATCAATTTAAAAAAAAAATCTGCATAACTAAATCATTAAGATATAAACAAAGCCACTCACAGTGGTTTGATATGAGATGGTTCATTGTAGAGAAACATACAGACTACAGTGCTGGTGGAACCAGGGGCTGTGATGTTTACAACACAAATATAGCCATTTTAATAACTATCCTTAACAACCAGTGAACCTATGGGTGTCTTCTGAGTTTTATATGTAACAGTGATGAGGGTTAAATAGTGGTAAATCAGAAAAAAAGTACATTTTCTTCTGGGGACTATTTTGCCTTACAACACCCTGCAAGTATTCATGAAAGACTTTCAACAATATGTTTTAGGTAAAAACACACAACAATGTCTCAGACACCAGGCTGAGTATTCATAATAATTTCATACAATAACTTTCTCTGAGGGAGCTTTTAGAGGTGGACGTCTGGTTCCTATCACCACCACCGTGAACGATTTTGACTCTAAGTTTCTCTAGAACAGAGCATTTCACACCAAACCACTCTGAATGACTGTTTACATCTCAACAGCATCCCAACTTCACTCTCACAATTGAATTGCTGAAATGTTGAAATGTTGAAATCTCATGTAAGATCTTGCAAGACCAGATGCCTAACAATCACATTTTGATTTGTTTGCTTTACTTTAAAGTCACCTTTTTGCAATTGCAAACATGGCCTACGCAACAATGATGGACATCAAGCGGAACCAGTGCATTATAGTCAGGTTAGCTTGACGCGTGGGCTTATGTGTGCATATGCATAACTCTTGAGTGGTTTACAGGAATGTGCGCATTCCATGATTCTAAGTGTTGTTTTTGTGTTTCAGTGGTGAAAGTGGGTCCGGTAAGACAGAGGCTACCAAGCTGGTCCTGAGATACCTCACTGCCATTCATCACAAGAGAAATGTAACACAACAGGTACTTAGAGGACATTAGAGGAATTCCACCAAAGCTACATTCACATTACAAGCCACATCGCTCAAATCCGATCTCTCTGACACGATGGTTCACACTCGTTTATGTAAGTCATTCAAATTTGTCCTTAATGTGAACGAATCGGCGTCCTGAAATGACCCGCATGAGCACATCCTACTCAGTAACGTCACGTGAATGAATCATGTGCATCATCAGCACAAACTAACGAGCAGAACGAGCTTCACTGTGAGGATAATTAACTCTGATCATCCCTTAGCTTTATTATTAGAGCAAGACGAAGGTGAAAAAGGTGAGATGTGCTGCTTTTCCACCATTTACAGGCTTTAATGTCCGTTTGGCGCTGCTGCCATGGTAACGCTGAGCGATGGCGCACGCGCAGTGAAAAAAAAAGCAAATTCCGATATGAGCGTCACATTAAGGTCGCATGGCCACGAATCAGTTACGTATACCATCTAGCACCACATTTGAAAGTGGCTCAGGTCGGATTTGAAAAGATCAGATTTGCGTGTCCACACGGCTCTGAAAACATCAGATCTGAGTCACATTAGGGCAAAAAAAATCAGATTTGTGCCGCTTCAACCTGGTAATGTGAACGTAGCCCAATGCACTAACTCAGATTTCATTACAGTGGGAGCCAGATGTCAACAACACAAATATAATATAATTGTATAATATAATTTTCTATCAAAAACCAGTTTTTACGTATTGTTGGCAATGGGAAAATAGCAGAACATCTGAAAAAAGGATGTTTTTCTATACGTTGTTCTACTATTTTGCCTTAGAACCCATTTTTAAAAAATACATTTTGGGCCAAAACCTTACTTCAAAACTATCCTAAAGAAGTGTCTCAGCCATCAGGCAATGTATTTATAACCATTTCATATAATAACTTTCTGTGTTCTATGTTATTGGATTCTAAGTGTTGAACCAATATACTATTCTTTTGCACATAAGATTTATTGTGAAAACAATGCAAATATATAATTAAGAAAATATAAAATGGAATGCATTACATACATTTTTCATGTATTGCACAAATCTATAGAACAAAAATGCACAAGCATAGAAAGGTTCCCACACATTCTGCACCAACTAGAATGTTTCTGTCATTAAAAGTCCAAAAATCCGATAAACTCTACACAAGATGCTCAGTCCTGTTCTCATTCCTGGTGTTAGTGGATATTTGTTTGGCTTTTTGTTTTGCAGATATTTTGTTGTTTCTCTTTACTATGACTAAAACTAACATACTCCTCTATTTTCCATCCTGCTTTCATGCACACAGATTGAGGTGAGATGTAGAGTGTTCTAACATTCAGTATTTTGTGTGTTGGGGCAGTGCATGGTAATGCTTTTTTAAACTGGGACTAATTAGAATGTTCTCTCCAGATACTAGAAGCAACACCTCTGCTGGAATCATTTGGGAATGCCAAAACAGTGCGGAACGACAACTCCAGTCGCTTTGGGAAGTTTGTGGAGATTTTTCTGGAGGAGTGAGTGGTTCTTCTAGTTAATCTCACCACTTCTCAGTTATCTTAATACAATGATCTCATTCTGAAATAAACAGTCAATTTTTTTGTGAGTCAAAGTTGATTAAATTAGGCCATAAGTGAATTGGCCAGAAATCAAATTTATAGTTTCCCCTTACACCCAATGTAGCTTCTGTGTGATTTCAGGCACTGAATAACATACAAATGAACAAAACGTTATCATAGCTAAAGTAGTAGCAGTAGTTGAAGCCCGGAAATTTGCCAGTTTTGGCCATTTTTATTGCTTTACAGTAACAGAAACCACATAAACAAGTCCTGTGTTTTAGATCACTCAACAACTTATGTGGTGATTTAGGCATGTCGTTTGCAAATGCTAATTGCTAATTAGTATCAATTACTTCTTAGCTACATTAGCCTCTTAGCTCCAGTGCAAAACTAATGAAGCACCAGATATGTATTCCCCCAAGAAAATGAAATATACAGTTGTAGAAAGTTTGTGAAACCTGTAAAATTCTCTACAGTTCCTTCGAATTCCCCCTGTAGAAATGTACTCTGGTTCACCTATTTTTTTGTTTGAACTGACTGGTGTGTTTAGGTTTTCATCTTTCTGCAAGATCCACCTTCTGTTGACCTTCAGTTGGAATACAGTGTTTGGTTTTCACAAAACATAATGTTTTACATTTAGGCTTCTATTTTTGCACTTCTTTAGGAAAATGTGTACATGCAGCAGTTCTTCTTAGACAGCAATGGCTTCCTCCTTGATATCAATGCATACATATTATTTATATTCAGTGTTTGCCTGATGGTGGACTCACAGACACTAACATTAGCCACTCTACCAGAGGCCTGCAGGTCCTTAGATGTTACTCTGGGGGTTGTTTGTGACTTTTCTATTTGCAGACTGCCTGACAGTGAATTTGTCCAAAGTCAGAAATTGTTTTTTAACCTCTTCCAGCCTGAACAGCTGTTTTTATGAAATCCTCTGAATTCTCCTTTGACCGAGAGATGGTGTGCACTCAGAAATGTGTGTAAAGACCAGAAATTGATGGTGAAGACTCAAGTCCATGTTTTCTAAATCTCCCACACTCACACTTATCATCCAATAGATTGGACCTCCTGACACTAATTATCTCTACCAAACTGATATTTGTAGAAATTCACATACATATTCACACATAAACATTTAATACTGGAACACTTCATTCAATTAGTGTTTGAAAAATTGGGCTCTCATCATCAAAAAAATAGTTGCACCCAGAAGGAATCAATCGACAGGAATGAAACTTGGTGGGTAGGTTTGACATTGTGAGACATGCGAATGATTCAAGTTTCACGCTTGGCCATGCATCGCTGTACCTGACTGACTATATAAGGTCATCCCGTTGAACTTGTTTTTATTCTGACTCGTGCTGTTGTGTTAGTAGCATCCTTTGCAAGTGTAGTCTGTCTGAGAAGAGTTCGAGAGCAATTCGAGCAGTTGGAAGAGTTCGAGAGGGGTTGCGTCATAAGGCTCCGGGAAGCAGGATGGTCTTATTGATGTATTGCGCGCCATACCGGTCGTGTGGATATTACCATAGTACGCTGTTGCCGGCAGTGGACAGAAGAAGGTGCGCACCAGCGACATGAAGGATCTCAGAGACCTACACCAACCATGGAGAGGGAGAACCAACGGATTGTCCGACATGCACAGAGTGACCCAACAACCACGGTTGCAGACATTCAGTGGGCGGTGATGCTCTCCATGAGTCGTCCTCCATCTAGTGCCAGCACCATTGGCAGACGGCTGCACAATGCAGGACTACATGCATGACGAATGCCAAAGACTGCAATGGTGTTGTGTCAGACTGTCATGGAGTGGCTCAGAATGGCTGCGGGTCATCTTCAGTGACGAGTCCCTCTTTTGTCTTGGTGGAGACGACCAATGAATCCGTGTGTCACACGTCCAGGAGGCTTGGCGTCATGGTGTGGGGGGTGCAATTTCGTACGATGCCAGATCACCTTTGGTCTTCATTACAGGCACTTTGACAGCCCAACATTGCGTTAATGAGGTCCTGCAACCAGTGGACCTGCCTTTTCTTAATGCACGCTCCGGTGCGTCATTCCAACAGGACAACACTCGTCCGCATACTGCTGCCGTCTCATGAGCTTGCCTTGAAGACACAGATACTATGCCATGGCCAGCCGCATCACCAGACCCATCTCCGATTGAAAATATGTGGGAGGCTATTGGACGTGCAATCAACACTCCACGCTACCGCAAAATCTGCAGGAACTGCGTGAGAATATTCAAGCTGCATATCACAGGACACCATTAGGAGCCGCTACAACCTCATGCCTTAATATGATTTAGATGAAGATATGATCACATTTAAGTCAGACTTCTGTAGAAATACAGAGAATTTTAAAGGGTTTTCCAACTTTCTAGCACTACTGTCAGTCGATTACATAATATAAACCAAACTTCCTATATGTATATTAAATTTTTTTATAGATTGCCTGGCCATTTTGGGTAAGGGGGAAATTTGTAAATTTAATTTGTGAGGCCAGCACCTCTACAGTGTAAGCTGAATGCTGGAACAAACTTGCTCACAGACTGCAATGCTGACTATTAGAGATGGAAGTGATAGACTTGTGGAGGGGAACTGGATCTGTGTGTTTCCTCCTGACCCAGTGTGAAAGTAGAGTAGTGAGGTCAGTTAAGTAATACAGACACAGAGACTGTGTGTATTTGTGTGGCTGGGGCTCTAACATGTTACTGAACACTGCACATGTTGTTTGTTTTTGTTCTTGTTGTGTTAAAGGGGAGTGATAAGCGGTGCCATAACCTCGCAGTATCTACTGGAGAAGTCCAGGATAGTTTTTCAGGTCTGTTGTGGTAACCACTACTTTATTTTAATCCTTGGAACTGTGAATTATACTGGCAGATAATGAATGTAGAAGTAACCGTTAGACCAGTGGTCACCATCCCTGGTTCTGGAGAGCCACACAATCCTGCAGAATTCAACTTTAGTCCAATACTTTAGCCCAATTCTCAAGATCTGGATCAGATGAGTTCAGTCAGGTTTGGAAGTGCTCTTTTCTGGAAGATAGATCTCTAGGAGCAGGGTTGGTGAGCACTGCATTAGGCAGTAGACAAACAGTGTGTAGTTTAGTTTGCTTGTCTAACAGACACATAGTGGACCAAAATTTTGACACCACTAGTGACACCACTGCGCTTCTATTTTGCATTCTTTTCTGATTTAAGTTTTTCAAAGATACAAATAAATCTGCAGGGAACTTTTCCACACCTTCAAAGTTCAATCTTAGAAGTTGGTTGTATTTTCTCCAAACCAAATGATCCCAAACACGTTCAGAGATGTTGAGGTCTGGACTCTGGAGTGGTTAGTCTATTGTTTTGGGAGCACCAGCAGCTTGACCAGAAGAAAGGACAGAAACACTTGTGGATCTGAAGCAAGACTGGAGCTTGATTTTCTTTTGTTTCCTTTGACTCTCCACCTTCTTTAAACATATGGGTTATCTTATATCTCCTCAGAAACATCTCCTGAAAATGAATAACGTGTACTTGATGTCTGTTTTTACTGAAAATTAAATAAAGGCTACTCTCTGTCTTATACACAGTACTGTAATTTGTAGTGAAAAATAGAAGCATTTTCAGTAGTGGTCTCAGACATTCGCTCACCATTTTAACTAAGGCTGAGGCTAACAGTTGCTGGGTGTGTGTGTGTGTGTGTGTGTGTGTGTGTGTGTGTGTGTGTGTGTTTGTGTGGGTAGGCCAAAAATGAGAGGAACTACCACATCTTCTATGAGATGTTGGCTGGACTCCCCGTTCATCAGAGACGAACATTCTACCTACAGGAAGCTGAAACCTATTACTATCTGAACCAAGTAAGCTACACTCACATCTAGTTCTGTTCTGCAGCTTATAGTTAATCAAAGCTGGAATTAGCTGTTTTTGCAAGATTGTTTAAAACTAAACATATATATATCTAAAGAACTCAACACTTTATTTTGAGAGGTCCACTATAGATGTTCTGTAGATGCTCACCTTCTTGTATTTTGCTCAAGATTTAACTAAATATGTTTTAAATGCAAACTTTAACCCCACTAACCCTAGGCTAATAATTTATTTACATGGAACAGCCATGCATGCCATATGTTGTTATTTTCGGGAGATCTCAATCTGCTCAGATTTGTCATCATTTAAAATGTAAATGCAAGTAGAGTTTTGATATCTATCTGATGAAAAACGTATGTAGTAACATGTTGGATTCTAGAGCAGAGTCGGAATTCAACACAACCTCTGTTGTCTAACATGGTTACCCTTAGTGTTCAGCTACACAGTGAAACTTTGTAAAATTTAATAGTTCACATTACAGTGCTGTGCTCTAAACCACACTGACAAGTTGTTTGAGTGGGTTGAAGTTTTGGTGGCATATTTACATGGTGACCGTTGACCTCTAGTGTTTGTTAGCAACATTAGCTCCAGTGCTACACTAAAGAAGAAAAACGTAGACATGTCTTGGCTGATCAACTCATCTTCACTGAACCATTCCTTTAAGTTGAATGTGACAGATTCTATTTAATATAACCCTAAATGTAACTTTAAATCCTAAACCTAATCCCACACCTATCTTTAACTCTAATGTTGGGGTTTCAACTAATGAGTTTCCAAATATAGTATGTTAATAATTTGAGCATCAGAAGATAACCTATAGAGGACTTTCAAAATAAAGTGTGACAAGAATTATCAAAATTCTGTGTGCATATACCGAACAAATACCCAAACAACATGTTCAGCTTTTTTCATTTTATACGTGAAACAAATTGATGTTGCAATGGAAAATAATCATTGTGATTAAAATGCTGATACTAGTAAAGACAGTATTTCATTTACAGTAGAGAAGGAATCTCTGAGAATGAGCTAATGGATCCAGTGTGTATCCTATAGATTAATTAAGTGCCTAAAATTTTGCAGAATTAAATCAGAAACATTGTTTTCATTGCATTTAATGTCTCCTTACTTCATCTCCCTATCAGGGTGGAAACTGTCAGATTGTGGGGAAGGATGACGGAGAGGATTTCTGGCGGTTACAGAGTGCCATGGACATTCTGCGCTTCAGCCCGGAGGACCAGAGCAGTGTCTTCAGAGTACTGTCATCCATACTGCACCTGGGCAACGTCTTCTTCCATAGACTCGAGGTATTACACATACATACCCGGAACGCTTAATGAAATTCACAAATGAAGCTTGTATGTTTGAATAAAAATCCAGCCGAACTGTTCAGAAACTGTATTGAATGTCTGTCTCTCTTTCTCAGACTGAGGTGCAGGAGACAGCGGGGGTAGTGAGTGCTCAGGAGATCCGTGTTGTGGCCGAACTGCTACAGATTTCTCCCGAGGGCCTGCAGAAAGCCATCACCTTCAAAGTCACGGTATGGTTTAGGTACTATTTGTGGATATTTTAACCATTTTTGTCTAATCAAATGCCTTAAAAGAATAGTATAAAATAACCTGTTTTAGACATCTGACCTACAAAATGATCACTGCACAAGTTAGTGACTTTTTGGCTGCCATATTACCATATATACCTTCGCTTTTGTCTGCTTGGTCAAAAACATATGTAAAATTACAAGACAGTATACAACTTTGGTTGGTTGGTTAAATTGCTTAACCAGCACATCTGATTTTTCAGCAGTAGAACATGAGAGGGAGTGTGTTATCACGAAATAACATTGCGGCTGTGATTTGGTCGCAGGCACGAGCCGAAGGCGATAACACACTTCCTCTCTTGTTCTACTGCTTTAATACAACAGTTAAATAAATAAAGTAAGAAATTAATAAACTGGGCAGTGAACGTAGCATTTAATATGTTTTAATGTTCGCAGTTCCTTTCGCCAAATTATAGTTCCTTAACAAGCAGCTTGTTGCTACGTCAGAGTAACGAGCTCCGCCCACTCGCTGCACAGCCGGCAGTTCGTTCTCCGGCTCCTTACACTAAATTCCCAAACTGTCATCACCACTGAGCAGCTTTTCAGTTGGCAGCTGTGACAGAAGAACACAAACAACCTGGAATCAGCCAGAAATAAACCCAATACCATTCGCCAAACGTGTAGTCTGATCTTCAGGGTCTGACCAAATCGGACTGAGCCATAAAACTGCCACAATATCAAGTTTAGCTCAGTTTTGTCAATTTTTGCCAGATCAGTATTAATGTTGTTTTGTTCCAGCCAGTCTGTAAAGCATCTTACAGCCCATTTTGTTTGGCGAATGGTATTGGGTTCATTTCTGGCTGATTCCAGGTTGTTTAGGTGATCTTCTGTCACAGCTGCCGACTGAAAAGCTGCTCAGTGGTGATGACAGTTTGGGAATTTAGTGTCGTCTCATCTTCAGAGTCTGACCAAATCGGCTGTCGGTCAAATGTGATCTTAAAAGTGTCCATTTTCTGTTTGTGGCAAAGTAAGAAGTAAAAACATCCAAATGTCTTGAGCGTCTCCTACAGCTGTCAAAGTCGTTGCTTAGCAGCGTCTCAGCAGAGTGATACAGTGTTTGTAAGTTCAGTAGCCGGAACTAACTGTTGTATAAAATTTAATAAAGCATTGATTAGACAAACCAGGTATTGGATGAGAACTACAAATAATACAGGGCTTCTTCGAGGAGAAGTTTGGAAAAAACATTTATTTTTGGGTTTAATTAATTAATTACAAATATTATTTGTATTTATTCTGATATCTGTTGTGCAGATATCACCCAATTCAATGCTGCCCTCATATCTTCCCAACACATTCACTGAAATACTTGATGGATCACCTAATGATCACTTAATAGTGGGTGAAATGCCACAGCAGCAAGTACTTCTATTTTAGCTTGCACTGTGTTTCTCTTTTATCTTGCTGTATAAGCAGCCTTTTTTTAGCTGTTTTTAACTGTTTCAGTAACTGTGTGAGGATACAGTCACCAATTACTGGTACAGGGCCAATACATGCACCACAGTGTAAACTGGAATAATAATATCATGATGTATCTTTTGCTGTTTTTAGAATTATAACTTTGACAAGTTACATTTATTCACCAATGTAATGTTAGCTGGCTTGGAAGCTATTAGCATATATGCTAGCAGGGCGAGTTGTTTTTGCTTTCATTTTTACTTTCTCAAGAGAAGATGTTCATTTTGCTTGACTCCACACATGATTATAAGAAACTGTAGGCATTTATGTGATTTATCACTTTGTAAAGAGCTTTGGCAGGTTTACGTCTGCTAACTCCAAAGCTGTAGTGCCATATGTGTCTATGACAGTATCAGTCTGGTTTTATAATTTAGACCTAGCTTTATACTTGATTTACCTGATCAATTACTGAATATTGTACTGTATCATGTTCTAAATGCTGTATCATCGACACTGGCATGACAAATGCCATGCAGCTGATGGTCCAGTAAAACTAGGCTTGCCTGGTCTTCTCTTATGAGTAAAAACCACTTACTGCCCTGATAGATTTCTCAGGTGCCTAAGACTTTAGCACAGTACTGTAATTCCAAACTTCATGCCTTTTTGAATACCGGATTAAGTAAACTAATACTTAGATGAATTTGGAAAGCTATAAATATATAAATGATTCTGCAGCTTTCATCTAGATGGATTCCAGTAACTAAGCTTAATCTCCCAGGCCTGGCGTTGTGGAACCCTTTGTAACTCAATCAGGGTTTGCTAACAGGCCTGAGTAATGTTGGCACTCAGGAACTCTTATCGTTTTATCAAACCAAGACGTTCGAGGATTAAGAAAGTCTAACTTCATTAAAGTCTTATTACGCATATAAGAAGCTTAGCGGGTCCATTATGTCTCTGTGAAAAGATCCCTTCATTAGATCTTTCGAGGAACATTTAGCTAATGAAGGACAATGACTCATGACTGTAGAAGTGAGTACATTCACTTGGTATCCTTTTCACTAGAGAAGTAGAAATATCTAAATCTCGATGGAAGTTTGTGTTCATTTACAAGGCAATATATATTTATGTTTTGGTTAATATGTAGGTCTTTCAGTCAATACACGTGTAGATGATTTCCAGGCAAAAAATGGTGTTTGATTTGATATAATATACTGGGCCGTTCTTTAATTGATCCCGGCTCTGCCTACAAATATGTTCCTTCATAGCAGCTGTTGCTGGGTTCGGAAAGGATATTGACAAATATCTCATTCAGAATAATGAGTTACTGTATCGCACAACTTGGTTTGTGTCAAAACAGATAAAATTAGTGCACTGTATGTTTCAAATTACATCTATTTTCTACGTGTCTCTCCATCACTGTCACTGTTATTGAGATAGCTTGAGGCAACACAATCACATGCCTTCTGTTTTTTGTTGTAATGACTGTATTGATAGCAAGTACAATGGGGGAAATATTGTTGCCAAATCCCTCATATTATATTTCACCCATATTATGAAAAAAAAATCTTTCTTTTTTAAATGAATGGGCTTGTTATAGTAAAATATGGTTGTAGGTTGAAAATGTTCCATAGCTGGAAAGCCTGTTTTGGTGAAAACCAGCTCATTTACATAGATCTACTTATTCCACCTTCAGCAGTTTAGCTCCTCCCATTCACATGGAAGTTATATGGAGTGTTTCAGCCTGAACGGCAGCCAATCAGAACAGAGGTCATTTACGTCAGTCTTGAAGACGCAGTAACAGAACAGTCTGTTTAATTTGAAGGGATAAAGAAAATTTCTGACTGTTTTTTTGGTGCATAAACCCTACAAACGCTATACGTGGACTTACAATATAATACAAGAAAAACACAGAATATGGGACCTTAAAGCCAAGCTACAGTAGTTAGTTTTGTGGGTTACAATGTTAACTTAGCTAGCATCATTAAAGCAGCTGGAGCTGGTGACCTTTCTGCTGTTTAGCCCACCAATTGAATAGTTGTTCCCCATAATTTGAATACTCAAGTATTTATTTGTTACGTTGGTATTTGGTTCTCTTCACAAATTTTGTCTTTGTTTAAGCCACAAAAATTGGAAATGCATTTCATCAGCATAGGCCTTCTGATTGAACAGTTACTACTTATAACCTACATGGAAAATGTAAAAGAATAAATAAATTATAGCTACTTTATTTGAGCGCAAACTGCAGCACTTTCCACAAAGCTAAAAGAGCAGAGATACCTCCGAAATCACATATGGGAGTTTTCTTATTGGACAGTAAGAAAGTTGCTCAGTGCAAAATCTATTATAAGACATCGGTTTAGCATGAATTCACAACAATAATTTCAGTATATTTGAATACTTGTTCAGAAATGTCAGTGCATTTTCACAGTCTGTGAAATGCTGTCCAAGCTAGGTCTGTTATTCTTTAATACCTTAATTACACAGCAAACATATAAAACAGAAATCATTTGAAATTAATAACACATATTTTGACAAAGTTGTATGAATTGTGTGCTGTTGTTAAACTCACCAATGGTAACTGTGAATGAATGCATTTGTGTCTGGAGCATGAACAGCTCAGTTTTATTTAAAAATATAAAATAAAAAATTGCATGCTTACAGTACAGCCCAGTCAAATGTATGAAACAAATACAACACCCGTGTGAAAAAGTAAATGCTCCCTTACACCTTATAACTGGTTGTGCCCCTTTTAGCTGCAACAAATTCTTCTTATAACTGGAGCTCAGTCTTTCGCCTCACTGTGGAAGAATGTTGGCCATCTCTTCTTAGCAGAATTGCTTTAATTCAGCAACATTTGGGGGCTTTCAAGCATTAACTGCCCCTTTAAGGTCCTGTCAAAGACTCGTAATGAGCCATTCAGAGGTGGACTTGCTCTTGTGCTTCTGATCGTATTCTTGCTGCACAGCCCAATTTCGCTTGAGCCTCAGATCACATACTGATGACCAGACATTCTCCTGCAGGATTTCCTGGTAGAAAGCAGAATTTATGGTTCTTTCAATTACCCGAGTTGCTCAGGCGCTAAAGCTGCAAAGCATCCTCCTACCATCACACTACCACCACCATGTTTCACTGTTGGTATGATGTTCTTTTTGTGGAATGCTGTATCATCAGTCCACAGAGCATTATTCCAGAAGACTTGAGGATTATCATGGTGTCTTTTGGCAAATATGAGACCAAACTCTTGGTTAGCAGTGGTTTTCCTTTTGCAGCTCTCGCATGCAAACAGTTTTTGCCCAGTCTCTTTCTAATGGTGGGGACATGAACGCTGTCTTTATCTGAGGTGAGCGAGGCCTGCAGCTCGTTAGATGTTCCTCTGGGTTCTTTTGTGAATTGTGGATGAGTCATCGATGTGCTCTTAGAGGAGTTTTGGTAGGCTGGCCACTTCTGGGAAGATTCCCCACTGTTCTACGTTTTCTCCATTTGTAGATAATGGCTTTCACTGTGGTTCACTGGAGTCCCAGAGTACCAGAAATGGTTTGGTAGCCTTTTCCAGGCAGTCATATTTCAATAACACTTCTTCAGAATTTCTTTTAATGAATGCATAGTGTGCTGCTTGTGGAGACCTTTTAGCCTCTTTGCTGAAAAGGTTCAGCAAGTCTAGCAGTAAGCACGCCTGGGTGTGTCTAGTTTCAATAACCCTAGTTATCAACTAAATTTGGTCAGTTTGTTCATTGAGTAACTAAGGGGCAGTTATTTTTTTTACAGAGAACCAGGATCACCTTTTTCCTTCAATAAATGAAATGATCATTTAAAAACTGTATTTTCTGTTTACGCAAGAAAACAGAAACAGAAATAGAAGAAATACTTTTTCCACACTGTATAGATCATGCTAGATTTTATGGCTTACAGTTCACCCTCTGACTTTAATATTCAGTAAATCACAGTGAAATGTGGTGTTACTTGTAATCTTTATATATCTAACAGTGAGATGCACACATGCATGTGTCACGCTGACCATCTTGCTCATTTAATAAATAAAGCTCGGCTATCCAGAGGCCACAAGTTTTGGGTTTACACCTCTATCAGTCTGAATCAACTGTCACCTAAACCTGTATCAGTTCCACATGCTCTGTGTGTGCGTGCGCATGGCTGATATGTAATCCAGGCCAATCCCTAACTTCTGGGTTTGGGTTGCCTTCTTAAGCTGTAAATAAAAAATGCTACCCTTGATTCTTACCAACCTCTTGTTCTAGTTTTAACTGTATTTCTAGGAGCATAATTTGAAAAATATTTTCCAAGATTTGCTCATTTTTTTCTGCTTTGTGTTACTGACACTGAAATTGATTGGTTGTTTTAAATGCCTGCTAATCATTTGGTTTTGATATATTCATATGCAGGAGGCGATGAAAGAGAAAATATATACTCCTTTGACTGTAGAGAGTGCTGTGGATGCCAGGTTAGCGCATATATTCACCACCCACTTCTACCACTCACTGGCCATTTAAAAAGCTCCACCTACCTTGTAGGTTCACCATATGGGTGTACAATTACAGACTGTCCCATCTGTTGCTACAGTTAATCATTCCCTTCTACTTCATTCGTCACTGGTCAGTTTCTGGTGATGGCTAGGCATAATATTGGATGGAAGTAAAAAAAAATAAATAACAGCTGTCTATAGCTCATGCACTGTACCTTCACATTTGAGAGATTTTTCCCATCTAACGGCAATGAAGCAATGAAATGAGCCGACTTGCAAGCTGATGGTTTCACCTAAGCGTCTAAATGTTGACGTGGAATTACCTTCTATTCCTATAGAAAGCTGACAATAACAATAATTCCATATGTGAAATTGCTCTTTTAATCAACTACAACATAAACAGAATGTGACAAGATATAAGTTCAAATAATTGCTGAATAACTATGTAAAACGGCCAAATACAAAGTGAAAAAAGTATATATTAAGTTTGAAGTGTCAGTGTACAGCAGCTATAGCACAACCCTTTAGCTTGGTGCTAACATAATACTGCAAATCCCCTAAAGGTACTAATAGAAAATAGCATTATTGCAGTGGTGGAATACAGATAAATACTTGCTTCTTATAAATAAAAGTTTCTGCCGTGCTCACATTTTGACTCTCAGTTTAAACAAAATTACATGCAATGTTTTATAATGGATTTGAGCATGTCTTAATGTCTCGGCCAATCAGATTTTAGAACCTGACCCCAACAAGTACTGACTTCAAGGTGTGGGAAGGCGAAACTGGCCATTGCAGATTTATTACCCCTAGTGGATAACGGATGTATTGTGCAGTTCACTACATTTAATCCGTTAAATGGCGTTATTGTATTGATATTATATGTATTAATTATCATATTTGAGTTTTTTTAACAAAGTCCAACTTTTTAAATATAATTTCTCAGCTTTACAGCGCAATACACAGTACATTTGCACAGTACTAAATCAGACCCATCTTAGCCAAATTGCGTATTTCTCACAACTTATTGGTAGCACTATTGTTCTCGATCCCACAGAAGCCCAAAATAATCAGGCATTTTTAGCAGCAAGTCAGTCAATGTGGATGCCAAAAATAAAACCTTATTACGACGCCTTTTGAATGGGTGGAAGTGGAGGGCTTAGCCCTGCCAACCCATTCATACCATCCATCAGCTGTTGTTTTACGCACATCAGTGAAAAAACACACAAAAATAACCAAACATCAGCGGCTGTGTGGACAAAAACTGAAGACCAATGAACGGGCTAGAGGATGGCTTAAACAAGTTTTGAATGGAAAAAGAGGGGCTACAGTCCCTAAGTGTAGACCAGGAAGGTGGAGCTATGAGGTAGAGGGTTCCAATAAACACTCAAGCCAAAATACAGCCACACAAAGATACACATCCATGAGGCACTACCACCAATAATGATTTGACCTAATGCATTAATAATGAGTAGCCGTAGTAGTTAATGGCTTTTTATTGACCCTTTTTTGTTGTCTCCTGCCATAGAGATGCTGTTGCCAAGATCCTCTATTCCTTGCTCTTTTGTTGGCTAACGGAGCGGATCAATGGTCGTGTTTACCCCAGGAATGAGGCGCTATCCATATCCATATTGGATATATATGGGTTTGAGGTACATGAGCGCATTCATTCACATGCAAATACACACTGTCTTACAGAGATATACAGTCATACTCAAACATTTGGATACATCAAATGGTCTAAGTGAAAATAGGTTAACACATCCTCTACAGAGAACACAGTTATTGAATTTTTCTGCAAATCGTATTGCACAATTTCTTATTAACATATCGTTGCTGTTGGAAGAAAACTGAAAAGTTTTTCAGTTTTGACATAATTTGAAAATGTTCTTTACATTGTGTGTAAATTTCATGATGAATGGACCAAAATAAACGGCCCAAAATGACTTGGAAAAAATCCTGGTTCCATTGACTTACATCAAGAGTAAAGTGTGTTTTTTCCTTGTCCTGTAAAGTTACCGTTTTGGAGACACAAGGTTTTGTTCTGACAGCAGCGATATATAAAATTAAAATATAAAAAGTGCCATAACTTTGCACAGACCACATTTTATGGTTTTTTTTCCCACTAATATGGTAAATGCAGCAAATAAATTGTTACTGTGCATTAAAATATGCAGGAGTGTGTTAGGTAGAGGACGTATTAACTTAATTTCACAAAATGTGTCATTTGACCAGGGGAGCCTAAACTCAGCTCGCATTCAGCTCTTTTTACGAGCGACTCTGTGTTTGTATTTTTCAGGAGTTAACATTTAACAGCTTTGAGCAGCTTTGCATCAACTACGCCAACGAGACGCTCCAATACTTCTTCACAAAAATCATCCTAAAGCAGGAACAGGTGAGGGCCACCTACTCTCACAGCAGTTTAATGTAAACGTTAATGCCTTAAACTGCCTGGTCACGTCTAACACCTTTTACGATGCTACCTAAAAGAGTGTTCCAGTGTTTTTCAACCTAATGTTGCATGTGTGTTGCATGGTCAGGCGGTAATTTCAATTCTCACAAAAACTTAAAACTCACTTATAAAACAAGCCAAGGGCAAGCTACTCAAACGTTTGAATTATGTGACTATATGACATAAAATCCTAACCATTTCAGTTGTTAAACCCCTTAAAATCCAGGCTGTTTACATACTAAGGCTTATTATTCAGTAACTACAGGGACTTCAATGCAAACTGGTTGAGCTGTTCTTAGGCTATAGAAGTGTGTGATAAAACTTTGGCCTGCCAAGGCCTTTTAAGGGGTTAACACTACATACATGAGAGAATACCTTAGCAGACATGAGAGAATATCTTAGCAAAGCCTTGTTCATTAAGTTTTATCCAATGGTCATACATTGAAACAACCGAGGAAAAAGTCAGTTTTGGTCACTTTTGCTTTTAACTTCTTTCTGCAGGCCCTCTAGTGGCCATTCTGCAAGCTGAAATATTTTCTACATTAATGTGACTATTAGCTCTAGGCCTTCAATTTGAGCCATAAATGTCAAAAGTTCAGTAGAAACCCACCTCTCTGATAATGCTAAATTTTGCTAGCATCCCTGTGGGATCCTAGAACTTTGTTAACACTAAGCTAACAGCGATACACATGGACGTTTTGTCTGTGAGATGTTTGAAGCTCCTAAAAAACATTTCTTGGTTTAATTGAAGTTTGCAGTAGAAATATTAGCATATACCTTGTAGCGGTTTCATAGTGACTTTTTCACTGTTCTTTTCCGTTTCTAAGAACCCACTGATTAGGCTGGTGCTCATATTGTCATAAAGTGGCGTATCTAGAACTTCCAGAAGGCCTAGAGTGACCTTTTTTGATCCCGGCTATTGGAAAGAAAAACGTGGTTGGTTGATTCCTCTGTCAGTTCGTGATTTTGCTGATCGTTAATCTAACATGTTAGGACTTCTCTTCAGCTCCTGAAGCCCTGACCAGTAGGAGAGCTCGCTTAGCTATATTTATCTAGACACCATTGAGATAAACTATTTCTGATTGGTCAGTTTTCTGCTCTGCATTTGAAGAATGTAACCCTTTTGTTTCCATTTAAAAAACTGCTCAATGAAATAAACGTAGTACTGTAATAGTTGCAGAGTTTAAAGCCTTCTCTAAAGACCTACAAGGCCCAAAGGGTTCCCCTCTGATCAGATTAAACAGGACACTGCTGAGCTTGTGTGTGTAATGTATTTTGACTCTGTATTGAGCTGCTAGCGAGCAATGGGGGTGAAAGGAGAGGAGTACAAAATGGCATTTAAACATGATAAAGCCACTTCTGTAAATGTTGTAACTCCTTATTCACCTATAAATGTACAAACCCAGTACACTTATGGTTTTGTGAATCATAAACATTTCCGTCAAACTATATTCCACCAGCATTACTGAAGAACAAATATGTATATTTTAGCTGAGGGACCTCAAACAGGCAGCAATGGCATTTTATGGCCACTGTGGAAAGGGGCTAAGTATCTGTGGCGATCAGGCCGGAGCCTCTGAAGACTATGTTGGAAACAAATGGCCACAAGATTTCCCTCTAAAAGAACAAATTATAGAAATTTAAGCCTTAATTAGCAAATGGCTTTTCTGCAGAACTGACAAAAATGTGTTTTTCATGGAATTCAGCAACTGCTCATTGGCTTATGTTATAAGTGAGTTCTTAGTCACTTTGTAAGGACAGGAAAACATTTTAAAAGTATTGTGTGTGGAAATCAGACAAACAAGTACCCTTTTTTATTATTTAAACCTTGACAACTCGTCCCAGTCGTATTAAAGAGTTGACCCAGTTGGAAATGAAGGTGTCTCTTAAATGTCCTCCCTCACATTCACTCACTTTACGCTCGTATACGCTCTGCCTGTGTAGGAGGAGTATGTACGAGAGCAGATCGGATGGAGGGAATTGTCTTTCACTGACAACCAGGCGTGTATAGACCTCATTGCTGCGAAGCCTCATGGGATATTCCGCATTCTCGACGACCAAAGTAGCTTTCCTCAGGTAATATCTTTACCCTCTTTACCACTAAACTAAATCATCTGTAGGCCTGGATGTGTATTTAGGTGTATTTAAGTATACATAAAATGTTTGTCACTTGCATTTAAAGAGGGAATCTCACTCCAGTCGCATGTCTGTGGTTGATGTACACTGTCTATTGAATGTTTATGGACACCTACTTTTTAAAAAAAAAAAAAAAAATGAATAAGCATGTTTTCTTTGTCAGTTTGCAGCAGTTTAACATATTAAAGAACGATAAGATTTGTTTTGAGAAAAATAAAATGAATCAGTAAATATTTAAACAGTTAATCTAAAAAAACAAATAGCATATCAGTCATATGAAAAAAAAAGATTGGTCAAAATCCATGTTTTGCTAATTTTATAAGTGAAAAGACAATGACTGTTTATTTGCTACATTAAAAAAAATAATTTGGGAATAAAGTAAAATGTGACCTGTGCAAAAATTGCGGTAAAGTATGTTTAAATAGAAACTGTGCACTAAAATGTGCAAAAAATGCCATATTAAAATTGATCATTTTACTTATTTTCACTCATTTCACTGGGGGTGTTCTAACTTTAGCATGCAACTGTATAGCAGCAAAAACTGCTTCAGCTGGTGTAAAAAAGGAGCTGATGAGGATAAATGTGCAAGTCAGTTGTATTAAATGAAATAAAATGAAATGAAGTAAAATAAAATGAAACGAAATGAAAATAAATAAATAAATAAATAAATAAATAAAAGTTAACACGTCCATGAGACAATAAAGAAAGAAAGACACAAACCTGGAAAACATAGAACTGAACTAACACAGCAAAACACGAAGCAAAGCAAAACACATAGACTAAAGAGCTGAGAAAACTCATTACAGGGCAGCATTACGAACAAAACAAAGGTGAACATCATGATAAAGGGAGGAGCCTAGAGAGAAACAAGGAAATAAGACTTACTCAGAGACACTTGTCAAATAAAATGGATGTTTGTATCCACCAGGTGAAAAAGCAGACATGATATGCATGTCATATTTTGGCTTAGAGTTGACTTCTCACATTTTTGAATGACAGAACTCAAAATAATCATATAATAATAATTTATTGTTTTTTTAATAAATAATCAAAATAATCGTTTTCTCAAAATATTGCCTTAATGTTAGGAGAACGTCATAAACATCATAAAATATGTATACTCGTCAAAGAGTAGTAACTCTTTTTTTAAAAAATTAAACCAAAAAAGTCAAAATCACAGGAAAAAGAGTCCTTTAAGTACTTAAGTCAAAATACTGAGAAGACAAGTCACTTAAGTCATTTAAAGTTATTTAATTTTTTCTTCTATTTCAAATACTGCATCATTTCTGTTTATTTGCTGAGTGTTACACATCAGAATCTTTTTTCAATATGTTAAATTCAACAAATAAACAGTAATTGTGCATTAAAAAGACATTTGTTCTCTGTAGAGGATACATTGACTTATTTTTGCTTAAAAAAACAGCAAAGACTGGAGAAACCAAACCTATGATTGTCCCCCTCAATATCACAGAATGTCTGTAGGTAAAAGTGTATATATTGGTGCCCCCAAACTTCTGACTGGTATCATTTTGACTTTTGTATGTCTTATTTCTGCCAGGCCACTGACCACACCTTCCTTCAGAAGTGCCACTATCACCATGGCAACAATCCCCTCTACTCCAGGCCAAAAATGCCACTGCCAGAGTTCACTGTGAAGCACTACGCAGGCCGAGTGACTTACCAGGTACAGACAATAACACAACACCACATACTGCCGCACTCTTAGGTACAACATGCATATCACTGCTGTCAGAAGTAAACCTTGTATCTCCAGTTTCGTCGTTTTTCAGTTTTTGACATGATTTGAAAATGTCTGTTGTCCTTTACATTGTGTGCAAATTTCATGATGAATGGACCAAAAAAAGGGCCCAAAATAACTTGGAAAAAAGTCTGGTTCCATTGACTTACATTAAAAGTAAGGTATGTTTTTTCCTTCTCCTGTAAAGTTACCATTTTGGAGATATGAGGTTTTCTTCTGACAACAGCGATATAGTAGTTTGCTATGCAGCAAGTTGTCTTACATTTTCAGTGTGTAAGGAATGTATGGAAATAAATCATTATGAACTCACATATTTATGTTTTTAATCACTGACAATCAGCAAATTTCACATGAAAAGGCACCTAAAAAGACCTTAAAAACACAAAAGACCATTCTTAAAGGCAATGTGAATTTTTTTACCTTCGTAGTTCATGTACCTGATCATATTTAGCACGATTCGTCATATCATTTTAAAGACAAAATTCTTCGTTTCATATAATATTCCATTAAATGTAAGGAACTCTACAACATCTTAGATTTGGCTACGTGACTGTGCAGCAGTGGGCGGGGAAAAATAATATTAACCAAAAATGCCACCTTTTATCTCCACCTCCCACCGCCCCACCTATCGTCCTGTGAAAACACTCAGCTGGTGAAGACATCCTCCCTAATACCAGTTTCTGATTCATGTTGGCTTGTAACTCTTCATTATAGCTAAGGTGTAAGTAGTCTGGACTCAAAGGCCCAATCCCTTTTCACCCCTCTCTTCTAACACTTAGCCCTTAGCCTTCCGTTTTGTGTGTTCACGTCTAGGGGGTAGGGTGTCCCGATTCTTGCTGGGATAGAGTGGGAGGGCGAAGTGTTAGGGCTACATGACCCTCCAAACAGAGTGTTATGAGAAAAATAAATAAAAACCACCAAGATGGCTGAACAAGCGACCAAAGAAACTTGCGAATGTGTAAATTTTTAAAAATTACAATAATCGCTGTATTATCTTAGTTTAATGTCGTTTCAATGTATTATGGAAGTTTTCTTCTTAACAAGCATAAAAAATCTAGTAGTATCTAGTAGTAGCTGATATCTCGGTTGCTAGCTAGCTAAATTTCCCTTTCCATCTTAAATGGTGCACCAGTTACATTCAGCTTTCTCTGAAGAATTAGCAGTGGGCGATAATAAATAATTGCCCCCCCTCCTCTTTGAAATCATGTGATGCCCTAAATGTAACTAAAGCCCAGCAGTGAGGTTGCTGAACTTCCTCTGCTGTCACTGCAGACTGGCAGGGTCGCCTACAGAGCAGCACTAGTAGCTGTTAATGAAGTAATGCTCTTTTTATTTGAGGGTCCCATTTCATAGGGAGGATTTCAACCACTACTTTTTGTGACTCAGTTCCAAGGGGCAAGGAGACACTCGAAACAAGGTGTAGGGGTAAACATAAGAAATGGGGTTGGGCCAAAGATGTACAGTGAAGCCAGATGCTCGATGAGAAGAGTATTATATCCATTTACATGGAGGAATTAATTATTTATAAAATACATTTTGCTTGTGCTACTCTTATGAATTTATTAAAAGGTTGTGCACCAACTAAATCAGTGGTACTTGTTTGTGTGAATAGTTAGTTAGTTAGTTAATTAGAGTTGATATGTACTGTTTAGGGGGCCTGAATGAATGAGCTGTTGTTTCTTAGGTCCACAAGTTTCTGGATAAGAATTATGATCAGGTTCGGCAAGAGGTCCTGGACCTGTTCGTTCAGAGCCACAACAGGGTGAGTGTTCGTCAGTATGTGTGCAGAACATACAGAAGGTATTCACATTGCTGTGCAAGTCAGAGACCACCTTTCATTTGTTTCATTTCCAGGTAAAACAGCCATCAAGTGAAATATATTAATTTTACAACTATAGAAAAAGGCATATAACATATATTTAACCGAAAATTACACAGAAGCCTTAACAACTAAATGTAACATCACATTTCCCAGTATAATATGTTCACTCTTTGCCTTTATAACAGCTTCCATTCATTCAGGACATTAATTTTTTAAAAGAAATCTGCAGGGATACTTTTTCACACCTCCAAAGTTCAGTCTTAGAAGTTGCTTGCTTTTTCTGCTTCTTGTGATCCAAATAATCCCAAACACATTCAGTGATGTTGGGGTCTGGACTCTGGGGTGGTCAGTCCATTGTTCAGCTGCTTTGTTTGATGTGTCCGTCTCCTTTTCTCAGTGAGGTTCTTCTTGACCGCTACACATCCTTTCAGACCCACAGCGCTGAGTCGTCTTCTCACAGTGGAAGGATGGACAGAAACACCTGTGGATGTTTTCAGATCTGCAGCAGCTTGATTTTCTCCTCTCTCTCACAGATGAAAGCTTTAAGCGCTGTTTATCTGATGGGGGCAGTTTTGGTGTTTACCAGGTCTTCCAGGTGGCTGATAAGTTTTTCAATTCTACAGTTTTACATACTCCTGTTTTTTCGTTATTCTGCAAGTAGGTTATCTTATATCTAATCTCAGAAATATCTCCTGAACAAATTCCCATTTTAATTGGAAATTAAGTAAATGAAGGGTGGTCTCTGACTTTTGCACATAACAGTATTTGCATTTATTTAAGGCTTTGGTTCAACTGTGTGTTTGTGTCCAGATGATCTCCAATCTCTTCATAAAGCATGCTGAGATGCTGAACCAGCAGAAAGGGGGAATGAGGAGGGACAGCACAGTGACCCGGCGATATCAGCCCTCCACCGTTGCTGCCAAGTTCCAGCACTCTCTACAGGAGCTCCTGGACAAGATGGAAAGGTCACACACACACAGATGCATACACAAATACTGACACACGTATCACACAAAATGAAATTTATGTATAGTCCTACTTTTTTCTGTAATAGTACTTAATGAATTAAGTGTTACTTTTAGCAATATTATCAATGGTTATTGTTACTCGTTAAAAAACATTTTGATAGCATCAAATTATTGGAAGCAAATGCAGTCAGAAATGATTTTACGTACATCACAAATGTTCAAATACTTTTTGGGGCCACTGTACCAACTCCTATAACACTCACCTTGGACACACCCACTTGATAATCTGATAATCAATTTTTGATTGGATAGAGCTTCGTCAAGCAATCAAGCAAGCACAAGCCTATTTCACATCACTAGCAACGTGAGACATCTGAGATGATGTGCGTGGACATAGACAGTCCATAGAAAATCTCTGATTTTGACTTTAAAGCAGCAGTTCAGCAAAAATTCCATCTTACCCCGTCGATCAGCTGAGATTTATTTGTTGTTTGATGTTTGCTTCTTTAGTTTTGCACTAAAGCTGCGAGGCTAATGTAGCTAACAAGTAATAGAATAATATTAATGTAAAACTTTCCTAACAGAAGGCATGAAGGCAGGAAACAGTGTTTCATGATAGCTTGTAGACTTGTGGTATATCGCCAATTGAGGAAGCTATCATTGGGGGAGGGGGGCACTATTCTACAACACCAGCACACTGTCTGAGGCTGGTTAAGATCCTCTTAATCCACATCCGCGGCAGCTTTCTCAAGTAACCTGTTTCAGTACTGTAGATAATGTCCTAAATCACGCTCCCTGCCGTTCGTTCTTAATCTGGATAAAATAAACATGCTCAGAAACGTGTCCCCTATCAGAAGCCAACTTTGTTCTTGATATGGTTTGGTAGTTTTCGCTATAAATTTAATAAACTGTGGGTTTTCAGACTCATGTTGAAATAATAAAATGGCTAAAACTTAACCACACCACTACCCCCCCTTTTTCAGGAGACCTAAAATTTTTTCTTTTTCATTTCACTATTAATGTCACAACTCATTGTTTATTGATGATCATACAAATATAAGGTGATATGGTACCACAACCACCCAACTCCCCTCCAAACACCACCCTCTCCCAAATCAGCTCTCAATATATTGTAAAAATTGTGACCTTTGTTTCCATGAATGGTTTTGTTTGTTTTTTTTAAATTTGCTGTGAGTCTTTCTGAGTTGGAGTGATCCATGAGGAGGTTAAGCCAATGCTTTATTCCATTAGTCCATCCAGTTCAGCAGTATAACTATTTTTGGCAATGGTAAGTGATATTAATATAAAGGATTTGAGGTGATTGGGTGCTGGATTTTAAGACATTCATGTTTTGTGAGTGAAGGTGTTTGGTTGAGTTGAGGGCTGCAGCACGGCTTTATCGTTTTAACAAACACAACAACTTGACGTGTTTTTGGACAGTTAAATCGTTCAACTTGATTGACTAGATGGAAACCATTGGCGATTAACAATACTAACTAGTTTGTTTTGCTTGTGTTATCGATCGTACTCCAGATCTCAAAATTTGGGGGCAGGCTTTAGAGACGCCGTGTCCTTAGCTAGTGCCGCAGTCCAGGTCTAAAAGTTGTACAAGTGTCCCTAGATGTGTATTTTCGTTATGACATCACATCTGCCCTAGCGAGACCACACAAACGCATAACACTGAGTTGTTCAGCAATCTCAGGTATACTTGTTTCTGTGGTGTCTGACACTGTATGTCATTTTATATTAAAAGGATGAAAGTACTTACATTGGTAAAAACAGTAGTACCAGTTGTCTAGTTGGCTTGAACCCTGAATTTTGTCTGTACTTAACAACTCAGTGTAGGTGTGATGATTTAGGCAGGAACAGTGATACTTGGTAGGGTAGAAGATTCTTCTTTTGCTTCATGGCTCCAGTGCTAAACTAAAGAAACAAAGGTACCAAACATGTCTTCGCTAATTTATTACAAATGGGGTAAAGACAAAATGGCCAAATTATTATTTTAAATTAAAGATTAAGCATTATTTTGCTGTTATTCGGCCTGAAAATTAAGAGTATATTGCTTGTAACGTTCCTTATCTCTTCTCTTCTAGGTGTAACCCGTTTTTTGTTCGCTGCATAAAGCCAAATAATAATAAGGTACATGCCGTTTACTCAGTTTATTACTCAGTTGTTTGAATCCTGTCCTTAAAGCCGAGTGTGTTGGAAGAAACAGTCGGGACTGAATGCAAGTTTTGCACTGTAATCTTATTTCAGGAACCAGGTCTATTTGAGCCTGACTTGGTGGCGAACCAGCTCAGATATTCTGGAATCATGGACGCCATCCACATTCGAAAGGAAGGATATCCAGTCAGAGTGCCTTTCCATAAGTTCTTAGACAGGTAAACCCACAGCAGAGCTATTTCAGTCACAGCGTGTTGCCTTTACATGGCGTCACGCTGTTGGATTGTGTAGAATTGCTGCTCTAAAGGCTTTTTATGACTGACTCATAGGTATAAAGCACTGCTAGGGCTGAAGAAAGCGCCGCCTCCAGACGGAGATAACTGTGTCCTTATGTTGACGAAGCTCTGTCCAATCAATAAGGGGGATTATCAAGTGGGCGTGTCCAAGGTGAGTGTTATCTGAGTTGGTACAGTGGCTCCAAAAGTATTTGGACATTTGTGACATACGTGATGCGTGAAATGATGGCGTTTAAGTTATCTTAAACAGAGCATTCCAAGACTGTAATTTTCTTCTTGGCAATGAAATCTTCCAAAAGTATGGCGGCTGTGTTTCAGATTTTGGTCTTTATACACCACTGTAAGGAAAACAGACCAGACTTTGACATTTCCACCTCAGTGCTTTGCAGTGTTCTTTCTCCACACCATCAGTTTGACGTGTTTTTCTCTGAAACAAATATCATTGAAGTAACCTGGAAAAATCCTCATTAATGTTTACCAATGGTTAATGATTAAAGTGTCCAAATACTTTTGGGGGACCACTGTGTAGCTCCTTTCACATATGCACTTTTACCTGGGAATTTAAAAGTAATTAAATGGGAGGCTGTTAAGTTTAATCACAAATACCAGTAAAGTTGACGTGCCGGTGTACCTGCACAAGGTCTAGTACAATACTAGAGTCAATACTGCGAGGGCTCATGTGAACAGAAGCCATTATATCATGGAGAAATACAGTGACACATTATTTGTTCACAAAAGCCTAAATTGGACACTTCACAATGGTTCGTTCAATGTGCATTAAGCTTCATGCATTATGAACCATCTTAGCACATAATCAAGTGTAAATCCCCAATAATTACATTATTCATTATTAAAAAATACTTTATTAATACCTTGTTATGCAAGTTAGCAAGCATGAATTAATCACCTGTAAATTCACGTAACATCAGGTGACTCCTGGAGTTTATTGCTTTGATACACTGACTAATACTTCAAGATAGGTTCCATATTCTGAAGTACAGTTTTAGTCATAATTAATCAGAGGCTAAAAAATGCCAAACAAGTATTCAATACGTCAGTTTGTCAGTTTCCTATATTCTGAAGTAAAGATCATTTAAATTTCATTTGGTAGATAAGAACGTGAAAGCTTAGAATATTTAAGTTAGTTTCAACCTATTTTAACAACAGCGTGGATAAATTAAGCTCTTGTGTTATTGAAAGCTTGTTTAGCACTTTTAGACTAATTACGCTAGTTAAATTAGTCACTTGATGCTACCTAGAACCTTTAGAAATGTAATGTTGCCAATTATACAGTGATAAAATCTCAAGGTAGTTAATTACCTTCTCAATAATTTGTATAGGATGGTCTTAACAGTGTTTTTGTGCATTATTAAAACTACTTGTGATTTATGATTGCAATTATTTGTGATTTTCAAGTCACAGACTACACCGATCAGGCATAACATTACATCCTTGTTTCTATGCTCATTGTCCATTTTATCAGCTCCACTTACTATATAGGTGCACTTTGTAGTTCTACAGTTACAGACTGTAGTCCATCTGTTTCTCTGCACACTTTGTTAGCTCCATGCTCCCTGATCCACTCAGACCAGCGCAACACACACTAACACACCACCACCACCACGTCAGTGTTACTGCAGTGCTGAGAATGATCCACCACCCAAATAGTACCTGCTCTGTGAGGGTCCATGGGGGTCCTGACCACTGAAGAACAGTGTAAAAGGGGGCTAACAAAGTATGCAGAGAAACAGATGGACTACAGTCTGTAACTGTAGAACTACAAAGTGCACCTATATAGTAAGTGGAGCTGATAAAATGGACAATGAGCGTAGAAACAAGGAGGTGGTCATAATGTTATGTCTGATCTGGGTATAATGACATACTAATTCATGACGTAATGAATAAAGCTTAATGAATAGTGATAAAAACAATTTAGAAATGTCTAATTTGGAGCGTCATGAATAAGACTAGACCTTTACACGTCCCCGCAATGGTGCTACTGCGAAACAGTAACACAGCATGGCCAGCAAAGCAGAACATCTGTGCTTTAATCAGTTGCATTTTCAGTTTTAATGACAGATTTTTTTGCTAAAAATGTCCCTTCCCTTTGTATGATATGACCCAGAAAGTCATAGGAGCATGCAAACTGCATCCAAGGAAAATACCATTAAAGGCCCTCATTTAACGCTCTGAATTCAGTTTCAAGAAGGCCTTGCTAATTAGCTGATGAGCTGAATCAGGTGTGTTTAATGAGGCACAAAGCTTCTGCAGTGTTTTGGCCTGCCAGGACTCAAGCCTGACACATGTGGTTTAAGGGTTGCATATATGAATGATGCAAAGCCCAAACATGAGCATTAAAAGTGTCTTTAAGATGGAGACGTGTGTGAAAATGGCCATGAACACTGACTGTTAGTAACTGGTTGGATGTTGATGTTGCATTCTCAGCTGTTTTTAAAGGAGGACGTGTATCAGCTGTTGGAGAGCAAGCGTGATCGTGTGAGGCACTTGGCTGCACTGACGTTACAGCGATACGTTCGTATGTACTTCGTCCGTAAGCAGTTCCTCAAGTTCCGCATGGATATGGCCAAACTTCAGGCCCACTGCCGAGGCTTCCTCTTGAGGTAAACTACAACTCCCATGAGCAACAACATACACCGTCACATTTTCAGTTGGGCAAAACGATTTTGCAGTTTAAAATGCCCATAGGCTACATTTTTTTTTCTTGTATTTTATTTTTTATGACATTTGTGTGGTTTTGTATACCAGAAACAGTCATAATTAATTTTAAAATGACCATTTTCCAACATTTCTTTAACCCTTAGAATTAAACAGCCTGATTTTGTTACTGTGCTTTTAAAACATATATAAGATATATGCAAATAAGCTCTGTTCAGATTGGCTACGCTCATTCAAAAAGCAGCCCAGGCTGAAACACTTCTTTATAACTTTGATCTAAATGGGCGGAGCTAAACTGTTACAGGTTGAAAAGGCAGATATATAATGACGTCATAAAATTACTAATTCAAAATGGACAGTAAACAGTACATTTTGAAATACAGGCCTTTTATTCTTCAGTACTTTCTGGATATTTGGATATTATGAACATTTATGGAACAATTTTATTATGGATTACAGGGAGATTTCTGAAACATGCCTTCAATATACCCAAAACTGTGGCCTTAGCATCAAAAATACCTACCATGTAGTGAATTCACGTGATGACTAGCTCACAAACTAGAGCTTTATGTTTCAAGTATAGCTAAATGTAAGTGTTGTGATGGTTAAAAGTTCCTAAAAATGCATGGAAATGCTGAAGTTTGTATATTGACTCTTTATTTAATACAGCTTTGGAGCTCAAACAGAGGTTTATTTAACTGTAACAGGTTCGTAACTGTAAAAGTTGATAATTGAGAGTATGAGAGAGTCAGACAGCATAATAGGCCTCGCTCTCTTTGGGTGGGTTGGATGGCAGAATTGGCAGTTAACATTCTCTTCCAAGTGTGATGAACTGTCCAGTGACATTGTGTTACCGGTAGTTGGCTCACTTCACGAGTCTCAGAGGAGGCTTTTGCCAACCTTCAGCCTCCCAGCTTGGTAGTTAAGGAGACTTAACTTACGGGTAGAATTGGCAGTGGCTAAAAAACTCACCTTCGCCTCCACAGGTGCCAAATTAACCCTGATCATCTTTCTTATGTTCTTTCTATAACCTTCAAAATTTCTCTTCACTGGTCTTTAGGCGGCGTTTTTTTCAGATGCGTGTGAACCTGATCAAGTTGCGCTCAATGATGTGGCTCATCGTCAACCGCAAACGATACATCAGGGTATGTTGTCTGCCAGTCTAATTGTTGTTTAGTTACCTTTTCTCACTCTTGTGGAAAACGAAAAGCGAAATTAACCAAGGTGTTTTTCTCAGAATGCAATTATAAACATATGCGAAACTGAGTGAAGCTACTGACTTTAGCTATTTTAAAATGGGGTGAACTAATTAACAACATCATTATATTGTTCTTGCTCCCACAAGGCATTAGAAATATATTTCGTTTGGGTTGATTCAGAACAGAAGCCTTTTTTCTTTTTTTATGATCCAGTGTTGCGCATAGATGTATTAATATAAAAATAGCACTACATCACTAAGTCACTGTCGCATTTGCTTAGTAAAAGTGGAAGGAAGTTATGTTATTTAAGCAACAGAACATGAGAGGGTGTGTGTTATCCCGAAATACCATCACGGCTGTCGCCGTAGATCATCACAGCCATGATGTTATAGCGATAACACACTCCTCGAGTGTTCTATTGCTTTAATACAACAGTTAAATAAATAAAGTAAGAAATAAATAAACTGGGTCGTGAACGCAGCTTTTAATATGTTTTAATGTTCGCAGTCCCTTCTGCCAAATTATAGTTCCTTAATAAGCAGCTTGTCGCTACGTCAGAGTAACGAGCTCCGCTCACTCGCTGCACAGCCGGCAGTTCGTTCTCCGGCTCCTTACACTAAATTCCCAAACTGTCATCACCACTGAGGAGCTTTTCAGTCGGCAGCTGTGACAGAAGAACAGCTGAACAACCTGGAATCAGACAGAAATTAACAGAATACCATTCGCCAAACGTGTAGTCTGATCTTCAGAGTCTGACCCAATCAGACTGAGCCATAAAACTGCCACAATATCAAGTTTAGCTCAGTTTTGTCAATTTTTGCTGGATTAATATTAATGCTGTTTTGTTCCAGCCAGTCTGTAAAGCATCTTACAGCCCATTTTGTTTGGCGAAAGGTGTTCGGTTCATTTCTGGCTGATTCCAGGTTGTTTAGGTTCTTCTGTCACAGCTGCCGACTGAAAAGCTGCTCAGTGGTGATGACAGTTTGGGAATTTAGTGTAGTCTCATCTTCAGAGTCTGACCAAATCGGCTGTCGGTCAAATGTGATCTTAGAAGTGTCCATTTTCTGTTTGTGGCAAAGTAAGAAGTCAAAACGTTCAAATGGATTAAGCGTCTCCTACAGCTGTCAGAGTCGTTGCTTAGCAACGGCATCTCAGCGGAGTGATACAGTTTTCGTGAAAAAACGTGATGTTATGGTGAAATAACAGTTAGAATGCCTCTCAACCAATCAGCTTGCGTGGCCGAACTAACTGTTGTATAATTTGTGGTTAACCAGATGTAAGAAGTCATTTTAAAATACAGTGGTCACTCTGGAAGCTGAAAGGGATTTTGTTTCTGTTTTTGAATAAGATCTGTGAAAATATATCTTTCTTTTTCAGTTTTTTACTCTGTTCCATGTTGACTGTCTCTAATCCCTGATGGCAAAATCATCAAAGCTATTAGTAGCTCACTGTCCTTAACCAGTCATCTAATTACAATGACTACTTCAGTAGAGTCATTAACTGACTGATGATACAGTTCTAGTTGGCCTTGACTGATTTCAGAGTGAACATTTTCCTTTGTCTTTGCCGCAGGATAATCTTCTCTTGGCCAGGAGGGCAGAGGAGGAGAGGAGACGACTGGAAGCGGTGAACTAACACAGATATTATCTCTCTCTTGACTTAAGTTAGATCATTCAGTTACAGTGTGCCTTGATTTTCAGATGCACCCCAAAATACGATATTAGAAAGCTGCCTATACCACTTACATTCACATTCACAGGAAAGAAACAAGTCTGTAAACAGCTTTATTCATTTAGCACTTCAGATTAAGGTACATTTAGCGTTGCGTACCATTTTGTGGTGAGAAGTGTATTTTTAAAGTAACCCGTGTGACCCGTGATTGTTAGAGCTAGGCTTTCAATTTGGGCCATAGATGAGAAAATTGGGCCAAAACTTAAGGACAAAACCCACCTCAGGGATAATGCTAACTTTTGCTAGCGTCTTTATAGGGATTCTAGTAGTTTGTTAGCACTAAGCTAACCCATGAACACTTTCTAATGACAATGAATGAGCTTCTTATTCAAGTTTTCCGTTCCACCTTAAACAGTGCAGGAGTTACATTCTGGTGCGTTTAAGCACTGTTGCAGCATTTAAGGTGGGATGGAAAATTGGAAGAAAGGCAGTTCTGGATTAAACACAGACATTAAAGCTTCTTAAAAGACGTTCCATGCTTTGCTTGAAGTTTGTGACAGGCATATTAGCATATAGTTTATTTTTTATAGCAATTTCACATTGACTCTATCAGTAGTGAGCTGTGGTATAGAGCTGCTGTCGCTATTTTCAGTTTCTAGCAGTATTATAATACTCGTAGAGTTTAAATACAAACATGATTTTATTGAATAAAAATGAACTAAAAATTACAGACATGCTATTTTTATGCTTTTATGCCTCCCAGAAAAAGGGGGTTCCCCTGTAGTCAGTCTGCCAAGATCTGCTTGGTGTCTGAAGTTTGCTTGCTTAGAAGCTATGAGGCTAACATAGCTAACAAGTATGGACAGAACTTCTGGTGAACCATAAACAGACAACACATTAGTTGCGTATAACATCCTGACATGATGGAAATGTGGGAAAAAATTAAAAATATAATAACATTCATAGAGGGATGGCTGAATGGTTTTGTGCCGTCGTTTGTAATCAGTCTGTCAACACTTGAACCTGTATGAGAGAAGCGCTTCAGTCAGTATCCTGTTTATACCCTACATGAGTTACTCACGCTAATAAAGTCATTTCATTTCATCTTTTTGAACTGTGGTCATACTGAGAGTCAGGTACAAGCAGAAAACTATAAAGCGATGCCTTTACATAGCTATTTCTAATGTAGACATCTATTTCTCAAACAGCGCTGCGCTAACGCATCTTGTATGTTCACCACAGTATGTTAGCATCTAGCTAGCGGGGTTAGCTCGGCGCTATATTAGGTTTTGATGTCAGCTCTAGTTTAAATACAGACATTTTAAGCTCTTAACTGATGTGCAAGTGACATTCTTTGCTGTGTAGGTCTCAGTTTTTAAGTAATTCCTACTTTAAAGGCTTGAAAAATAAGTGTGTCTTTTATTATTGTGGCGTTAGCCTGTTAGCCAGTTAGCCTGTTAGCTTCCTGTTGACTGGTCTAGTGAGGGCAGAATATAGACAGTTATGAAGAGAATATAAAGTATAAACCAGTCATAGAGAGTCTGTTAACACCAACCAGTGAGGTTCAACTAGAAGATTATCATCTGGCTGCATTTTATGGGCTCAGATTTTAACTAGGCTTTATTAAGGAGTCTTTATGAAGCCACATTCGCATGACAGCTGACGTTCTTTGGTTTTTGTGCTCATCAGATGCTGTTCTTGATGTACTTTCAGCTTAGTGACAGCCGCAGACTGCACATTGTCCCGGAAACATCTCAGAAAAAAGTAATGGGACAAAATGACTTTTTGACCTGGCTAAAACAGTAATCAATGACACTTCCATTTCCTAAAATTCCAGCCATAATCTCGAATTACAGCGGTCACGTGAAAAATACGATGGATAGCGTGCTAATTAGCAAACACATGCTAACTATGCGCCTAAACAGAGTTTCACACGCTTATCTTAAAACTAAGGCAAACTCTCAAATAGACTTTCTTATGTAGTTTCTGACAGTGTATAGGAGTCCATTACCATCGGCATTAGTAGTTGGCTATAAACATCCATTACGTCTAACCACGTTGGCCTCGTAGCTACAGTGAAAACTGAAGAAGCAAACTTCCGACACCAAACATGTCTTACATTTGGACTAAGAGGAAACATTGTTTAAATTAGATTTTTAGTTATTTTCTTATTACTTTACAAATTATTTTAATGTGGAGTCTTTTCGTCTCTCTTTTCACAGGAGCGAGCCAGCCGTGAGGTCATTAACGTGTCCCAGCTGGTGATTCCTGCTGAACTGGGAGGGCTGCTGCTGGCCACTGCAGGTCATTCACTCACAGCTGTGTGCTTTCTCAACACTGATATTAGATTTTTGAGCTTCCGTTGATGCACCAGTGTGTCAGTGTCACCAAATGAAGCTGCAAAAATTGTTATTGAGACTCAGTTGTTGGCTCTTCATTTGAATGTGATCAGGCATAACATCATGACCATCTCCTTGTTTCTACGCTCATTGTCCATTTTATCAGCTCCACTTACTATATAGGTGCACTTTGTAGTTCTACAGTTACAGACTGTAGTCCATCTGTTTCTCTGCATACTTTGTTAGCCCCCTTTTACCCTGTTCTTCAGTGGTCAGGACCCCCATGGACCCTTACAGAGCAGGTACTATTTGGGTGGTGGATCATTCTCACTGACGTGGTGGTGGTGTGTTAGTGTGTGTTGTGCTGGTCTGAGTGGATCAGACACAGCAGTGCTGCTGGAGTTTTTAAACACTGTGTCCACTCACTGTCCACTCTATTAGACACTCCTACCTTGTCAGTCCACCTTGTAGATGTTCACAGGACGCTGTTGGCTGGATGTTTTCGGTTGGTGGACTATTCTCAGTCCAGCAGTGACACTGAGGTGTTTAAAAACTCCAGCAGCACTGCTGTGTCTGATCCACTCGCACCAGCACAACACACACTAATACACCACCACCACGTCAGTGTTACTGCAGTGCTGAGAATGATCCACCACCCAAATAGCACCTGCTCTGTGAGGGTGCATGGGGGTCCTGCCCACTGAAGAACAGGGTAAAAGGGGGCTAACAAAGTATGCAGATAGACAGATGGACTACAGTCTGTAACTGTAGAACTACAAAGTGCACCTATATAGTAAGGGGAGCTGATAAAATAGACAATGAGTGTAGAAACAAGGAGGTGGTCATAATGTTATGCCTGATCGGTGTATCTGTTCATTTAAAGTAGCTGAAAGTGTATGTACAGTCATGTGCAAAAGTTTTGACACCTGGTCAAATTACCTCTACTGTGTGTTCTCCTCTACAGAGAACACACTTCTGCATGATTAGTGCATAGTTACTGTTCGTTTATTTGCTGAATTTAACATATTGGGTTAAAAAATAAAACAAAATGTGGTCTGTGCATTTAATGTCTTATTTTATTTTTTCCAACAGTTCTTGCTGATTTCCAGTGTATATTAATATGTTATATGTGTTTTCACAGCTGGTAAGGAGTTGCATTCAGAGTGCCTCGCTTTGGTTCAGGCTCCGAGAGTGCAGGTCGATCCTCAGCTCACTCTCCCTCTGGATATCAACAACCACCTAATGACCAAATACATCCGCTCAAACTTCAGAGTAAGAGCACTTATACACATAAAAACACACACACGCTGGATATACACCCATGGCTGTACTTATATGAGTAATGTGTGTGCAGGATCTGGAATTTGGGATGCTTACAGCACCTCTTCAAGCTCCACTAACTCGTCTGGAGGACGACCTAAAACAAGACGCTCTTGACGTCTTCTTATTGGTAAAGTTACATTAAATGCAGTCCTGTTCTCATTTCCTGTATGCATGTCTTACAGTATAACTGGATTTATTGTGTCTAGTGTACTTTATTTAATTGGTCCAATCATTTTTATAGATTTTGCGTTTCATGGGGGACCCAAACTTGAACGGTGCTCAGGAGAACCTGTTTGGAAATTACATCATCCAGCGGGGCCTGGCCACTCCACCGATCAGGGATGAGATTTTGGCGCAGGTGGCCAATCAGGTGTGGCGGAATGGAAACCAGCGCAACGCAGAGCGAGGCTGGCTGCTGATGGCGGCCTGTTTGAGCTCCTTCGCCCCGAGTGAGAAAATGGAGAAATATCTGCTGAAGTAAGACTCAAAATCTTGCTTCATCTATCACAGAAGACTTTACAGATTATTTAAATGGTAGTGAAAATAGTGAATGCTATGGGAAATAGTGATAAATAGAGCATGCGTGTTTAAACAGTTTGAGAAGCAGCAGATCAACAGTAAAAATAGTCACATGGAACAGTTTCTAAAAGAGAAATTAGACGTATGATTTCTAATTTCTGTTGACGTGAATTAATTGACCCTTATTAGTCCCACAACGGGGAAATCTCACCCCCGCATTTGACCCATCTGTGCAGTGAAACACCACATACACACTAGTAAACACACTCTAGGGGGCAGTGAGCACACTTGCCCGGAGTGGTGGGCAGCCCTATCCACAGCGCCCGGGGAACAGTTGGGGGTTAGGTGCCTTGCTGAAGAGCACTTCAGTCACGTACTGTCGGCTCAGGGGATTGAACCGGCAACCTTCCAGTAACAAGGCTGGCTCCAGCCCATGACTGCCCCAACTGGCTCCTTAACCTCCAGCCCATGACTTCTCCAAGTTTGATACCACCCGAAACCACAACATCCCGCTAAATACGCAGAATACAGCAAAACAGCAATAGCAGTGAGGAGAGTCACAATTGGTGTTCTCTGTTGTCAACCATGGTACAGACTATAGTCTACATGCTGCAATTAGGGGCTTCTTACTTCTTCAATTAGAATTCACACCTAAATGAATATTGTGTAGTCTTGAATAATTTCACGGACCAGTAAGGGCTTCCTCTCTCAGTGCTTTATCGCTCGCTTGCTGGTACCTGACTGTCTTCACCCAGCTGAGTAGTCACGTTCCAACATGGAATAGTTGAATAGTAATGACCTAAAAAGGAGGTTCTGCATTTCATTCTGCATTACTTTAATAGCAAATTAAAGCAGTTTTGATATGTTTTATATTTTGTCATCAACAAAACCTGTAATTTGACGAGGGGTGTTCAAACTTTGCGTGTGACTGTATATCTAATTTGTATTTTTATGGTACCCTTATCTTCTAGACGGTTACCTGCCTTTACCTGAATGGTCAGCTTGTTCATGAACCTCAGTTTGAGATTTGGCCAAGCAGGGTCTCTTCATTAGTGAACCATACAGCCAGCTGGAACTGAAGCAGATCAGCGTTTAGTTACAGATGTTATGTGTGTTTACAAGGTTTACAAAGTTTTCTTGTCAGTGCTGGTGGCTCCTCAGTTTATATCCTAGCCCTCTTTTAGATTCTCTCTCTCTCTCTCTCTCTCTCTCTCTCTCTCTCTCTCGCTATCTCTCTGTTTCTGCTTCCCTCTCTCTCTTTCAGGTTTGTGTCAGACTTCGCTCTGAACGGTTTTAAGGCGCTGTGCCAGCACAAGCTGCTCCAGGCCATGCAGAAGTCCCACCTGGGCCCTGAGGCGGCCCGCACCTACCCCCTGTCTCTGCTGGAGTGGACCGCCAACCGCAAGAAAGCCCACATGGTCCTGCAGGTGCACTGCTTCGACGGTACGGCAGCCTGAACAAGGCCAAGCTGTGTAGAACTACTAAACATCGTATATCAACAATTCTTAGCAAGAAAAAAAATATATAATTAACCTATATTTCAAATCTGCGTTTCAGTTATGATTAGGTATTATGACATCATAGCCATAGTTAAACACCATACTAAATAATAAATTATGATGTCATAGCCAGTTAAACATAGTATACGGAATTATGATAGCAAAGCAGTAGTTAAACAGCATATTAATAAAGAATTATGATATCATAGTCATAGTTTAACGCCATGTTAAATAAGGAATTGTGATGTTGCAGCCATAGTTAATTGCCATATTAAATAATAAATCATGATGTCATAGCTGTAGTGAAACAGCATATTAAATAAAGAATTATGATATCATAGCCATAGTTAATGCCATGTTAAATCAGAAATTATTATGTTGTAGCGGTAGTTGAACAGCATAATAAATACAGTATTATGATATCATATTCATCATTAAATGCCATATTAAATAAGAATTATGGTCTCATAGACATAGTTAAACAACATATTAAATAAGGAATTATGATGTCATAGTTATAGTATAACGACATGTTAAATAAGGAATTGTGATGTCATAACTGTAGTTAAACAACATATTAAATAAGGAATTATGATGTCATAATTCCTTATTTAATTCCTTATAATTTCTTATTTAATATGCTGTTTAACTACAGTTATGACATCACAATTCCTTATTTAACATGTCGTTATACTATAACTATGACATCACAATTCCTTATTTAACATGCCGTTAAACTATAATTATTTCGTAACTGTAGTTAAGGGCATATTAAATGAGGAAGTATGATGTCATAGTTATAATTTAACGGCATGTTAAATAAGGAATTATGATGTCATAATTCCTTATTTAATTTCCTATAATTTAATTCTTTATAATTCCTTATTTAATATGCTGTTTAACTACAGTTATGACATTACAATTCCTTATTTAACATGCCGTTAAACTATAATTATTTCATAACTGTAGTTAAACAGCACATTAAATAAGGAACTAAGATGTCATAGCCATAGTAGAACAGGACACTGCTTAGATTGTGCTGTACTGTTAAATAAAGTTAAAAGACATGTTGAATAGGCCATCATATCATTGTTATTGTATGATCATAGTTAAATGCATATTAAATAAGTGCATTTTACATTAATTGTATGAAATGGAGAATGGATTGTGGAGAGTTGTATATCGTAAGACCCTCTTTCTCACTCGCCATCCTTATGACCTTAGTGGCATGACTCCTGCAACAGGAGTCTATTGGTAAAGCAAGAGATTTCCAACCAGCGCTCAACTGCTGTAGTATCATTTAATGACTAGGCTGGTCCATTAAATAGCCAGTGAAGATGAAAAGGAGATGGCAGAATAAAAGCAGTGATAGTTTGGAGTGTCAGCACTTACTCATGATAGCATGGCTTGAAACCATATTTAGTTTGAATGCTTTAAATCAAGTCATTGCGATGGAAATCAGGACTGCAGTCATTTATCTCTCCTCTCTTCACTCCAGCTAATCTGCTACTCTCTCATTTCCCTATCTCTTTCCTCTTAGTCTTTTTTCTTTAATCTCTCTCTCTCTGTGTGTTTCAGTCCCTCTTGTCTCATCCAGTCACTCTGTCTCTCTGTCTTCGCCTGGTTGAGTTGATGCAGATTAGTCGATATCTGATAGTGTGTGGTGGGGGGGTTGGAGAGAGGTGCACAGGCTTACTGATAAGGTACTCTTTCTCTATGCTCTGGCTCTGCTTGCCCTAAGGCTTCTGCAGCTATTATGTAACCTGTTATGTAGTACGCTGCACTGTAATGTTCTTTCACATGTTCTTTCATCCATTAAATGTATGTAGGTTGGAGGTTAGGCTGCATTCTTATAAGAAAAATGAGAAATTACAATGAAATTACAAGTTTTTGCAGTCCTTGTAAGTTTAGCATGTACTTTATCTCATATTTTATTAACGATGATACTTAATTCATTTGCGTTTCTGTGTAGGAGTATCTTTCCTGTGTCCAGTCCACTCCTGGACAAGTGGTGAGGAAGTGGCAGGCGATGTTTTGCAGCACAGGTAAGGTTTTTTTGTAATAGTAACCTGATATTTAAGGGACACACAGGCCAAAATGGAAAATGTAACCACTGCTACATCTGTTGTAAACAAGCCGACTCACATCCTAAAGCAGTACCACATCACTAGAGTGAGGTTTTCTAGATTAAAGACTGGGAAAACTCCCTTGTGGGAGGAACTTCTAAAAAAAACTGCCGTTGGGCTACATGGAGATGGGCTGCTTAAGTTTTTTCCCAGTCGTTGGCAAATGCAGATGGAAGCCAACGTGGCTAACATTACTGCTAAATGTCATGTCTGTATTTATTAGGTTCTACTATGCTAGCAGTCAAGATTTCTTTAACACTAGCCATGTTTACATGCTGCCTAATAATCCATTAATAATCCAACTAATAGCTCTATCGTAACAGAATACATCCATGTAAATACCTCAGTCAGAATAGTCTAGTCCGATTGAGGCCATTCGAAATACAATTTCTATCCAATTGAACGAGGTGGAAAATCCTGTAAATAATCTGTTAAATAGAAGAATAATATCCATGTAAACGCCTGTATCTGATTACATTCCCTATCGGAAAGTTTAATCATGTTCTGATCATGGTCACGTCATAGTGAGAGTTTATACCGTTCAGCATGGCCGAGCAGAAACTGGTCTGCAGAGGAGACGAAGTTTGTGCTCTTCTCCATTTAAAAGATGGCAGTGGAACGGGCGTCCAGCTTATGTGTCTCAGAACACAACGTCTTTAATAAGGACATGTGAAGGACGTTTTCCTGAGTCTGACATCATTTTAAAGTAATTAAAAATACAAGCACTGCTCACTGCTGCTCATCTCACTCTGACTGGACTCAGTGATGCTAGTTGTCATGGTAACGTCTACACTAAGCAGTTCTCTAAACCTGAGCAACTTTGACAAGGTCCAAATCACTATGGCCAGACGTCCAGCTCAATAAGAATGGACTAGTCCAATTGAGGTCATTCGGAATACAGTTTCTATCAGATTGAACGAGGTGGGTAATCCTGTAATTAATCTGTTAAATAGAGGAATAATCACCATGTAAACGCCTGTATCTGATTACATTCCCAATCAGAAAGTTTAAGTACGTTCTGGTCATGTTCGTCGCGACATAGTGAAAGTTTATATCGTTCAACATGGTGGGAGCAGAAACTGGTCTGCAGAGGAGACGAAGTTTATGCTCTGATCTTTAAAAGACAGCGGCTGGGACGGACGTCCAGCTTACGTGTCTCAGAACACAACTTCTTCCTCGACATATTGGAACATGTGAGAAGTGGGCAGGCAGGAAGACCTGAGCAACTTTGACAAGGGCCAAATCATTGTGGCCAGACCTCCAGCATCTCTGAAACAGAAAGGCTTGTGGGGTGCTCCTGGTCAGCAGTGGTGAGCAGCTACTGACAGCGATCTGCGACAGAAGCGCTACTGTGGTACAAGTCACAGAAATTTTTAATGATGGTTACGATACACAGTGCATCGCACCCTGCTGTGTATGTGGCTGCGCGGTCACAGACTGGTCAGAGTGCCCATGCTAACCCCTGTCCACCGTCAAAAGCACCTGCAAGGGGCGCGCAAACGACAGAACTGGACCTTGGAGGAATAGAAGAAGGTTGCCTGGTACAATGAGTCCTGTTTTCTTTACATTATGTGGACGGCCAGGTACGTGTGCAGTGTTTACCTGGGGACATGATGGCTCTGTGGGAAGAGGACAAGCTGCTGGAGGGAGTGTGACACTCCGGGAAATGTTCTTCTGCAATTTTAACTACAATCATCTATACATGACTATGGAATATACAAATTAAATGACAAAGAAAACAAATGCCAAATAAACATTATAAAATATATAATGAAAGTTGTTGTCCCCAGGAGTCGTGTCACTGGTGTAACTGCGTAACAAAAATCTCTTATTTTGAAATAAAAATCACACTGATGACATCACTTGACTTCCTTTTACCTATTTTATGAGGATCTATAAAGAAAAGCACATGTGTCCACTGTGTCTTTCAGTTATCAGAAATTTTCTCATTGAGCTCATGATTTCATATGAAGCTTTTAGCTGAAGTCACTGGTGTGACCTACTTTATTTTTAGGTAATTGTGAAAAAATAGAACACAAATGGATTAAATGACATATTTTAGTGGATATTCCAGGATTGACAGCATGTGGTTTGATGTTCTGTAGCAGTTATTTTGTAAAATGCATTTTTCATTAAAATGTCTCTGGTGTTACCTTTCTTATGTGTAACACCAGTGAGGATTGGTAACACCAGTGACCCCTACGGAGAGATAGAAAAGTGGACGTTTCTGTAGAATGACCCCCAAAAATCAAATCAGTCCTGTAATCTGACGTGTTTGTTGGTTGCAGGGGCGTGTCCTCGGAGAACAGGCATGGATGGTCGGTGCTGATGAAGGAGCCGGGTCAGTGGGTGGAGCTGGAGGGTCACGACTACGTGATGGACCTGGTGTGTGATCTCGAGCTGCCCGCTGACTTCCCCAAACAGAAAACACACTTCATCATCTCCACACACGATCCCAACAGAGCACGGCCCAACGCAAGCATGTACGTTTGTGTATTTGTAAGTGTAATGTGTGTATATCACTGCTGTCGGATAAAAACCTCGTACCTCCATTTTTCAGTTTTTGACATAATTTGAAAATGCCTGTTGCTCTTTACATTGTCTGTAAATTTCGTGATGAATGAACCAAAAGAAACAGCCCAAAATGACTTGGAAAAAATTCTGGTTCCATTGACTTAGATTAAACGTAAAGTATGTTTTTTCCTTCTACAGTAAAGTTACCATTTTGGAGATACAAGGTTTTCTTCCGATAACAGTGAAATACAGGTGGCAGTATTTAATTAAGAGCATTGGCTATTATTCAAACATGCTCTGTGTGGATTCATGTGTTCACAGAAGCCTCTTTGGAAGTGGATTCAATGAGGATGAGGAAGCACCGCTCTCATATGCGAACAGAGTCAGTGCCATGGTAACCAACAGCCTGCCAATCTCTGAAGGCCACTACAGTCAAGGTAACACACACAGTGTCCACTTCGGTTGATAGCATGTCCATGTCTTTCCATGTCCAGTAGAGTCAGTTTATATGTAGGACTTGGTTACATGCAGCTAATGTAATTATATACAGGATACTCACAAGCATGTTTATGTGTGTGTGTTCAGGCAGAGTAACTTTATAAGGCCTTACGACCCCAAGTGAACATGTACATATCATTGACTATTAAAAAGATTGCCCTGGTTCAGTTACAGTGGTTCCCTTGAGCTCCATGTGTGTCAGACCCCCTAGGACTGTATTTTAAAACAGAATTTCTAAAGCCTTCCTTATGGAACTGATTCATTTCAGACCCTAGCTCAGTATTTACATCGGTAAAGCAGCTGGAAATATGATGTATGGTAAATTTTCATGGATTATGTACCAAAAACAGGCATGATTCATTTTTGCATAACCATTTTCCAGCCTCTATTTATGCCTTAGAATAAAACAGGATGTTATTGTAACTGGGCCTGATATACTGATATATGTAAATGATCTCTGTTCTGATTGGTTGTCAGGATTTTTTGGAAGGCTGCAGTCATAAATTTGCTTCCCAACAGCACATTTCATCATTTTCTTCTCATGTTTCCACTCCAATAACTCACTCACAGTTGATCGTGGAATATCTAGGAGGGAAGAAATTTTGCGAACTGATGTGTTGCAGCGGCGGCATCCTATTACAGAGCCACACTCAAATTCACTGAGCTCTTTAGAGCGACCCATTCTTTCAGATATGTTTGTACAGGCAGACTGCATGGCTAGGTGCTTGATTATATACACCTGTGACAATGAGACTGAATGAAACACCCAAATTCAATGATTAAGAGGTGTGTCCCAATTCTTTTGTCCATATAGTGTATCTAAGGCATAACATATAAAGGTGATGTCATAAGGGTACCTAAGGTATAGCATATAATGGTGATGTTATAAGGGTATCTAAGGTATAGCATCAGAAAGTGATGTCATAACTGTATCTAAGGCATAACATATAAAGGTGATGTCATAAAGGTATCTAAGGTATAGCATCAGAAAGTGATGTCATAAAGGTATCAAAGGCATATTGAGTCAAAGCTGTTTGCCTAGTTTACTCCTATTATTTGCAAGCATTAACAGACTTAGATTCTGGCTATACTCCACTATACATATATGGATGTACACTTTCCATCCACTCCACCTTGTACATCTACTCACCGTCCAGTTCATGCGGTCCATCTACCTTATAGGTCCACTATATATAGGTGTACAGTTACAGCTCGTCTGTCGTCATGCACAATTTGTCAGCCGTCCTGATCCAGACACAACCTGATCCAACTGATCAGCTAATTAAAAAGCCCTTGATGTGGGTGTTAAAGCAGAGAAAGCAGAGCAGGGGTACTTCGGGACTGTACATCACTGGTCAGTTTCTGACCACACGACTGCTGTTGTCCATTTTCGACAGCAGTGTTTCTGTAGTTTTATGAGAGTGAATCACCAACCAAAAATACCCAGAAAAGAGTGGCTCTGTGGTCCGAAACTGACCACCAGTGAAGGATCTGAGGATGACTAACACAAACTGTTCGTGAACAGATGAGCTATAGTCCCTAACTGTACACCAACAAGGTGGAGCTACAAGAGAGGGGTTTCTAATAAACTGGCCAGTCAGTGCCTTTTATATGTCATAGCGTCCTGTAGAAGTTTTGGGTCAGTGATGTCTAAAGTGTTAATGGTGAATTCACTCTGCTGTGTGTATGCATCTCTGTCTGTCTAACAGATTCAGATCCATCATATGACGGAGCTCACAAGGGAATGGACCGCTATCTGGACAGCCTGTTTGACCCTGTACTGTCAGACAGAAATGGGGTACGGAGACACCTGATCCACTGACATTAAAGCACATACACATACAAAACATTTGGTTTCCTGTCTCACAAACATACAGTAGAGGTTAGTCCCATGTCCACTAGCGTTCAAATGTTTGGAATCAATAAAATAAAAATAAAATGTTTGAATAAATTATGAAATGATTCTATGAAAGCACCCATGTTTGGGAAAAACAAATGTCCCTTGCTTTTTTTTAGATAAAAGAGTTTGTAGTAAGTTTGTAGAAGTAATGTATCGCTGTTTTCGGAAGAAAACCTCGTTTCTGCAAAATGGTAACTTTACAGAGGAAGGAAAAAAACCTACTTTACTTGTAATGTAAGTCAACGAAACCAGACTTTTTTTCCAAGTCATTCTGGACAGTTTCTTGTGGTCCATTCATCATGAAATGTACATTTACACTTTCAAATAATGTCAAAAACTGAAAAATGACAAAAATGGAGCACATTTTCTTCCAACAACAGCGATATAAACATTATTAAAATTTCAAACCATTCACTACCCACTCCAAACAGTCCATATATGGAAACGAATCTGCAAACAGCCTGTTTTGAATTCATTGTTTCTGTGATGTAATGAGAATTTACATACATCTGCCTATTCAGTCTACAGCAGTTCTGGTCTTACTGAAGTTATAAAAGGAGTGTTTCAGCCTGCACTGCTTTTTGAATGAGGCACAGTACAGAACTGCCAATCAGAACAGAGCTCATTTACATCAGTCTTAATGGCGCAGTACAGCCTGTTTATTTTCTAAGAGAAAAAGACAAGTTGGAAAGTGGTCATGTAAAAATGGATTCTGACTATTTTTGGTACATTTTACAGGAAAGGGAAAAATTATTCATCTTGGTCCTCAAATTTGTTAATGTAAGAAGATATTTTCCTAATAATTCTGGCCCATTTCGATAGGCTCATTTGTTGTAAAATGTAAGGTGGAATAGAAAATGTGAACAAAAAGCTGCCGAATAACTTATTCAGATGGGAAATAACATTTAGCTGCGTTTTTGCTCACATATTCAGTATTTAGAAAGCAGTATTAACATAGGTTTATCTATGTACTGTTCAGTTTTGCTGTTACTATATTGCATGTGCATGTGTATTTATATATACACCGGTCAGGCATAACATTATGACCACCTCCTTGTTTCTACGCTCATTGTCCATTTTATCAGCTCCGCTTACTGTATAGGTGCACTTTGTAGTTCTACAGTTACAGACTGTAGTCCATCTGTTTCTCAGCATACTTTGTTAGCCCCCTTTTACCCTGTTCTTCAGTGGTCAGGACCCCCATGGACCTTCAGAGGGCAGGTACTATTTGGGTGGTGGGTCATTCTCAGCACTGCAGTAACACTGACATGGTGGTGGTGTGTTAGTGTGTGTTGTGCTGGTATGAGTGGATCAGACACAGCAGTGCTGCTGGAGTTTTTAAACACTGTGTCCACTCACTGTCCACTCTATTAGACACTCCTACCTTGTCAGTCCACCTTGTAGATGTAAAGTCAAAGACGATAGCTCATCTGCTGCTGCACAGTTTGTGTTGGTCATCCTCTATCATTGGTCATCAGTGGTCACAGGACGCTGCCCACAGGACGCTGTTGGCTGGATATTTTTGGTTGGTGGACTATTCTCAGTCCAGCAGTGACACTGAGGGGTTTAAAAACTCCAGCAGCACTGCTGTGTCTGATCCACTCAGACCAGCACAACACACACTAACACACCACCACCACGTCAGTGTTACTGCAGTGCTGAGAATGACCCACCACCCAAATAGTACCTGCCCTCTGAAGGTCCATGGGGGTCCTGACCACTGAAGAACAGGGTGAAAGGGGGCTAACAAAGTATGCAGAGAAACAGATGGACTACAGTCTGTAACTGTAGAACTACAAAGTGCACCTATATAGTAAGTGGAGCTGATAAAATGGACAATGAGTGTAGAAACAAGGAGGTGGTCATAATGTTACTAGTCACATATATATATATATGACTAGTTAAATGAATAGCTGTGCACACTGTAGAAATGTCTTGAAATCCTCCACCCTGTACTCACGCTTTTACACACGTGCCTGACACTACACACACACGTATGTACACACACCCCCCACCCCCACTCCCTGAGGGCTGAATTGGGTGTATATCAGGTGTGTAATTGAGAAAGTTGAGATACAAGTATGCTGAGTGCTCCGTAAATGCTACCTGACCTGAGTGTGCGTAAGGAAAGGTGATTCCATTTCAGTTACGGTAATTCTCACAGACACATTTCTTTGGTTTATCCTGTGAGCGCTGTGTGTGTGTGTGTATGTGTGTGTGTGCTGATCGTTTTGCATGCAGTACAAGCCAATGACACTCAGCAAATGAGGACATTACTTTTTAATGAGCTGCGGCCCACATTTAAACAGACAGTCTGATGTAGAACAAACGTCATTACAGGAGAAATGACTTCATTGCACTGTCTAACGGTTTAAAATCTGCTGTAGATAGAGGAGAGTATGAACAGCCCTGGTCAAAGTACATGTTTTTGGTGATGTTCTAAGTGAAAATAACACATCTGCACATTTTAATGCATAATTATTGTTTCTTTGCTGAATTTAAGATACAGGAAAAGAATAAGACATAAAATGTGGCCTGTGCAAAATTTATAGCACTTAATATTTTGTTTTTTTTTGTCCAGTATTGTGCTAAAATTAGCAGAAAATGCCAGATTTTGAGTGTGTTCCCTGTAGAGGATGTGTTAACCTATTTTCACTTAGAAAAACAGCAAGAACATATAATTTGACCAGGGGGGTTCAGTCCTTTACACACATTGTGTACATTTATTTTGTAATTATTTACATCACAGTTTTGAGTGTCATAAGTGTCAAAAGATTTTGGATGTATACCATCAGCACTTAAACAACACTGACCAGCTGCATGTTTCATTACAAAAGGAGGATAATTAGTCCTGTTTAATTGGATTTAATTTAATTAGATTCAGTGCAGGCAGTTTATGAAACGCTGAATAAAAAGTAATTCTATTCATAGTTTTTGATGATATTTATTAAATGTGGCACTACAGGTTGTTCCAACCTCAGAAAAATGAATACTGTGATGTGCACCCACCGCAAAAACTACAGCCAATGCCCAACCCGCACATACGTAATGCAACCATGCAAAAGGGAACAGCTTTCTATAGCAGGAGCTGCAGTAGTCTAACCACAACATACAGACTAAATATGTAAATATATTGTATTTTTGTTTGAATGTCTGTGTTTAAGCTAAATCCAGAGTGGGATTAAACCACTGTTAGCAGTGCTGGGCTGGTGGGTAAGAAAAAGGCAAATTAAATGTGAAAGTTTGCACATTAAGCAGTGATATAAAACACTCACGTTCATAATTACATGACAACACATAAAAAGGTTAATGAAACAAGTTAGTATCCCATGCTTTATTTTATTTTAGTGCTTATTTGTAGCAATATTTCTTGTTACTTTTTTATTTCTTAATATTTTTGGGAATATTGGAAATACTATATCATCGCTGTCCAATGAAAAACACTCTCCATTTTTTCTGCCATTTTCACTTTTCTACATCATTTGAGCACAGTGATCGTTCTTTACATTGTGTGAAAATTTTGTGATAAATAGACCAATAAAAATGGACCAAAATTGCTTAGAAAAAAAAAACTCTCCCCATTGACTTACATTAAAACTAAAGAATGTTTTGCCTTCTGCTGTAAAGTTACTATTTTGGAAATACATGTTTATCTTTGGACAGTGACGATATTCAAATACTGTTCATTTAAAAATGTGGACACTTTAATATCAAAAATAGTTGAAACCTGTAAGAGTGAGGCTGTTCTCTGTGTGTGTCCACCGATTCTCAGCTTCCTCTCACGGCCAACCATCGATTCAAAATTCTCAATCGGTCAAAACGGTCAGCTTGGTGTGTCGGGACCCTAAGAGATAAGCTACATTCATATCTCTCTCTATCTCTCTCTCGCTCTCTCTCTCTCTGTTTCCAGGATATGGATGCATCTCTCCTGTCTGGTAGAATGAAAGGGGGAGGCGGTGTGGGTGGTAGCCATGGCAACGGAGTTCCAGCCGCAGCCAGCGTGCCTTACTCAGCAGCTCTGCAACCGGGAGGTAAAACGCACACAGAGACACCCTGAGTGAACTGAAATCAGTGCATTCGCCTCATTTAACTAATGTATATGTGTGTATGCTGCAGCGGTCAGAGTGTTGCCCCCTGTTCCAGCAGTACCGCTCATCCCCAATGTCCCCACAGTGCCGTCTGCTCCAGGTGTGTGAAACTGCAGTTGAGCTCAGTTAGTAAAGAGCTGCTGGGACCGAGCAGAGTGCCAGATGTTTCTGACTCATTTTGCGTCTCATGTCTCTCAGATCCTCAAACTGTCATGGCCCAGCAACAACAAGCCATCATCAACCAGCAGGCTGTCATTATGGTAAGTGTTGAGAAAGTACCCACTGGGTAGTACGACATAGCCCACAGTGTTACTCAGCATGATATGTATCATGATTTCATATATCACAGTAAATCACAGCAAGACAATCGGATCACAGTGGTCAATGCTCTAAGCAAATTCTGAAATAATGGTGCTATTAACCCCTTAAATGGCCCAAAGTGTTATTACACACTTCTATAACCTAGGAATAGCTCAACCAGTTTGCACTGAAGTCCCTGTAGTTACTGAATAATAAGCTTTACTGTGTAATAAGCCTGAGATTTTAAGGGGTTAAACTCCACATATGATATGAAAACTGCAGGCACTGGTTGTATTTCTGCCATGAAATTAGCCTTTTGTAACTGCTGCCATCTACAGGTGTAAAATAGGGACTTCATCCATATTGACTGAACTGCAGCACTGAGTAAAGATAGATAGATAGATAGATAGATAGACAGACAGAGAGACATAGATAGACAGAGAGACAGATAGGTAGATAGATAGATAGATAGATAGATAGATAGATATTATTGTTGGTGTTTGGTGTGGTTAATTATCTGCTCTGTATTTGCAAAACAATGTACTGAAATGCTTCCTCTGTCTGTTATTCAGGCCCAGCAGATGACCATGCAGGCCATGGCTATGGTGACCAGTCCCATCTCCAGCCCACCCCTCTCTCCAATCACCAGCCCACCAACAAGCCCACCCCCAACCCCCTACGGCACTCTGCCCCCCAGCCCTTACCCTGCAGTCCCTCCGAGCCCTTACGCCAACATCCCACCCAGTCCCTACGCCCACGTCACTCCATCCTCCTCCTACAGTGGTCCACTCGTCAGCCCATACCCAAGCGTGACCCCAAACCCAGTGTCCTCAACCCCCACCAGGCCGGAAGTGCAGGGTCAGTCCAGTCAAATCAGCCCGCTAAAGACCCCCCAGCCACGGAGCAGCACAGCAGCGCAGGTTTGAAGAACTTGTGGTACATTTGCACAATGCTTCTAATATACACTCGCCATCCACTTTATTAGAAACACCTACCTTATATTACCACTCACTGGCCACTTTATTAGAAACACCTACCTTGTGCTTCCACTCACTGGCCACTTTATTAGAAACACCTACCTTGTGCTTCCACTCACTGGCCACTTTATTAGAAACACCTACCTTGCACTTCTACTCACTGGCCACTTTATTGGAAACACATACCTTATATTTCTACTCACTGGCCACTTTATTAGAAACACCTACCTTGCACTTTTACTCACTGGCCACTTTATTGGAAACACATACCTTATATTTCTACTCACTGGCCACTTTATTAGAAACACCTCCCTTGTGCTTCTCTGTAACTCTGTGTGTCATTGCTTATGTTTTAGGGTAAAGGAACAAAAGGGAGTTTTGGGAAGAAGCAAGCTCCTCCCACTCCAATAAAACCAATTACTATTGACAACAAGCCTGCCAAGAAACACGGTGTGTCATCTGTTCTTCTGTCGGTTTTTTCTTGCATATGTGTGAGAGGATTTGCACAGGTATGTGTATAATATCTCTCTCTCTCTCTCTCTCTCTCTCGTTTTCAGCTCCAGTGGCGGTCTCGGGTCCGATGCGTTCTGCTCCATCTCCGGCTACAGAAGTGGTTAAATATTCTCTCTCCAACTCAGAGCACATCGTCCCGAGCCACAACATAAAGGACATCATCAAACAATACCAAACTCCACCACCAGAGCCAGCGCCAGAGAGACGGAGGTGTGTGTTTTGTGTTCGGCCGTGCATCTACATGTCTTTGTCTGAGGAAGCTTTCACTTTCTCAGAGTTTTAATTAATCACAGGACTTCATTTGTGGCTCTGGGTTGGAAAGCTAAATTTCTCTTTGGTATTTTGTCTGTTTCAGGCGAGAAGGCAGAGCTTTTGTGAAAAAGATGAATCCACACGACGAAGCCATGCAGATCCTGAAAACGCAGATGGACAATCCACCTCCTCCACAGGTGCTTTGTGTTTTTGTTCTGTTACCCTAGACCCTAACCTTTTCACACAGTTCATTCTGCCTCTTATTTTAAATGAGAAATGCAGGTTTGGCCTGAACTGCCATTTTTAGTGAGCAAACTAAAGCACAAATATGTCAGACTTTGCCATTCGTGGTGCAACCACTAAAGCAAACACTGAGTGCGTTTACATGCCAACAGTAATAATGCTCAATAATCCGATCATAATCGGATTTCTATGGTTATCCGATGATTCATAAGGTCATGTAAACACCATACTGCAATCTAGAAATCTGATAAAGAGACTAGAATTTAGCTCAGTAATCAGATTTATCGGGTGCATGTGAACTCTTACTCTGATTTCTTTCGGATTTCTCAGTCTGCGCATGTGCGAAACAGACCGCGGTACCAGAAATAAGCAAGCAGCGTCGCCGCGAGACGCAGCAAAACACTTTTGGAGCGACACTGAAACTAAACACAAAATAAAGGATCTAAATGTTCTTCATCTTCTAGATGATGTATGTTCATATTTTCAGGAAAAGTGACTCGATGTTTTAAAAAAAAAAGCTGCTCATGAAGTTTGAGTCTTAAATGTTTACATCACGTCTTCTTCTGTGAGTTTATTGGCTGGTTGTAAAGCAGAAATCTGATTACTGCCTGATTCATATAGACCTGGAGTTTCCCCTATATCTGATCACTTATGTGCATGTAAACGTGTCGATCAGATTACTGACATTTATCGAATTATAAAGTGCATGTAAACACACTCACTGTGAACTTGTTTACACCTCGCGTTAACATGTTTCATGTCCATATGTGGATAAACTTTGGTTCCATTTACACTTTCACTAAAGTATCACCCAGATGAGCCACGTCTCTGACCGAATGTCGTGTGAGTGATCCAGTCATAATCTGATCAGCTGTTTTTAATTGTGTTCAGTGAAATCAGAATGTCATCTTATCACCGAAAATTCATACTGATGTGTGGTATAAGCAGCTTCTCCTTCTAGAAGTTCTGCATCAGTGCCACAACGATATGCTTGTTGTCCCAAAGTCTGTCAATCAGGACTTCCCCAGGGAAAATTCTAAATTTTGTGTTCTGAATGGTTTGTGTAGAGAATAGCTCCAGCCCCTGTACCTGGATCAAGAGAGCCAGGCCTTAAACCGACTAAGAGCACAAAGAAGAGGGCGCCAGAACCCCCATTAAATATACCTCCCCCACCAGGTAAGACGTAGACTTACACACAGACACACATCCACCTACCATCCACCGTGTACTTCCCCTCACTGGCCGCTTTATTAGAAACACCTACCATGTATTTCTTTTCACTGGCCATTTTATTAGAAACACCTACCTTGTACTTCCACTCACTGGCCACTTTATTAGAAACACCTACCTTGTACTTCTATTCACTGGCCACTTTATTAGAAACACCTACCTTGTACTTCTATTCACTGGCCACTTTATTAGAAACATCTACCTTGTGCTTCCACTCACTGGCTACTTTATTAGAAACACCTACCTCGTGCTTCTACTCACTGGCCACTTTGTTGGAAGCACAGGATGCTGTGAGCATCCTGACCAATCACAGATGTTCTTTGAGCGTTTGAACGAGTCAAGGATTCACTTGATCCAACAAATCTGTCATTTTAGTTAAAAGCATGCAGGCCTTTCTTTAACCACATCAAGGCTTTATCATGTGTTTTCTGGGTATCAGAAGGTTTATTGCCATCATTACAAATAGAAACATAATTGCAGTACAATATTCTGTCCATATTTTTCAGCCCTAACCAGAATAGTGAACTGTTGCCTTAATTGTCATTTAAATTAACTCTTTCCATTGCAAAAGTGACAGTTTGTTCAGTCTGGGTAGATTTTGGGGTATAACTAGTTATATTGTTGGTTAATCTGGACAATTTGTTGAGCACATCTGGATAAACTTTTTTGTAAATCTGAGTACATTATTGTATATAGCTAAGTATCATAACACAGATATACACATATAAACTGTAAAATTTTTGGATATGTTTTGATGAATCTAGGTACATCATTTTTGGGGGTAAATGTAGGTAGATTTGTAGGCAAATCTGGGTACATTTATTGGGGAAATCTGGGTAATTTTTTGGGTAAATCTGGATAAATGTTTGGCAAAACAGGGAATTTTTAGAAAAATCTAGGTGAAAGTTTTGGTAAATCTGGGTCAATGTTTTGGATAGATTTGGGTAATGTTTAGGTTAATCTTGGTAAATTATTGGGCAATTCTGAGTATTTTTATGGTAAATCTAGGTTTTTTGAGTAAATCTGGGTAGATTTTTTTTTTTACAAATATCTCAATATTTATCAAAAATTTAAAAAGTATCACTATTTGATCTTTTCTCTGTTATCACACATCCAGTGTCCAGAGATCTTCCAGTGGAAACAGAAACCATCCAAACGCAGCTCCACCGCAGCAGCACTGAAGAACACTACACATACACCAACGTACCTTGGAAGATCTACCTCAGGAAGGAGGTATGTGTCTGATATATATATATATAGCATGTACGTTGATCTGATTGGTTGGTGCTTGGCTCATATTGCTAAAGTTCATCCAGCCAGAAAGAGCTCAGAGGGTGAGAATCCAGCAGCACTGCTGTGTCTGATCCACTCAGACCAACACAACACACACTAACACACCTTCATCACGTCAGTGTTACTGCAGTGCTGAGAATGAGCCACCACCCAAATAGTACCTGCTCTGTGAGGGTCCATGGGGGTCCTGACCACTGAAGAACAGGGTAAAAGTGGGCTAACAAAGTATGCAGAGAAACAGATGGACTACAGTCTGTAACTGTAGAACTACAAAGTGCTCTGGTCATGTCTGTGGTCTTACAGTACATACCTCTTATTAGGTGTTCTACCCAAAGGACAGCTGGAATCATCCTCTTGTGCTGGACATCATATTCAAGCAGGTAAGAGCAATACTGCCCCCCACAGTTAGGACAGTAGAATTTCACCGGCATTCATAAACGGTTTTATTTCTTATTTTGATGCTTTAATAACCATAATATAGCTAGAACTACTAAACCTGAGCCATTTTGAGTGAACTGATTCTGCTGTACTGACTGAGGCAGTGCCCATATCCCACATTAGCCCTTCTTTGTTTCTCCACTTTTTCACTGTTGTCCTCCTTCAGATTGTTAATGACACGTTTTCAGAGGCCTGTGTGCGCATCACCAAAGACGAGAGGCTGAAAATGAAGGCTCTGTTCAGTAAGTCAGCTTCAGGTCTCCAGATTAGCTTTGCTAAGCTCTCACAGTTTTGGCTCCTTGTATTAAGAAGTTGTTACGTGTGTGTGTGTGTGTGTGTGTGTGTGTGTGTGTGTGTGTGTGTGTGTGTGTGTACGACAGCGCAACACAAAATAGATCAGAACACAGACGTTCAGGACGAGAGCGTGAAGAAGGCCGTGGTCTCTGCTGCCCGAGAATCGTGGGAGATTTATTTCTCTCGTCTTTTCCCAGCTTCAGTGAGTACTAATAGAAAACAAATCAATTGCCCAGAATCTTGAAGGACAGCAGCTGTACACCCGTTTTTGATTTTCTATGTAGTAAATAAAGCATTTTCACTTTTTGGACAAAAGAGTATCTTGATTTGTTTTCCAACTATTCGTCACAGTATTGCTACCAAAGAGCCCCTTTTACTTTTTGGACCCCAGACGTTTAGTTTGGCATCTATGCTACAATGTTTGTTGTGCGTGTGCTGCAGGGCAGTGTGGGCACTGGAGTCCAGGTGCTGGCCGTCTCTCACTCTGGCATCAAACTCCTGAAAACAGTGAAAAGCAGCGCTGCAGCTCCAGACTACTTCAGAGTCCTGCGGCCGTACAGGTGACCGTCCACGATGAAAGTCCTGTTTCACATTCCTTCTAACAGCATTTACTCAAATCTCTAATCTCAAAATGCTCATTGGACATCACGCTAGGTAGTTTGGGTTGGGTCTGCTGAAAGGTCTGATATGTGTATTATGTCTGGAGCTTAAACTGTTCTAAAGTTATGAAGACTAGAAGTTACCTACATGTTTAGAGGCTTCGGGTTCTAAGGGTTAAATAAATGAAGTGTGGTCTGTGGTCTGTGGTTGCACTGTACTGTACGAAAAGGTCATATATATATAAGTCTGTTCACATGACAATCATCAAATCCAAATTATAATAAAACATCTGCTCTTCTACTAGCAAAAACACACGTGGTATTGATTGAAAGTTTAGAATCTGCACCTTGTTCATTTCTCTCTCCCTCTCTTGTAGCTACACTGACATCCTGTTTGTGACCATCCCGTCTCCCAACATGCTGGAGTTTAACCTGATGAGTGAGAAGCTGATCCTGTTCTCAGCCAAAGCTCCACAGATCAAACACATGGTCGACCTCTTCATCTCTCAGCTCAAGAAGGTCAGCTGTCTTCTCTCTTTGTTTTTTTTTTTGTTTTTCTTCTCTCTCACTCCCTTTGTTCTTCCCTCTCTGTTTGAACTCCCATTCAGTAACCTTCAATGGCATTTTTGGTCGTACTGTATTCGGGTAGTACAAATGCTCAGATCTCTCTTCCTCTTTCTCTCCTCTCAGATTCCCTGTAGCATCATTGCCATGTCTATGTCAGTTACAGTGTTTTTGACTTGTAGCCATAAAATTTATGATAATTTGCTAACAGATCTACAAAAGTACACAAACCCAGTTCCAAAAAAGTGGGGACAGCAAATAAAAACAGAAGGCAGTGATTTGTAAATTCCCTTTGAGTATCGCTGCACAAAGAGTCAGACGCTTAAAGATGAAATGATGTGAGGCTTTACTAGAAGAAATGTGATCCAAAATCTTAATCAGAAAACATGCTAGGGTCAAAAAGCCAGAGACAAACTATAACAAAGCCTAAGAGACATTCAGGGAATAGTACAGGCAAAAACACAGGTCAAAACCGAAGGGCAAAAACACAGCAAATCCAAAAGTGCACAGGCAAAAATATGGTCAAAGATACAAACACAAGGGTCAAGATACAAAGTAGGCAATAACAAAGTCAAAGTCAGAGTCAAAGTGTAGCGTGAAGGTCAGTGGTGGTCAAAACGGTCCAGAAGGCTGAAACGGTCCAGAAGGCTGAAACGGTCCAGAAGGCTGGCAAGCAAGGCAGAAGAAGCAACAGCATCAGACGCACAGGATGGGCGGCTGTTCAACTCGGCAATAAAAAAAGGAAAACACACAGAGGGTTAGAGAGCAACAGAGACTTCCGCAGGTCCAGTTATTACAGCCTAACTAAAAGGGAGAAATAACAGAGAAAAAGGCTTCGTACTCTGTGAACAGTGGCAATACTTTGCACTGCGTGTTTGTGAACAAACAGTCTTTAAAGGAGTCTGTAAATGATGAACAGGTGTGGCTGATTAGTTTTCTGGTGAAGCTGATCTCTGAAACTGTTCATGATTGGTGGTGTTGTGTGATCTCCAGGTTGATTCTGGGAGTTGGAGTCTGTGTGTTTGTACTACAGAACCAGATGGTGATGTGACACTTTGACCAGTATTTGAACGGAAACATTACAAAAACAAGATATTTGACGTTTTACTTTTTGAACCTTTTGAAACTTTTGAACATTGTTTTTTGTAAATATGTGCTCATTCTGAAATCTGCAATGTCTTCCAAAAAAGTTGGCAGTTTAACACTAGGAACGTTGTGAAATGTTAAACATCCTAAATAGCTGATGCAGTCACACTTGGGAATAAAAAGAACGTCTAGGACAGACTGAGTCCTTTATGGGCCAAAATGCCAAAGGCTTGCCAAAAAAATCTATCAGCAGTTTAAAAATAACATCGCTCAACAAGTATTTGCAAGAATTTTAGATACCCTTTAAGGTGCATAATATAAAAGATTCAGGGAATCCAGAGAAATCTCTGTGCATAAAAGGCAAGGCCGAAAGGCTACTTCCCAAACGGCTACTGAATATTAAAAGGAAAGGTGATGTAACACGGTGGTGAACATGCTCCTGTCCCAACATGTTTGTGTTGTAGCAGGCATCAAATTTAGAATTGATAGAAGTGTATAAATACAATATCTTGTCTTTATACTGTTTTCAGTTGAATCCAGGCCAGAAAGCATTTGCAAATTATTGTTCTGTTTTTTTATTTACATTTACCAACTGTCCCAACTTTGGAATTGGATTTGTACATGACCTTATAATTGTAAGAAAACGTTACAGGAGGAACAGTAATGTATAAAGAATCGTAATTACTCGTAATAAGTTCTCTCTCTCTCTCTCGCTCATTCTCTTTCTGCAGGATTCAGAGTATGCAGTGGCTGAAAGAAACTACATTACAGAGGACCGAGCTCTGCTCAGCTTCCATAAAGGAGACATCATTCGATTACAGGCCATGGATGGATTAGAGGAGGGTCAGACACTCACTCTCTGACGCACTCACAAATACACAAACATGCACGCTTATTTACCTGTTCCTTAGTGTATCCCTTTGGCAATTATAGCCAAAAGTCTTGCAATTTATTAAACCTGTGGCAAAACTACCAAACCATATCAGAATCTACCAGACCAGTCCAAACACAATCAGACCATACCAAGAACTACCAAACTATACAAACCCATACCAGTAACTACCAAACTATACTAGAAACTACCAAAGCATACCAAGAACTACCAAACCAAACAAACCCATACCAAGAACTACCAAACCATACTAGAAACTACCAAACCATACCAAGAACTACCAAACCGTACAAACCCATACCAAGAACTACCAAACCATACCAGTAACTACCAAACCATACTAGAAACTACCAAAGCATACCAAGAACTACCAAACCGTACAAACCCATACCAAGAACTACCAAACCATACTAGTAACTACCAAACCATACTAGAAACTACCAAACCATACCAAGAACTACCAAACCACACAAACCTATACCAAGAACTACCAAACCATACTAGAAACTACCAATCCATACCAAGAACTACCAAACCATACTAGAAACTACTAATCTGTACCAAGAACTACCAAACCTAAAACAACCAAACCATACCAAGAGCTACCAAATCCAACTAGAAACTACCAAACCATACCATGAACTACCAAACTATACTAGAAACTACCAAACCCAACTAGAAACTACCAAACCATACTATGAACTACCAAACCATACTAGAAACTACCAAACCATACCAAGAACTACCAAACCATACTATGAACTACCAAACCATACTAGAAACTGCCAAACCATACCAAGAACTACCAAACCATACCAGAAACTGCCAATCCATACGAAGAGCTACCAAACCATACTAGAAACTACCGCTCCATATCAAGAACTACCAAACCTAAAACAACCCAAACAAACCAAGAACTACCAAACCATACCAATAACTGCCAAATCCAACTAGAAACTACCAAACTATACTACAAACTACCAAACCCAACTAGAAACTACCAAACCGTCCCAAGAACTAACAAACCATACAGAGAACTACCAAGTCATACCAGAAACTACCAAACTATACCAAGAACAAAGTTAGCATACAGGTTGCTGTCCAGAAGGCATGTTTAACTTCTTAGGTGTAAACAGACACAGCAGGTACTGTGGTGTGGCTACATAACCTGTCATGCTGAATCACCAAGGTTTACCTGTGGTCACATCTGCTTATAGAATGATCTGTTAAAACGCTGAGATTTCACACTGTGTGTATTTTTCAGGTCAGCTTTATGGATGTGTGGTTAAGAAGAAGGTCATTTATCTGGAAGAAATGAAGAGAGACACAGCAGACTTCGGTAAGCTGAGTTTCCTTACAAGCAGAATTTCCACATAGCAGCTCAAGATCTGGTTGATGACAATGATTTTTGCACTGAAACCGTGTAAAGCAGAGATACAGGGCAAAAACTGACAACAAATATTTTCTCACACTGAATTTTTTGAATGTCTCACATGACTTCCTGCATTCTCAGCTGTAAAATCGATGGTCTGGGGAGCTCCCACTGGAAGGCAGAAGGTCATTTCAAAAGCTTCAGTCACTCAAATTAAACAATACACTCTTTGAACAGACTTTTTACAGAACTGTGCAGTTAGAGCAGCCTAATTCTCTTATGTCAGACTTTCAGTGCTCATAGCAAACAGGTAGACTGACCTTCACATGCCTGGATGCTGAATCTGAATGGTTGCCAGCAGGGGGAGCCAGAGAGACGGTGCTGTCCATGGTGCTGATGTATTTTTTTTGCCTCAGACCATCTGATTCTGTTGCCTTTTAGTTGATTTAAATTAGGCCATAACTCACATTTCAGGCATCTTGCAGTTTTATGCCTATTGTAGAGTTTCGCAACTCAGCTGGATGAAGGTCATTGTTGTGTACACTGTAAAAAGTGGTTTCAACTCTAATTAAAAGTTTGAGTTAATAAACTTTTAATAGAAAGCTGACAGACCAAAAATCTGTGTCTTGAGTTATGTTGACTTACTGTTTAAAGTTCCATAAGTGCTTAATTTTAGGGCATCCTGGTAACTATTTGAGTTTTTTTTAGTATAGGGATACAGTAGAGTAAAACAATTTAGTTAAATTCAAGTTCTGCATTTTTTATGCCTTTAAAAATTAGCTGGAAACTGGTAATGAACTTCAAGGTAATTAAAACATTCTGTAAGTAGAACTATGGTGTAATTAGGGTCTTATGGTCCCCAGTGCAGAAAAAAAAATATATATAATGAATGCGATTTACAAAGACAAATTAAAATTAAAATATAAAATAGAAACATTTAAAGTCAATTTTTCTTCATTAATTAAATAGTAATTATTATTATATTAAAGCTGTTCTATGTAAGATTCGAGGATTTGGAGACCTCTGTGGTAGAAATGTGTAATTGCACATTGCAATGTGGGTTGTGCTTCGGACCCTTTCCCCGAGCGGATGAATCTGACGACTGTGAATGCGCTGAAAGCGAATTCAAAGAGAACTCAGTCAAAACTCAATGAAGGACGTGTCTTCTGATGATGTGAGTGAATGAGCTACTACTGTCGTCATATCTTCATCAGGATGATGTTGATTTTGCATTTGAGACCCAACAGCCAGACCTTCCTTTTGAGTCTGTGTGTATGACGTTAATACATAAAGACGTATGACGTAGCCCAAAAAACTCCTGATGTGTATTGATGTTATGTAAACTCACTTTATTTGTATTAATAACTATAACAGATTATATCTGTTATTTGCAGACAAGCATGTCTTCATGCGCTGTTCAGGCATAACATTATGACCACCTCCTTGTTTCTACGCTCACTGTCCATTTTATCAGCTCCACTTACTGTATAGGTGCACTTTGTAGTTCTACAGTTACAGACTGTAGTCCATCTGTTTCTCTGCATGCTTTGTTAGCCCCCTTTTACCCTGTTCTTCAGTGGTCAGGACCCCATGGACCATGTACCCCATGGTACTATTTGGGTGGTGGATCATTCTCAGCACTGCAGTAGCACTGACGTGGTGGTGGTGGGTTAGTGTGTGTTGTGCTGGTACGAGTGGATCAGACACAGCAGTGCTGCTGGAGTTTTTAAACACTGTGTCCACTCACTGTCCACTCTATTAGACACTCCTACCTTGTCAGTCCACCCTGTAGATGTAAAGTCAGAGACGATAGCTCATCTGCTGCTGCACAGTTTGTGTTGGTCATCCTCTAGTCCTTCATCAGTGGTCGCAGGACGCAGTTGGCTGGATGTTTTTGGTTGGTGGACTATTCTCAGTCCAGTAGTGACACTGAGGTGTTTAAAAACTCCAGTAGCACTGCTGTGTCTGATCCACTCAGACCAGCACAACACACACTAACACACCACCACCACGTCAGTGTTACTGCAGTGCTGAGAATGATCCACCACCCAAATAGTACCATGGGGTACATGGTCCATGGGGTCCTGACCACTGAAGAACAGGGTAAAAGGGGGCTAACAAAGCATGCAGAGAAACAGATGGACTACAGTCTGTAACTGTAGAACTACAAAGTGCACCTATATAGTAAGTGGAGCTGATAAAATGGAGAATGAGCGTAGAAACAAGGAGGTGGTCATAATGTTATGCCTGATCAGTGTACATGTCTTTGAATTGTAAGCTGATGTTATGAAGGCATTCAGTTGGTCTAATAAGCTTGTTTTTCTCTGTTTGTTCCAGGCTGGAGGTTTGGAGCAGTGATGGGTCGCAGCGGTGCGTTTCCCGCAGACTGTGTGGTTCCTGTTGCGGCTCCAGACTTCCTCAGTTTGCCTGTGGAGAGGAAAGGTGAACCGAGAGACAGACAGGGCCGAGTGGTGGCGTCAGGAGCTGTAGCACTCGCTGTGGCGTCCAGCGCAGCTGCACATGAACTGGACCCAACACTAGAGGTCAGTCTTTCACTGTGTTGTGTAATCTATAATCTACCACTGAAAGCTCTATATAATGAATAAATACCAGCGGGAGTACAAATCTGTTGGGTTTGTGAAAACCCTTAACAATTGGGAATAGAGTTATTATTAATTTCAAATACATTTTATTTACATGATATAGTTTTTAAATGTACTTATAGAATGACATACATTTATAATGACATAATGACGTAATAATTTGTCATTACTTTTATCAGAATAAGATGTTCTAAGTTATTTTTCTATACATTTATTTACTCTATACAAATATTTATTCATTATTTTCATAATTACATGATTAATGACAGGTTGTTACTTAATAGGTTTCATTCAAATCCATTTTCAACACCTTTCTGTAATTTTTATGGACTTTTTCTATTGTTTCTATGTCAAAAACAGAAACAGATTGAAGAATTGTTTTTTTTTCTTTCTACAAAACAAGTCTATACATGCCACAATAACTTCCCATCATATTCAAATCATAATAAAATGTCTTCTACTTACAAACTGGTATGTGTTTGAATGTGTAAAATCCACAAACAGAATTTTTTTTTCAATGAGCTGTGAGTACTTATATTTCATATGTCTTCTTTTAGTTGGATGAATTTGGTGATTTCGGCAATCCTGAAGTGGAGGGGAGCGTCCTTTTAGACAGCCAGTACAACATGGTGGAGTTTGCCAAGAAATACTTCAGACAGTGTAACGGGAGCAAAAGGTTTGAGCAATCAGACTCAATCACAGTTACCGTGTGGCTCTAAAGGCAGAAACCGTAAACTTTCAGTAATATTATTTACTTGTATTTTACGTTGGCAGTGATTCGTTCAGAGACAAGTCTAAGAAAGGCAAAGGCAGAGACCCTGCGGAAATGGTCAAATTCAGCAAGGTAACACAAAACACACCTTAAACTGTGAATGTTGTGTGATTTTCAATAAAACAAAAACCTATTTTCTTTCAGAAAAATGTGTAAAATTATTCTAATATGTTAATCCTATGCAACATCACAGGTTTTATATAATGAATAGGAACCACTAGGAAGTGATAATCAAAAATGAATACAATTAACATGCATGCAGAGTGACAAACAGAGCTGTAAATGATTCTGAAATGACTCTGAAAGCTGTATAACATCATAACTGAAGTTATAATAAAAGTATTGTGGTGATCAAATCAGAAAACCTGACAAAAATGACTGTAAACAGAGAGGAGAGAATTACAGTACATAATTTATCCTTTAATACATTCTTATTGATCCCAAAATACTATAAAAAGTAAATAAAACATCTAAAAAATACATTTTGGTGTCTAGTTTCTAATAATTATTCATATAACAAGTGAGTTCAAACTTTTGAACAGTGTACATTAAAGGAAATAACAAGTTCCTGATTTAGCCTGAATACATACTTATGTGTTTCACATGATCAACAACTATAAACTGTAGCACCTCTTGGTTTAATACGGTTTCATCTGCTGGACATGAAAGCCATTCACTC